>NW_016107553.1:2800174-2842799 GCF_001604975.1 Cebus imitator | reverse complement strand
TGCACATTTATCTTAGAACTTTAGTAATAAAAAAATACAAATTCTTGTGCCCCACTCCAGACCTACTGAATCACAAACTTTGGGGAGGGCCCAGTAGTTTATGTTGTAATGTTTTAACAAGCTCTGGAGGTTATTCTGAGTTACAGTAAAGTTTGGAAACCATTGCTGTTGTATAAAAAATTAGCATGTGTATGTTGTCTTCTAATATGGAATTTTAAAATATTTTCCAACACTAATGAAATTTATCTTTGCTTATTAATGTTGATGATAGAGTCAAGGGTAGATGCTTGAATATGAGGGCAGGTAAAGAAGTTAGGAAGACCTTATTAGCTATGTTACTTCTGTGACTACTGATATGGCTGTGTTTGCATAGTTGAAAATATATCCTGATTACATTAGAGTATAACAATTCTATATATGTAAATTTCATTGTAGAACTTAAAATCTGTAAGATTAATGGTTCTGTTAGAAGTGTTAATACTTGAGAAAATACTACAATCAAAGTAAAAAGCTTAGTAGATGGGCTCAACCACAGAATGGAGGGGACAGAAATCAGTGAAGTGGAGGATAACAATAGAAATTATTCAGTCTTAACAATAGAAAATAGATGAAATATCAACAGAGTCTCAGGAACCTCTGATACTATAACAAAAGGTGTTATATTCCTATTATCAGAGTCCCAGAATGAGAGGAAAAGACAGTAGGACTGCAAACATAACCCAATAATTACTGAACATTTCCTACATTTGGTGAAAGACATAAGCCTGCAGATTTAAGAAGCTAAACAAACTTCATTCAGAAGAAATCCAAAGAAATCCACAGCAAGAAACATCATAATTAAACCTGTCAAAACTGAAGACCAACAAAAAGATGTTGAAAGCCAGGAAAAAATGACACATTAAAGAGAATGCTGTCGTTTGAGTATTTGTCCCCACCAAAATTCATGTTGAAATGTAATCCCCAGTGTAGCAGTATTGAGAGGTGGGACCTTTAAGAGGTAATTGGGTCATGAGGGCTCTGCTCTTATGAATAGGTTAATTCATTCATGCGTTCATGGAATCATGGGTTATCATGGGAATAAGACTGTTGGCTTTTTAAAAAGAGGAAGAGAGCTATGAGCTAGCACACTCAGCGCCCTCACCATGTGATGCCCTGCACCACCTCAGGACTCTGCAGAGTCCCTATTAGCAAAAAGGCCCTCGCCAGATGCGGCCCCTCAAAAAAACCATTTAAATAACGGATTTCTCTTCAGTATCCATGGAGGCCACCAGAAGGATATGCTACTGGATTTTTCAAATGCTAAAAGGACTATCAATGCAGAATTCTATACCTGATGAAAATATTTTTCAGAAATGAAGGGAAGAGAAATCAAGACATTTTCAGATGAAGAAAAACTAAGCATTTGTTGCCATTAGATTTACTCTAAAAGAATAAAGAAGTTCTGTAAACAGAAAGGAAACAAAAAAAGAAGGATCCTTGAGATGTCAGGAAAGGGGAAAGAAAGTGATGAACAAAAGTATGGATAAATACAATAGACTTTCCTTCTCCTCTGTTGTTTTCTAAATTATATTTGGTAGTTGAAACAAAAATTGTTAACACTGGTGTGGTTCTAAATGTATGTAAAGGAAATACTTATGAAAATTATGGCTGAGTGCAGCAATTTACACCTGTAATCCCAGTGCTTTGGGAGGTCAAGACAGGAGGATGGCTTGAGGACAAGAGTTTGAGACCAGCCTGGGGAACATAGCAAGACTCTTGTTTCTACAAAAAACTTAAAAATTAGACATGTTGGTGCATGCCTGTAGTCCTAGCTACTCAGAAGGCTGACATGGGAAGATCACTTGAGTCCAGGCATTTGAGGCTGCAGTTAGCTATGGTCACACCACCACACCCCATCCTCAGTGAAAGAGCAAGACCTTGTCACACACACACAAAGAAAATTATAAACAGGGGTAGGCAGAGGAGGGTAGGATTCCTATACTTCATTCCAACTAGTAAAATGATATGAGTGGCCTATGATAAATTATATATCTATAAGGTAATATCTAGAGAAACCTCTCAGAAACACTATGTATAAATCAAAAGAGAATTCTGAAACATTTTTAACATGCAAAGGCCGGAAAAAATAACAGAAATGATAAACAGAGAGAAAAGAAAATAAATCACAGATTTAAGATCTACCTTATCAAAAATTACATTAAATGTAAATAGTCTAAATAAAAGATACTGTCAGTGTAAAAAAATATGACCCAACTGTATTTATAATAAATTCACTTCAAATGTAACAGTATAAGCAGGTTGGAAGCAAATGGATAGAGGAAGAAATATGCAAAACATCAATCAAAGGAAACAAATGATTATATTAGTATCAGACAAAGTGGGCTTAGAACAAATTAAATTCATGGAGACAGATTAGGAACATTATGTAATGATATAAGGGATAATCACCCAAAATATATAGTGATATCAAATGCATACACACCAAACAGCAGAGATGTAAAAGATGCGGAGAAAATACCTGAAAACGGAAACAGAAAAATCCACAATTAGATATTGAAGTCTCCAACTCTGAGTATATATTTGATGAAACTAGATAGAAAATCAACAAGTATATAGACGAACTCAATGCCACTGTCAACCAACAGTATCTAATCCACGTTTATAGCACGCTCTACCCAACAACAGAATACACATGGCATTTCAAGTGCCAATGGGACTGATTATATTCTGGGCCATAAAACAACTCTGAAATTTTAAAGAGTTGAGATAATGCAAAGTATGTTTTCTGACTGTAATTATATTAGAAATCAGTAACAAAATAACAGGAGCATCTCCAAAATTCTTGGAAATTCAAATTAATTTCAAAGGTGAAGTCTCAAGGGAAATCAAAAAATGGATTGGATGGAATAAAAATAAAAATATAATAAAATATATCAAAATTTTGTGGGATACCGCTATAGCAGTGCCGAGAGGGAAATTTATGGCAGTCATGCATATATTGGAAAAGGAGGGAAGTTTCAAAACAAAGATCTAAGCCTTTAGCTCATGGACCTAGGAAAAGAAGAGAAAATCAGCCCAAAGCAAGCAGGAAGGAGGAAATATAAAGATAAAATCAGTCAAATGGAAAACAAAAAAAATTGAGAAAAATCAATAAAACAAAAAGATGGTTCTTTGTTAAGATCAATAAAATTGACAAACCTCTAGGAAGACTGACAAAAACAGATAGATTATCAGTATCATAAACGAAATAGGAGATACTACAACAGACCCTGTAAACATCAAAAAAGATAAGGAAATACTACAAACAACTCTACACACATAAATTTCAGATGAAATGGACCAATTCCTCAAAAAACAAAAGCTATTGCAGCTGTAGTTTGAAATAGTTCATTTGAATAGTTCTATAACCACTAAGAAAATTGTTTCTAGTTTTAAAACTTTAAAAAAGGAATATTCACATCCGAATGGTTTCACAGGAGAATTCTACCAAATACTTAAAGAATTAACATCATTTTTGTACAATCTCTACCAGAAAATAGATGAGAAGGGAACACTTCCTATTTTATTTTACAAACTAGTATTACACTTATTACAAAACCAAAGATAGTTAAAAAAAAATAAAAGAATGAAAATTACAGATCAGTATCCCTCAGGAATATAGATGGCAGAAATCCTTAACAAAATATTAGCAAATAAAATTCAGCAATATCTGAGAAGTTACACATCATGACTGAAAGGTCATTCCAGGCAATTAATGTAATCCACCATACTAACATGCTTGGGAATGGTTCCATGCAATAAAATCATTTGACAAAATCTAACACCTGTTCATGATGAAAAAATTAAAACTCCCAGAAAAATAAGAAAAGAGAATATTTTCCTTTACTTGGTAAATGGCATCTAGAAAAATCCTGCAGTTAACATTTTCTATAATTGTGAAAAGACTAAATGCTTTTACCTTAAGGTCAGGAACAAGGCAAGGATGTCTGCTCTTAGCACTCTTATTCAACATACTAAGAATCAAAGGGAGTACCCTTATATTGATAAAGCTTACCCTTTTTCTTAATGGCTAGACTTAGTGCTTTCCCTTTTAAGAGTAGGAATAATGCAAGTATGTTCGCTCTTACTCTTATTCAACTCATTGCTGTAAATTCTAGCCTATATAAGAAGGCAAGAAGAATTTTTAAAAATGTAGATTAGAAAATAAGAAATAAGACTGTCCCTGTTTGCAGGTGACGTGACTGTCTATGGAAAAAAAAAAATCCCATAAAATCTCCCAAAAAAAACCTTCCTAGAATTAATAAGTGAGTTCAGTAAGGCTGAAGAATACAAGATAAACACAAAATCAGTTATATTTCTTTATGTTAACAGTGAACACTAAAATAAAAATGCATGTCATTTGTAATGACTTAAAAAGCAAAAGTTTTAAATCTAGCAAACATTACAGAATATGTATGCTTAGAATTATACCATGCTGATGAAAGAAATTAAGTTGTAAGTAAGTGCAAAGGCATACTGTGTTCATGGATTAGAACACTTATTGTAGTAAAGATGCCAGTTCTTCCCAAATTCATACACAAATTTCATGCAATTCCTGTGAAAATTCCCGTAAGTTTTTTGTTTGTTTTTGTTGATATAGATAAGATTGTTTTCACATTTACTTGGAAAGGCAGAAGAACTAGAATGGCTAAAACTGTTCTTTTAGAGAATAGAGTTAAAAGAATCAGTCTACCTGATTTTTGTTATATAGCTGCAATAATCATACTGAGATACTAGTGGGGGGAGAGATACAAGAATTGGTAGAACAGAATAGAGGGCTCAGAAATAGATCCACACAAATACGCCCAGTTGTAATTTGACCAAAGTGCAAACACAATTCGGTGGAGGAAAACTAGCCTTTTTAATAAATGGTGCCAGAGTGATTGGATATCTATAGACAAAAAATAATTAACATTATCCCAAAACTCACAGCTTAATACAAATATTAAGTTAAAATGTGTAATTGACTTAAATGTAAAATGATTGGACTTTTAGGAAAAAAATAAAACCATAGGTAAAAAAAATCTTTGGCCTCTAGGGCTGGAAAAGAGTTCTTAAGAGTTGACACCAAAAATATAATCCATAAAAGAAAAATTTATAAATTTGTCTTCATCAAAACTTAACCATTTTGCTCTGAGAAAGACCCTGTGCAGAGGATGAAAAGACAGGCTACAAAGTGGAAGAAAATATATGCAAACTACTTATATATGACAAGGAATGATTATCTAGACTATATAAGGAACTTTCAGTACTTAACAGCAAAAAAGTAAGTAATCCAGTTAAAACACAGGCAAAAGATGTAAAGAAACATTTCGCTGAAGAGGATATATGGGTGAAAACTAAGCACATTAAAAGATGTTCAACATGATTAACCATTAGGAAAATGAAAATTAAAATCACACAGTCATATTATACAACTATAAAAAATAGTGACAACACCAAATGCTGGTGAGGATATAGAGAAACTGGATTACTAATATATTGCTGGTAAGAATGTAAAATGATACAGCCACTCTGGAAAACAAGTTTGACAGTCTGTTAAAAAACTAAATATGTAACTGCCACACATTTACCTCAAAGAAATGAAGACTTGTTTCACCCAATAACCTCTACACAAATGTTTATAGCAGCTTTATTTACAATAACCTAAAAATAGATGCCCTTCAATGGTTGAATAGTTAAATAAGCCATGGTACACCCATATAGTGGAATACTATTAAACAATAAAAAGGAATTAACTATCTGTATATGCAACAACTTGGATGAATCTCCAGAAAATTATGCTAAGTAAAACAAAACCAATATGAAAAGGTTACATAGTTGTGATTTCTTTCATATAACATTCTTGAAATGACAAAATTATATTAACAGAATAATCTAATAATGTTTCAAATACTTTTCTGTTTGCAGAAATCAAAATTATAAGACTTATAGAGGAAATAAGTGCATATACAGTCACGATGTTTCAGTCAAGGATAGACCACATATATGACAGTGGTCCCCTAGATTATAATACAATATTTTAACCATACCTTTTCTGTGTTTACATATGTTTAAATAAACAAATAGTTATCATTATATTACAGTTACCTACAGTATTAAGTACAGTAAAATGCTATATAGATATGTAGCCTGGGAGCAATAGGCTATACCATATAGCCTCGGTGTATAGTAGGCTATACCATCTAGGTTTGTGTAAGTACATTGTATGATGTTCACATAGTGACAGAATCACCTACTGGCATGTTTCTCAGAATGTGTCTTCATCATTAAGCAATGTGTGACTTATAATAATAGTGACTGTATTCAAAAAGCTAATAAACATTAAAAACGTTGAGCCTCATTGAAATAACCCCTGAAAGGTGACTTTTGGGAAGAGAGGAGAAGAAAGAAATGCTAAATTACATTGACAATTTTGAGGGGGAAGGGAAAAAGGGAAGAAGCTCTATATTAACTATACACATCAATGTAAGATACAGCCTAATATGTGTTGTGAATGAAGTAGGGGAGTGGGCGAATAAGCCCTCCAGTAAGTGCCCTTCACTATGGTTGGCTTTTCTTTAATCTCAAAGTGAATGTAATACAAAATAATTCATTTGTGTTCTGTTCATGTTCAGTTAATCTTGTGTTTTATAATTTGGAAAAGTTTAATGATTCATTATTTTGAATGTGTTTTTATACTTCACAGTGAGAGACCAACCACCAATTAGCCTTGATGTTAGACAAAAACAGCGTATCTCTATGGATGCATCATCATCCGAAGTGAAGGCCCCAGTCCTTCCAGAATGTATTCTTCCTATCCAGCCCAAAACTCTGAAAGACTTTCAGTAAGTTTCAACTTAATATGTAAATGTATAGTCATCTGCATGTCAGCACTTATAATTTAATGTCTTTATTTGAGAAATTAATTTAACTTCATGATCATTATAAGGTATTAGCAAAGAGTAGAGATTCAAAAGACTAGATGTCTCAAGTTGAAGGTGAAAGAAAATAAATGTATGAATAACAGGTAAGAGTTAGATAGGCTGCAGCAAAATAAAGGAAACATTGAGTAAGAGCCTGTGAATCAAAACAGGCGAAAAGAGATAAAAGTGGCAATTAAATAATAGACTTACCATTTTTAAAAATGAGAGTTCATTTATGATGTGACACATACAATAAAAGTTATATCACCATTCAAAAAAATCCAAATGCATATTTGAGGACTAAGTGGGAATGATAAAGACAGAATATAAACAAAGTCTCCAGAAGTTTAGCTATGAAGGGGAGGAAAGAGTGATCATTGAAAGAGACTTGTTAAGGATTATCTTTTTTAAAAAAATAAATAAATGGGAAACTTGAAGCTGGATTAGTATCTTAATCCAATTAAGAATTATAAATCCATAAACTATATTAACTAACTGGGACATATTTCTTTATTTGGTTTCAGTATTTTGTATTGCATGTTTGGTGACATTTATTAAAAAGTAATGCTAATTTTTCTGAATATGTCTATATATAAATATGTTAACATATGTTTTCATTTTAGGGAAGGTGTAGAAAAAGTTAAGTCATCGGGAGATTGGAAAGCAGTACATGATTTTTATCTAACAACATTTGATTCTTTCCCAGAATTAAATGCTGCATTTAAGGTAATTATACATAAAACACATTTTTCATTTCACTTTTACTTTTCAATTTTCCAAAAATGATATAATAAATTTACCTCATTTTCTACTCAGTGTTGATTTAAACATGCATATATATTGATTTCAGAAATTATACAGTATATACAGTTATGTAATATTACAAATATTATATACGTACATGGGTTTTTTAAGGGGGGTTTTTTGTTTTGTTTTGAGATGTAGTCTCATTCTGTTGCCCAGACTGGAATGCAGTGGCGCAGTCTCGGCTCGCTGCAGCTTCCACCTCTCAGGATCAAGCAATTCTCATGCCTTAGCCTCCTGAGTATCTGGGATTGCAGGTGCCTACCACCATACTTGGCTAATTTTTCTCTTTGTAGTAGAAACGGGGTTTCACCATGTTGGCCAGGCTGGTCTCGAACTCCTGGTCTCAGGTGATCCTCCCACCTTGGCCTCCCAAAGTGTTCAGATTACAGGTGTAAGCCACTGCATCCAGCCCTTAAATATTGTTTTTACTTGCTCTAATGTTAATGTTTAATGCCATTCTTTCAGTTTTAAAAAAGAAAGTTATTAAAATAATCTTTGTACATTTCTTTTTATTTTCAGGAGTTTTGTCTAACAGTTCTCTTTAATTATCAGACTAAAAAATAGTAGAAATTATGAAGGAATAGTATGGTTCAAATATTACTAATAGTCTTTAAAATGTTGAATATACTTAAATCTTAAATTGAATTTGCAGAAAGATGTCACTGCCTCATTTAATACCATTGAAGACTCTGGGATTAATGCTAAATTTGTGAATGCTGTATATGATACCTTAATTAATACTGTAAGTATTAGAAAATGCAAGTAGTATAATTCTTTGTCTCTTCTGTATTTCAAAAGCAGCCACACAAATATTGTAAAAATCACCTTATAACATAATTACCTTAGAAATTCTGATGCAATTTTATAGTAAATGTAGATGGAATTCTCAGAAAGTTAGATTATTTTATTCTTTTATTTTTTAACTATGAACTAAGCAGCAAATGCTTTTATATCCAATCATTTTTAAGAAAGACGTGCTAAAGTCATGCTTTACTTAGCAAAAGGAGGTAAGCTATTTAATTACTTGGAATTGCACTGAATCTGTAGATTAGTGATTCTTAAACATTAGCCTCTATCAGAATCACAAGAAGGGCTTGTTAAAATACAGAATTTTAGATTCACTAGATCTTGGGTGAAACCCAAGAATTTTCATTTGTAACAAGTTCTCAGGATATGTTGATGCTTCTGACCCAGGGACCACATTTTGAGAACCCCACTGCTATAGGTCAATTTGTGAAAAATTGACATCTTTTCAATCCATAAGCATACTGTATCCCTTTAGATACCTAGGTCTTCTTTAATTTATCTTGGTAATGTTTTGTAGTTTTCTGGGTTGAAGTGTTACACATTTCTCATTACATTTATTTCTTGATACTTCATGTTTTTTGATGCTATTATAATTTGATTTTCCAATTGTGACTAATATATGGAACTGCTTTCACATCTTTATCTGAATACAGTTGACCCTTGAACAATGTGAGGGTTTGGGGTGCTAACCCCCATGCAGTAAAAAAAAATCTGTGTATAACTTTTGATTCCCCAGAAACTTGATTACTAATAGCCTATTGTTAACCAGAAGTTTTACTGATAACATAAACAGTTAACATATATTTTATGTTACATATATTATATACTGTATTCTTACAATAAAGTAAGCTAAGGAAAAGGCAATGTTATTAAGAAAATTATAAGGAAGAGAAAATATATTTATTATCTATTAAGTAGGAGTGGACTGTTATAAAGGTCTTGATCCTTACTAAGTAAGGTGAGGAAGAGGAGGGGTTGGTCTTTCTGTCTCAGGTGGCAGAGGTAAAAGAAAATCTGTACATAATTTGGGCTTGCACAATTCAAACCTGCATTCAAGAGTAAAGTGACTTTGCTATATTCATCCCTTAATTCTAATAATACACCAGTAAATTAACTTGCATTTTCTATTGTATAGTCTTGTCATTTGTTAAAAAGGAGAGTTTTATCTCCTAATTCTTATGTCTTATATGGATATATGCATGTATTTGCATTGACTGGGACCTCTTTCATAATTGTGAATAGAAGTAGTAATAGCAGACCTCTTTGTCTTATTTATTCCCAATATGAGTACTTCACTTTTTTTTTTTTTTTTTTTAGAGATGGAGTTTCACCATATTGGTCAGGCTGGTCTCGAACTCCTGACCTCAGGTGATCCACCTGCCTCAGCCTCCCAAAGGCTGGGATTACAGGCATGAGCCACCGTGCCCAGCCCCAAGTACTTCACTATTAAATATAAACATCCTTTGTCATTAAAGAAATAAAAATAACATTACACATCCGTCAAAATTAATAAAATTGTTCAAAAACTTTACCATGTATTGGCAATATTGTGGAACAGTTGGAACTTTCATCCATTGATGATGTAAGTATAAATTGGTACAACCACTTTGGGAAAAATATTTGGCATGATCTAACACTGAGCATATGCATATTCTGTAACCCAGTAATCCCATTCCTAAGCACACTTCTCTGAACTTAATTTTTTTTTTGAATTTTAATTTCTTTTGAATTTGAGTCATTTTTTGCAAACTAGGAAACAGAATCAACCTAAGGCAATCTAGTCCTCAAGGGATCCAGGCTGAGCCTATGATCTTTAGCAAACAACATCATAATACAAATTTGCTAGCAATAGGGTATAAATTCTCATTAATAACCACTTACCTACCTTTTTAATTAGGAAACAGCCAAAAGTCCAATTCTTAAAGGGATGACATATAGAACATCTTAATCTACAAAGGCCAGAATGACCCAAGTTATATGCTGAACAAACTATTGGTGAACCAAATCAGAGCTGGCCAAGGATTGGTAAACAGAGTAAGTGTTCACATTTTGAACACTTAAGTACAAGGTATAAGATAATTATCCCTTTTCTCACTATATTGCTCAGGCTGGTCTTGGACTCCTGACCTCAAGCAGTCGTCCTGCTTGGCCTCCCCAAACTGTTGGGATTAGAGGTATCAACCACAGAGATTGACCAGGAGGGCTTTCTGTAGACTAAAGACTAATGTAGCCATCATTTGTGCTGCAGAGCCTTGAGTATTTCTCTTTACTATTGGGGATTCTGGTAGCCAGACTGGTACTGGATACTGTCATAACATGCTGACACAGCTACAGTTGGAGCATACACCATTGCTACCTGTGCACCAAGAGCTTGGCCATGATTGGCATGAGGCCCCATGGCATAACCCACATGACAGCCACTCAGCCTACCCCAGCATGGACCAGTCCTCTCTGAGTTCTTTTGACTTGAAATATTAATATTTTATATACATTAAAAAATTGAATCTACAGACATGAGGGGAAAACCCCTAAAGTGAAATACAGACAGAAAATAATTAACCCTAACTATATTTTGAATGAATACTATAACCATATTTTCAAAACCTTGACTGAAAAACTTTTGTACATAGTACTTTATGTAATCCTAGATCTTTAACTTTTCTTGGTAGTTTGGGATTTTTTCCCCCTCAGTGGTATAGACAAATAATTCTGAGATTACATTCTATATATTGTTGAACTAAACAAATAAGTAAATATATCAATGTTTCTGGGAGTCAGGTTTCTCATTTTAGAAAAGGGAGATACAAATATGGGATGAGAGAGGCTAGAAACAATTCTGGGAATTGAATTCAAGTTGGAGGCATTGTAATGATCTCATGGTTTTTAATAGATGTAGATACATGTGTGTGCATGCAAGTGTGTATGTTCTAGTCCTGTGCACTGAAAGGGCCTACAGCAATAATGTGCCAGTAGCAGTGTAGCAATAAGTACTTCACTGTACTTATCTTGGTTTCTAAATACCATTTCACACTAAAAAAAACATAGCTCCCTAGAAAAATGGCTAATGAAAAAAAAAAGGAGAGAGAGAAATGGCTAATTCTAAGACCAAGGCAGGGAAAGTACAAAATGAACCTGAAACAACTAGTATCTTACTATTAATTATGATGTTAGCTATAGGTTTTATAATAGATGTTCTTTATCAAGTTGAGGAAGTTCACTTCTATTTGTTGTTTGCTGATAATTTTTATCATGAATGGGTGTTGGATTTTATCAGATGCTTCTTTTGCATCTATTGATATGATCACATGATTTTTCTTTTTTAGATTGTTGTGATGAATTACTTTATTTTCAAATGTTGAACTAGATTTGCATAAACTGAAGTAAATCCCACTTGGTTGTGTTGTATAATTTTTATATGTTTTTGGTTCAATTTGCTAATATTTTGTTGAGGATTTTTCGCGTCCACGTTCATGAGAGGTATTGGTCTATAATTTTCCTTTCTTGTAATATCTTTCTCTGGTTTGAGTATTAGGGTAATGCTGGCCTCACAGAATGACTTAGAATTTATTCTCTCTGCTTCTGTTTTCTGGAAGAAATAGTAAAGAATTAATCTCACTTATTTCTTAAATATTTGGTAGAATTTACCATTAAAGCCATCTGACATGGTGTTTTCTGTTTTAGAAGGTTAACAATTATTGACTTGGTACCTTTAATAGACACAGGCTTATTCAGATTATCTGTTTCTCCTGATATTAATTTTGGTAGATGGTGTTTTTCAGTAATATATCTAGGTTATGAAATTTATGAGGATAGAGTTATTCATAATAGTCCTATATTATCCTTTTAATGTCCATAGAATCAGTGTGAGAATGATCTTTCATTTAGTTTCGTGTTTTCTCACTTTCTTTTGTGATTAGTCTTGCTAGAGATTTATCACTTTTATTGATCTCTTCAAAAAAATTATAATATGGTCACGTTGATTTTCTCTATTCCCTTTTTTCAGTTTCATTGACTTCTCTAATTTTTATGATATCTTGTCTTCTGCTTACCTTGGATTTAATTTGCTCTTTTGTTTTAGTTTCCTAAGGTGGGAACTTAAATGATTAACTTTAGATTTTTTGCTAATATATTCATTTAGTGCTATACATTGCCCTCTCAACACTGCTTTTGTTATGTCCCACAAATTTTGATAGGTTGTATTTTCATTTGTTTTCCATTGCTAAACATAGACTTAGCACATGATCCTGCACTTATACTCATACATATATTTACCCAAATGAGTTAAAAATTTATGTTCACTCAAAAACCTGCACACAAATGGTTATAGCAGCCTTATTAATTACCAAAAATGTCCCTCCATAGGTGAAAGGATGAACTGTGGTACATTCCATATCATGGAAATTATTCAGTGATAAGAAGAAATGAGATACCAAATGGATGTAAAAGACATGGAGAAACATTAAATACATATTGCTAAATGAAGGAAGCTAGTCTTAAAGGCTGTTAAAAAAAAAAACAATAATGGAGATGTGCAGCCAAAATGGCCAACTAGATGCATCCAGGAGGAACATCTGCCACCCAGAGACAGGACATCAGGAAGACTGGCACACTCCAAGCAGATCTTCAGAGAGAAGGCATTGAGATTAGACAGATGGAGGACATAGATGCTGGGCTGAAGGGAGAAGGAGCTGGGAAACCTGGGTGGGGCTACCAAGTACTAGAACTCATTCATGACCCCCAGCAACTCCTGTGGAAAGGATAAGTTGAACAGGCAAGAAGCAGCCTGCCCTTGCCACAGACCTTCAGAATCCTGACAACAGGAGAGTCCATGACCCCCATGGACACTTGAGCTAGCAGGAGAGTTGCTTACACAGGTGGTAGGGACAGGACTCCAGCCTGTGTGGAGCCCAGTTGGTTTGGTATGGGAATATCTGCAGTGGAGCATGGCCAGGGATGCCCATCTCTCAAGACTCACCATGCTCCTCTAGGAGACTTTACCCTTGAGATGACTGTCAGACCTGGACAGAGTTGGGCAGCCTTGCCTGTGAGATGGTGCCAGACCAATCTGAGTGTTTCTCTGACTGCCGGCCTCTCCCAGGCCCCCAGCGTGGCCACACTTGCAGTGCACCCTCGATACCTAACCAGGTTACTTCCTGGGGCACAGGTCCTTCACCAGCAGACCACTCCTGACTGTCATGGTGTCCAGCAGAGTGGCCACCACCAACACACACCACCCTACCTGCAACCTTCCCCCATCACCACCTCCCCTGCACTGCTTTGCCAGCATGAATTTGTCCACAGTCACCTTCCCACCACTTTTCCAAGGTTTGTGGGTGAGTGGACCTCACTTCTCCCCACTGCATCAGTAGGTGTGTGCACCCCACCATGCTACTGCTGCATGAGTACATGCTGCTTCCCCCATTGGCATGCAGACACCCAATCATGCCACAATTGCTGCTACAAACGTGCACATGGATACTAGCAACTCAAACCCCCTCCACTCCCATGCTGCCACCACTGCTGGTACAAATGCATGTGCACAGAGGCCAGCATCCTTGCCCCCACCAGCACCCCACACATACTGTAACACTAATGCTGCCAGCTCAAGAGCATGCAGCAATGCCACAAGTCTGCTCCCACTAGTACCTTGCCCCAGCTGATATGTATGCATCGGACCACACAGCTCTGAGTGGCTGCTGGCACATGCAAGCAAGCACAGATCCAACTGCCACCACCCCAGTGAAGTGTTTTTTTCTGGCACCACCCATCAGAGTTATTGTCAGTGGGCCAAGAAGACCTCAGCCCTTTTGGCACAATAGGTTCCTAACCTTGAGGGGCCAGAGAACAAAGCCAAGGGCTCAGTGTATGCAGCCCAGGAGTGCTAAGCTGAGCCTTGGCCCACTAAAATTTTCCAGAAACAAAGCCATTCAACCGAACCCTCTTTATACCACAATCAAACCCACAAGTGCATCAGAGAAGATACAAGCAAAAAAAAAATCCCATTCAAAGGATAACAACTCCAGAAACTGAAGGAATGTCAACTCAGATGAGAAAGAAGCAGCACAAGAACTCCGACAAATCAGAAAGCCAGTGTCTTCTCACCTCCTAATGACTGCACTAGTTCCCCAGCATTGGGTCTTAACCAGGCTGAAATGACAGAAATAGAATTCAGAATATGGATAGAAACAAAGATCATTAAGATTCAGGAGAAAGTAGAAGCCCAATATAAGGAATCTAAAGAATACAATAAAATGATACAGTAGATAAAAGATGAAATAGCTGTTTTAAAAAGGACCAAACTGATCTGACAGAGCTGAAAAACTCACTTCACAGATTGTCCCCCGTCTCTACAAAAAAAGTTTTTAAAAGTTAACTGAGTGTGGTGATACATACTTATAGTTCCAGGTACTTGGGAGGCTATAGTGGGAGGATCGCATGAGCCCAGGAGTTCAAAACTGCAGTGGGCTATGATTGTGCAACCGCACTGCAGCCTGAACAACAGAGTTAGACGCTATCTCAAAAAAAAAAAAAAAAAAAAAAAAAGAATGCAGTTGCAAACATTAACAGCAGAATTGACCAAGCTAAAGAAGGACTAACAAAGCCTCCAAGAAATATGGGATTATGTAAAGAGACCAAATCTGCAACTCATTGACGTCTTGGAAAGAGAGGAAGAGAAAGCAAGCCATTTAGAAAACTTATTTGAGTATATCATCCATGAAAATTTCCTCAACTTTACTAAAGAGGCCAACATTCAAATTCAGGATTCAGAGAACTCCTGCAATATAGAAGATGACCATCCCTAAGACACACAGTCCTCAGATTCTCCAAAGTCAAAATGAATGAAAAAATGTTAAAGGCAATTAGAGAAAAGGAGCAGATCACCTCCAGTGGGAACCCTATCAGGCTAACAGCAGACCTTTGAGCAGAGACCCTACAATACGGAAGAGATTGGGAGCCTATATTCAGCATTATTAACAAAAAGATATTCCAACCAAGAATTTCATATACAGCCAAACTAAGCTTCATAATTGAAGGAGAAATAAGATACTTTTCTGATAAGTAAATGCTAAAGGAATTCGTTACCACCAAACTTGCCTTAGAAGAGATCCTTAAGGGAGTGCTAAATATGGAAAGGAAAGACTGTTACCGGCCACTACAAAAACATATTTAAGCACATAAACCATTGACAGTGTAAAGCAACCACACAACCAATTCTGCATAATAACTAGCTTAACAACATGATTACAGGAATATAAAAAGACTAATGCCCACATAAAGGCACAGAGTGGCAAATTGGATAAAGAAGAAAGACCAACCTATATGCTATCTTCAAGAGACCCATCTCACATACAGTGACTTCCATAGGCTCCAAGTAAAGCAATGGAGAAAGCTCTAACAAGAATAATAGAAAAGAAAAAAGAGCAGGGGTTGCTATTGCAATTTCAGACTAAACAGACTTTTTAAACCAACAACTATCAAAAAAGACAAGAGCATTACATAATGGTATAGAGTTCAGTTCAGCAAGAAGACTTTTAAGTATCCCAAATATATATGTACCTAATACAGGAGCACCTAGATTTATAAAGGAAGTTCTTTAGAGATCTACAAGGAGACTTAGATAACCATACAATAATAGTGGAAGACTTCAAAACCCCACCAACAGTATTAGATGTTTGAGGGACAATCTAACAAAGATACATGGGACCTGAATTTGTCATTTGACCAAATGGACCTAACAGATATCTACAGAACTCTCCACCCCAAAACAACAGAATACACATTATTCTGAGCTGCACATGACACGTACTTTAAGATTGACTACACAATCAACCATAAAACAATTCTCAGCAAACCTTTAAAAGATGAATTCATACCAACCACCATAGCACAATAAAAATAAAAATCCATTCTGAGAAAAACACTCAAAAGCATACAATTATAAGGAAATTAAACAATCTGCTCCTGGGTGACTTTTAGGTAAGCAGTGAAATTAAGGCAGAAATCAAGAAATTTGTTGAAACTAATGAGAACAAATATACAACATATCAGAGTGCCTGGGACCCAGCTAAAGCAGCGTGAAAAGAAAGTTTATGGAGCTAAGTGTCTACGTCAAAATGTTAGAAAGATCTCAAGTTAACATAATATCACACCTAGAAGATCTATAGACACAAACACAAACTAAGCCCAAAGGTAGCAGAAGACAAGACATAACCAAAATCAGAGCTGAACTGAAGGAAATCGAGTCACACCTACAACCAACTGATCTTTGACAAAGCCGACAAAAACAAGCAGTAGGGAAAGTATTCCCTGTTCAATAAATAGTGCTGGGATAACTTGCTAGCTATATGTAAAATGGGTCCATATTGAAAGTGGACCCATTTATTTCACCATATACAAAACCAACTCAAGACAAAGACTTTAATATAAAAACTGAAAGCCTAAAAAGCCTAGAAGATAACCTAGGAAATGTCATTCTGGTTGTAGGCCCTAGCTAAGATTACATGACAAAGATGCCAAAAGCAATTGTGACTAAAACAAAAATTGGTGATTGAGACCTAATTAAAGAGCTTCTGCATGACAAAAGAAACTATCAACAGTAAATAGACAACCTGCAGAATAGGAGAAAATATTTGCAAACTATGCATCCAACAGAATCTATAAAGAACTGAAATAAATTAATAAGCAAAAGCAAATGACTTCATTAAAAAGTGGACAAAGGACATGAACAGACATTTTTCAAAAGAAGACATACATGTGTCCAACAAGCATCTGAAGAAATGCTCAGCATTGCTGATCATTAGAGAAATGCAAATCAAAACCTCAATGAGATGACATTTCACACCAGTCAGAATGGCTGTTACTAAAAAGTCAAAAAATGGGAGATTGCCGAGAAAAGGGAATGCTTATACAATGCTGATAATGTAAATTAGTTCAGCCATTGTGTAAAGCTTAATTACCATTTGAATCAGCCATCCCATTATTGGATATATACCCAAGGGAATATAAATTGTTCTACCATAAAGACACATGTCACGTGTATGTTCATTGCAGCACTATTTACAACAGCGAAGACATGGAATCAATCTAAATGCCCATCAGTGGTAGACTGGATAAAGAAAATGTGGTACATGTATACCATGGGATGCTATGTAATCATAAAAAAGAATGAGATCATGTCCTTTGCAACAACATGGAGGGAGTTGGAGACCATTATCCTAAGTAAACCAACATAGAAACAGAAAACCAAATACTGTATGCTCTCATTTGTAAGTGGGAGCTAAACGACAAGAACATATGAAACCTAAAAGGGAAACGAGACAGTGGGGCCTATATTAGGATGGAAGATGGGAGGCAGAGGAGTATCAGAAAAACTACCTATCAGGTACTATGCTTATTTACCTGGATGATGAAATATTCAATACACCAAACTTCACACCATGCAATTTACCTATATGACAAACCTGCACATGCACCCCTGAACCTAAAAAATAAAAGTTCAAAAAGAAAAGTAAAAAAACAGTGGATGCTGGTGAGGTTGTGGAAAAAAGGGAACAATTATACACTGCTGTTGGGAACATGAATTAGTTCAGCAATTGTGGAAAGCAGTGTGGCAGTTCCTCAAAGAACTTAGAACTTCCATTTGACCCAGCAGTTCCATTATTGAGTGTATACCCAAAGGAATATAAATTATTCTACTGTAAAGGCACTCGTACATGTATGTTTGTTGCAGCACTATTCACAATAATGACAATATGAAAGACATAGAATCAACCTAAATGCTCATCGACTTTAGACTGGATAAAGAAAATGTGGTATATATACACCATGGAATGCCATTAAGTCACAATAAGAATGAGATCATTTTCTTGGCAGCATTATGGATGGAGCTGGAGGCTATTATCCTAAGCGAACTAATGCAGGAACAGAAAACCAAGTACTGCATGTTCTCACAAGAGAGAGCTAAACAGAGTACACATGGACAGAAAGAGGGGAACAACAGATACTGGCGATTACTTGAGGGTGGACAGTGGAAGGAGAGTGAAGATCAAAAAACTACCCATCAAGTACTATGTTTATTACCTGGGTGATGAAATAATCTGTATACCAAACCCCCATGACATACAGTTTGCCTATATAACCTGCACATGTACCCCGGAACCTAAAATAAGTTTTTTAAAATGGCAAATTATTAAAAAGTGACAATAATGAATTATAACTGACTAGGTAAAATAAGTATCTGATCCATACTGATATTACATATCCATATTGATAATCAATAAATACATTATTGCTAGGGAGGTAAATATATAAATAAATGTAAGAGCAAAGAAAGGCTTTTTTAACAGTAAAATGTGTTCCAATCAAAATACCACTGATCTTCACAGAAATAGAAAAAACAATTCTAACATTTATACAGAACCACAAAAGACCCGGAATAACCGAAGCTTTCCTAGGCAAAAAGAATAAAAATGGTGGGATCACATGACCAGACTTCAAATTATACTGCAGACTTAATAGTAACCAAAACAGCATGGTGTAAGAATAGTTGTATAGACCAGTGGAACAGAAGAGAGAGCCCACAAGTAAATCCAGATGTCAACAGTGAACTCATTTTTGACAAATGTTTCAAGTACATACTTTGGGGAAAGAACGTCTCTTCAATGAATGCTACTGGGAAAACAATATCCCTATGCAGAAAAATGAAAGTAGACCCATATCTTTCCATATACAAAAATGACATCAAAATGCATTAAATGCTTAAAGACCTCAAACTATGAAACTGCTAAAAGGAAACTGCGGGACATTGGAGTGGGCTAAGACTTCTTGAGTTCTACCCCACAGGAAACAGGCAACCAAAGCAAAAATGGACAGATGGGATCACATCAAGTTAAAAAGCTTCTGCACAGAAAAAGAAACAATCAACAAAATGAAGAAACAACTCACAGAATGAGAGAAAACATTTTGCAGACCACCCACCTGACAAGAGATTAATAATCAAAATATAACAAGAAAATATAACTAGAAAAAATAACTTAAAAATCTAATAATCCTATCAAAAATAGGCAAAATATTTGAATAGACAATTCTCAAAAGAGATATATAAATGGCAAACAGGCATATGAAAAGGTGCTGAACATTATGGATCATCAGAGAAACACAAGTCAAAACTACAATGAGATATGATGTCACCCCAGTCAAAATGACTTTTCTCCAAAAGACAGGCATTAACAAATGCTGGCAAGAATGTGGAGGAACGGGAACCTTCATACACTATTGGTGGGAATGTAAATTAATACAGCCTCTATGGAGAACAGTTTGGAGGTTCCTCAAAAAACTAAAAATAGAACTATCATATGATCCACTCCTAAGTATATGTTCAAAAGAAAGGAAATCAGTATATCAAAGAAATATCTGCACTCCCATTTTCATTACAGCACTGTTCATAATAGCCAAGATTTGGAAGCAACCCAAGTGTCCATTTAGACAAATGGGTAAAGAAAATGTAGTTCATATACACCATAGAAAACTATTCAGCCTTAAAAAAAAATGAGATCCTGTCATTTGCAACAACATGGATGGAACTGGAGGTTATTTTATTAAGTGAAATAAGCCAGGTGCAGAAAAACCAAAATAACATTTTCTTACTTATCAATGAGTTCTAAAGAGTAAAACAATTGAATTCATGGAGCTTAAGAGTAGAAGGATGCTTACCAGAGGCTGGGAAGGATAACTGAGGGGAAGGCAGAGGAAAGGGTGGATAGTTAATGGGTTCAAAAAAATAGAATACATAAGACCTAGTATTTGCCAGCCCAACAGGGTGGCTATAGTAAAAAATAATTTAGTTGTACATTTTTAAATAACTACAAGAGTGTAACTGGATTGTTTGAAACACAACAAAT
The DNA here is from genome assembly GCF_001604975.1 of Cebus imitator. Lineage (NCBI taxonomy): Eukaryota > Metazoa > Chordata > Mammalia > Primates > Cebidae > Cebus > Cebus imitator. The sequence goes on along the minus strand of NW_016107553.1, from coordinate 2,822,341 downwards.
GCTTGAAGTGATGGATACTTTGTCTACCCTGATGTAATTATTACACATTGCATGCCTCTATCAAAATATCTCGTATAACCTATATATACCCCCACATAAATAATATACCCACAAAAATTAAAAATTTTAAAATCTCAGTAAAATTTGAAGTAATAAATGTAGAAGAAATTTAAAGTTAAAAAATTAAGATTTGCAACCATGATAGTAATAATTGATTCACTCATTTTCTTAAATAAATCGCTAAACTGACACTACATGCTTGTTCATGTGATACACTGAGGACACATTATGAGTTTTCCTTTCCAAAATGCATAACCTGAATCAAATCTAAGAAATTAGCAGAAACCCCCAATTAAGAAATAATCTGCCAGACAGGTGGTCTGAACTCTTCCAAAGGTGGAGAAGAAAAAGCTAGCCAAATGTAGTAGTTCATACCTGTATGAACTAACAGAAGTTTTAGCTAATACAAAGGCCCTGAGAAGGAAGCACAATTGGAAGATCCAGAAATAAGACTTGTGTGACTAAAGCATGGTGAATTAGGGAGAAAGGAGACACTAAGTTGGTAAGAGATCAGACTGCATATGCCCATGGGAGTTTGATTGTATTGTAATGGAAAGTGATTGAGTGTTTTAAGCAGAGATCACTTATAGTTAAGAAAGATCTCTCTAGATGCTTAGCAGAAAATGGTCTGTAGTGTGTCAAGAGAAAGGAGTTAGGAAGGCATTGCAGTAGTTAAAGCAAAAGCTGATATTTGGATTAGCAATTTTGGCAATGAAAATAATGAGAAATGTTTCGACTCATAAATTATGGAATAGAGCTAGTAAAAGTTCCAGTACATTGAATGTGGCACTCAAAGGCAAGAAAGGAAACTGAGTGGATGCTGTTGCCATTTAATTAGATGGATAAGGCATTAACAAAGGAGAGATCAGAGTGTTTAAAGAAGAAAGGAGTAGTCCACCTTCTCAGATGTTGCTGAGACATTTTGTAAGGTTTGGACAGAGAATTGACCATTGTCTTTCATAAGCTATAGATAATTGATGACTTTAGTAAGACTTTAATAAGCCTATTTGGAATGAGTTGAAAGAGTAAGAAGAGATAGTGAGTACAGATAATTCTTGAGAACTTTCACTATGAAGAGAAGCAGAGAAATGAGGTGGTAGCTAGAAGAGTACATGAATGGTCCAAATGAGATGTTCTAAATAAAAGCAATATATCAGTCAGAGTCCTGGTAGTAAACAGACAACACACTCAAATTGGTAACTTAGATTATTTACAAAGTTGTTAGCAGAGTAAGTGAGACCATAAGGAGAGCACAGTACCCCAGGGGAGAATCTAGAGATGAGCTGTGGGCGGGAGGGCTGCTTTACAGGAGATGGGGTTTTCACTCTAGGGACACAGCCAACCCATGACAACCATCCCATGGTGACCCTGCAGGTGGGGAGCTGAGGGAACAAATACCCCAACTTCACTCTCTTTTCTTTTCTGCTAGTGCTTTCTATTAGCTGAACCCAATCAGAAGGCAAAGGAGCCTAGTTGATGTAGTCCTTCAGAGTCAGCCTCCAAGGGCATAGAGCAAAGTGGAGAAGAATGGCAAATCTTTGCCAGTGATGTTAGTCTGTGTTGTTATACTAATAGGAATGTTTTAGTAGAGCGGGAGAAATGGATGATACAGGAGAGATAAGAAAAAACGTTAATAACCATGTCCTTAACAAGGTTATGGGAGGCGATGGGATGTAGGACTCAAATGAAGGGGTTGGCCTTGGTCAAGTGCAGTTGTAGGCAAATTGGTAGAAGTTACAGTGGGACAGTGCATCTGTTATCTGAGTGCATCTGCTTTCTCACTAAAGTATGTAGCAAGGTCATAACTGGGAACAATGCTGGGAAGAAGTTGTTAAGAGATTTGAGATATAAGAAGGTTTGAAATATAGTTGTCTTGAAGTGTAGAGAAGTAAATGAACTAGAGAAATACGGGACTATCAGTGGTATTGAGTGTCCTCTTGAGGTTTGTGGTCATAAACTTAAAGTATGTCCAGTCAGCACATTTGTTTGATTTTTCTCCTGCAGCTTTTGTTGCTCAAGGGCAAACACTAAATAAGTGGTTGAGCAGGGGTACTCTCTGGGTGTGCAGGGTTACTATAAGCAGAGGAAGAGAAAGGAATTATATATTAAATATGTATATGTATGTGTGTATATGACATAGAGCTAGGCTGAATGAGTGCTGACAGACATGTCTTGGAAGTAATGGTTGTGGTTTTAAATAAAGGCATAATACATGCTTATTGGCATTTGCCACTTTCATATAACAACATGACACAAATTTTACTATTATTTAAAGTTTCTTGTTAATGGAGCTTCTATACTATTATAAACTAAAGTATTATCTAGATGTATTTTATTTTTATTTATTCTTGGGTTGTTTGATAGTAAATAAGTTTTTTAGTATTGAGATTATTAAACTATAGTGTAATGTTATATTAGTAAACATGTTACTCTTGGATTCATGTTCATTATTCTATCCTGTCAAGTCAGGGAAAGTGAAATTTATTTTCCAGTTATGTAAAAATTCTGTTGGTCATCAACCATCACCATATATGTTTGTGTATGTTGTACACTACACATAGCAGGGATATGCATATTGTAATCTTATGTCACTGATGCTCTCTAGAGTTCTTAAATGTAAAATCAGTACTATTATAAGTGTCAGTCCCAAGTCTTCAAGTCTGATTTTAACTATTGAAGCAGATCTGTAAACATAATTAACATATAAACATCACCTATGTAAATAATCCTAATTACCTTATTGTTTTCTTTTGCATGCAGCCTCAAGACATTCAGAAGACAGTATTAAAGGGAATCATTAACAGCCTGTTACGGGAATGGAAAGGGTAAACTAATATTTTCAATATTTAGCTAATCAGTATAGATGTGTAACTTATATATCTTTAACATATATATATTTGTTTTACTCTCAGAAAAGGTTTTAGTTGAGTTATAATAACATAGATGATAAAGGAGTCATAAGCCATTTACAACAAAGCTGTGTAACTTGAGATCTGTGACTTCTCAGTAGGACCTAGAGATGGGCATAAAAAGATCTGTGAATTCTTTTAAATTTTATGTAAAGTTTTTTCTATACAGATATATATGCATAACAAAAATGGAATGGGTACTTACATCAGTAACTTAACTGAAATAATGAGCATTAAATTTAGCCTTGGGCTTCCTGGTAGCCAGAGCAAAATTTTTCTTATTTCTAATATAAGGACACATAAGGCCAGTTATTAAAGTATTTTTTTCTCTCAGTACTAAATATTAGATACTTATATAAGGAATCATGGGCAATTTAATTGATAATGTTTTGAACCATGAATATGCATAAAATAAAAATGTACTTTTAAAAGTCCGTATTTTAACGTATATTAAAAGTATATTATTTCAATAATAACTTCTATTAAAGCCAAAGGAATGCCATTAATTATAATTCAAATGTTCATATTAAGACTAGTTTAAAAGTAATACTCCCTTGTTAGTGGTGAGAAAAAAAAAGAAAAAAAATAATGAAAAATAAATAAATAATACCTAAGTAGAATTCTTAAATGTAATGTTACATGTACCATATATATTTTAATAATATTTTAATTGTTCTGATTTTGAAAGGAATTCATACTTATATAGGGAGAAGTCAGAGAAGTATAAAGAAGAAAGTGCCAGCCTGGCCAACACGATGAAACCTCGTTTCTAGTAAAAATCAAATAGTAGTCGGACATGGTTACACATTGCTGTAATTCCTGCTTACCCAGGAGGCTGAGGCAGGAGAATTGTTTGAGTCCTGGAGGCAAAGGTTGCAGTGAGCCAAGATCATGCCACTGCACTCCAACCTGGGCAATAGAGTGAGACTCTGTCTCAAAAAAAAAAAAAAGAAAAAGAAGAAGAAAGTGAAAAAATGTTAATATTTTGCAGTGTTTTTCTAGTCATCTTTTTAAAACAATTAAAATCATACTGTATAGTTTCTTGTGACTTTTAACTTACTGGTATTTTCCTTAGTTTATTACTCTAGTAATTTGTTTGCATTTTCCTTCTTAAACCACAGTTTTAATGTCCAACTAATAACCTAGAATAGGAATGTATTGTAATTTACCTAACATTCTCTAAGAATGGTTGTCTATATGAATACTTCCACAGTGAACATTCTGTACAAAAATCTTCTTTTCTGAGCATTTATGTAAATTGTTTTAGAAATTGAATTACTATATCAGAGTTTAAACATTTTAAGACACTTAATCCATTTTGTCAGATTTCTTCACAAAGCAGTTTTGATAATGTACGCTTCTAACAGCAGAGGGCCTGACTCAGTGGTATCTCCTTGTAACAAAACTTGTCCTAATTTGATAAATGAAAAGGGGATCTCATTTTTATGTACTTTTCCTTAATACTAATAAGCTTAACATTTTATCATTTGTTTGCTATTTTTATTTATTCTTTTATAAGTTTTCCATGTACTTTCGCCTGTTTTTAATTGCAGATTTGCCTGTTTTTCTGTTAGGAACTCTTGCTTATTATAAGAAAATTTACCTTCTTGTATTATATTTTCCTGTATCTCGTGTTTCAGAAAATCAGTTACTAGCCTCAAAGAGAAGAAAACCCTGTTACTTCTCAGTTAAGTGTCTGAGGACTGAAGAGTTAAGGCCAAACTGAGGTTAACTGCTTCCTGAACATTATAGTAAAAATATCATTTAAAATATTCTAATAAATCAAACCTACTCATACAATTTATCATACATGCCTGATAATTTATGTGGGCGTAAATGACCTTGGCAAGATTATGAAGTTCTAGGTAGGATAGGAAAGGACTTAGAGGCAAAGATGATATATACAAATAGATCTTGAGTGGGCAAGAAAGAAACACTCGACAGCATAGATAATAACAAAAGCTTTAATATCTGGATTTTGTTTTTCAATCCAGGACCCAGTTAGGAATCATGAATTGCATCTGGTTGTCTAAGAGGCGAACCATTTTTAATTCAAGAAGTTACTTCCAGATATCTGTGAGAATTTACCAGTTAGGTCTTGAGCAGGCAAGAAACACTTATTAGCCTTGGGAATAACAAAAGTTCTTGGTCAAATCTGATAATATGAGAATTCATATTAAGATGGAAAAAGTTACTTTTCATGATTCTTTCCGTTAGCATACTTGATACATTTAAAGTATGATTTGATTTACAGACATTTCTATATCACTTTAGTAATGGACCTATAAACACAAGCATATTTTCTTTCTTTAATACATAAATGTTCTTAAGTAAAGATTATCCTTTACTAAAACAAAAACCTAAGTATTCTCAAATTGATGATTTTTTATTACACTCCTAACTACTTCCAGATTTAATCATATTTACTTCACAAAATGTAATAGCCTATTTAGCCCAGTCTTTAGGTATCTTTAGAACCAGCCTAGGAGAGGCACAGAAGCACTTGTATTCCCAGCATATTATAGACATGTCACTTTTCAATAATAATGCATTTTAATTTAAGCCTAGTTTTTGGCTTTTCTCAACTCAGTCATCATAGAAACATTTATTGGTCTTTTTAAATTAGATGCTATGAGATTAAACATTCATCCATAATAAATTATTCTTGTTTCTTTTTCAGTCCACGAACAAAAGATGATCTTAGAGCATATTTTATACTTTTACAGGTAAGAGAACCAGAACTTCATTGAAGTTGTCTAAGTCAGATCTCCATCTCTACATGTATATCTGAAATGATATTAAATATTAAGTATCATTTTAGGCAACATTATTGATTCTTTTTAGAATTACAGTTACCTGTAACCAGAAGATTAAAGCCATAACAAATAAATAATCAGAAGCTAAATTATGTGTGAGATTAAAATTTTGATTTAGTTCCCGCCAGAGTATTCAGAAACAAACAGAATGGAAGCACTTCCTCCTCCTCCATTCAAACCTCTTTCTTGTAACTACTTGTAGTGGGCTTCAGGATTTTCTTTTATTTTCCCTTCTAGTATGTTTTCCATTTCACTATGTATTTTTCAATAACTTCAGTTAGAATTCTCATGGAAAGATAAGAGTTCTTTTTTTAATTTGCTGTAAAGCAAAGATGATGAACCTTTTCCTCTTGATAGATACAGATTAATAGATAAAAAAAGAAATTAAGATCCAGACAAATGAAAAGCAATTTTTACTTTTTATTATTTTTTGAGGAAGAAATACATTATTACCATAGCTAGCATACTGGTAATACATTTACATTATTCTTTACAATTTATAAAAGTTGTCCATGTATATTATTATCTCATTTAAAAGTAAGGAAAACTATATTAAGTATAGTGTTTAGTACAATATTATGGTATTATAATATTAATATGTCTAATGAAAGAAAATATGCAGTGTAGGGATAGAGAAAGTAGAGAAAGAAGAAAAAGGAAAAAGTGGAAAAGGGGGGAAAATGACCAACAGGTAGTTAAGAAGAGAAATGTAAGGAGGGAAAAGAGGTAAGAGAGGAGCCAAAACTCAAAATTACAAAAAAAAGAAACAAAGATATGTAGGATAGTAAAAGCTAGAAAGATGACTCAGAGCTCAGATTTTAGGTGAGTGTATTGATCAGCCATAAGCTCTGCTTATATTTTGTTCTTTTCAAGAACCATAACCAGATGAAGTTATCGATTAAAGTCAGTCCCAAATTTTGAGTTGTTCTGTCAGTCAGTTTTGAAAAACACATGGTCCTCTCTTATTTTTCACAATTTTAGGAGGTGTTTTTTAATAGTATTTATTTTTCCATGATGTGCTGAAATGTACATTGTGCTAGAATTTTAGATTTTGGAAACGTAACTAGAGGTTTTTCTTAGTTTACAAGTATTCTTTCAGTGTCCCTTTATCATTTAAAAGTCGTCAGAAGCTGTATGTGGTTCTCCCCTTGTTCTTTGTGAGATATGAGGCTAACTCATTTTACAATGGCAAAAGTTTCACAACCAGCCCTTACTTCATTTTTCCAGCTTTTAATCGAGGAAAACCCAGGTTTTATGCTTTTAATTGGATGATAGTGATTGGTACCATTTATGAAGGCACTTTTTATGAAGGTGCTTTATATACATTTTCTTTTTCAATACTCAAAACAATCCTTAAGATAGATAATATCATTCCCATTTTACAGATAAAGAAATTGAGAATAAAAGTGTACAGAACATGCCTAAGGGCATAGCTAGTAAGTGGTAGAATTAGCCCTCAGACTCAGATCTGTCTTATCTCCATGCCCATGCTCTTTTCACTGTATAGCCACAGTGTAAATGAAAGTCTCTGTTAAATAACAAATAGATTATTGTTATTTTATAATCTCAATTTTTGTTTCCTGAATTTACCACTTATTAAGCTTAGTGTCTTTCCTTTTACATGTTAACAGAATTTTAACACAATTATCTTTAATATCTTTTTCAGAATCCTCAGTTTAATAACACATCTACGTATGTCATCTATGCTCACTTGCTACGACAGATAGCTACCTTAGTGGAAGCTGACCATCATTTCCTAGTTCACTGGTTTAAAAAGTAAATCATTCTATGATATTAAGAACTTTTTTAGTCTCACAATTTTAAATTTGGTATTAGTAATTTTACAATAAAATATATTTAAATATTTTCAGGTTGTTAGAAATGGTGCTTATATTCACAGTGCTTCAAAAGCCAATTATAAAAATCTACTTTAGCACTATATAAAGGGTAATGAAAAATCTGTTTTTACTGTAAGTAACCAATTTGCTTGCACAAGCTGTTGAGAATTTCTGCCTACTGCCTTCACTTTTTATGTAGCACATTCCTATTGTTGTTTATTTATATATCTCAAAGATGGCAATTAGATTTGCTCAGATACTACTATTTTAATGTATGTCTTTTTATTTTCTATCTATAAATTCATAAATTTTACCATTATTTAAATGGTGCTTTCTCCTTACCTAAAAATGTCATTGTAAAATATAGGTTAGCCATCAATATCAATTTGTAAAAGCATAATACTTTTTTCACAGAACTATACCCACATGAACAATGACTTCTCTATGACTGATAAAACCTAGAAAGGCAAAATATTTCCAAAAGATATTTTAAATACAGTAAATTATTATTCATAGTAGTTATGTTCTATAAAGTCACCACAAACATAGAATTAATAAATACAGAACCATTGCTTCAAGAGAAAATACAGGGTTAGGTTCCTGTGAGCCTGTGATCACATTTTTGTCAACCAGTCAATATATGACTTTGCTTTATGAGTGTTTTTTTAAAGACACACTTTAATAGAAGTCATTGATTCATTATCATTGAACTCAGGGCCAGCAGCACTGTAACTCATGCCTGAAAGAAGCTTCTCTAACATACATATTTTCTCTGTAGGGCACATCACAACCTTCTTATTGGTAACACTAGACAGCATTTTAGCACTACACTTGGCCATTTTGAAATAGCAAAATCACCAACAAAAAGCACCAAAATGTTAAAAACATGAAGCTAAATGGATCACATAAAGGACACTTGCAAAGAGAGATTATTGAGCTAAAACAAGGCAGAACATCACTTTGTTTGACCTCAGCTGGGAATGTGCATGTCAGGAGACTCACATTTTTCACATCTCCACAAATGACCGTGGAAACACAAGTATTGGTTTGGGAATTAACAATTACATTTTAGCAAGTAGGCAAATGTAGACGTATAGCATCTATGAATAACAAAGACTGACTGAATATTGAGTCTTAAAAATAAAATGTTACTAACTTTATAGTAATGTTGGTGTTTATTTCTCATTTAACTAAGACAATATTCAAGGTAAGATTTTGTATCTTTTCAAATGTTTGGCAATTTAAGAAACAAAATTTGAGGGAATAGTTTAAAATGTTGTGGCTTAAGATGCAGTTTGATATCTAACAGATAATTTTGGAAACAGAAAATGTGAATTTTGATTGCAATTATTTTGAAATCTTTACCAGATTGTCCCAGAAGAGGTTCAAACAACTGGTAGAGAGATTGCTACAATTTATTTCTTTACGCCTGTTTCCTGCAAAGCCTGAAGAATTTCCACCTATAACAAAGTGTTCCTGGTGGATTCCATCAGCTGCTAAAGTGTTGGCTTTACTTAGTAGGTTTTTATTATTCTATCATTTTTTACTTTTCTTTTGTTACATATTAGGGATATTTCTTAAGGATTTCAAAAGACTATAGAGGCATTCTTAAATTTTAAATCATTTCTTTGAAGGAAATAGTTGTAAATTATTTTCTACTTTGATAATAAATTTTACAATTTATAAGCATGAAAAAAGCTTTGTGATTTTGTCAACCAATCAATATATAACTTTGCTTTGTGAGTGTTTTTTTAAAGACACACTTTATTTAATAGAAGTCATTGATTTATTATCATTGAATTCAGGGCCAACAGCACTATAACTCATGCCTGAAAGAAGCTTCTCTAACATACATATTTTCTTTGTAGGGCACATCACAACCTTCTTGCTAGGAACACTAGACAGCATTTTAGCACTACGCTTGGCCATTTTGAAATAGCAAAATCACGAACAAAAACCACCAAAATGTTAAAAACGTGAAGCAAAATGAATCGCACAAAGTAAACTTGCAAAGTGTGAAGGAAAAAGTTATACTTTATTTTCTACTTTGATAATATATTTCCCAGTTTGTAAGCATGAAAAAAGCTTTATGCCTTCTAGTGGGCAGTATTCTGTATTGTGGCAATTAAGTGCATATGAGCTGCTCTGTGTAGTGATTTCTAAAAAAAAAAAAAAAAAAAAAAAAGAACTTCCATCAACTACTGAGGGACCCCTAGGAGAGAACACACAGAAATGGGAGCAAATGGCCATCTGCATATTCCCTTTAATACTATTGTAATCGTCACTACAAGTTTTTTTTTTTAAATAAGAAACTATTGGTTGCATTTAAACCACAATTTTTAAGTTACCCTTTACGTTTAGAGCTGCAGTTATTTAAAAAGGAGTTTCTAGGTCAAGACTATTTAGTAGACATTAAAATAATGTTTTTATAATTAGAATGAATCTTGTGCATGTTGGAAAAGGTCTTTATGTGAGAATTTATCTTTACAGATACTGCAAACAATTTAGTTCTCCCTCCCCTTATTCCTTATACTGATTTCTATAATTCTACATTGGATCACATTGATCTCATGGAAGAATATCATACTTGGCAAAACTTTGGAAACTCTCACAGGTATGAACAAAAGTTCCTTTGATTATCCACCTAAATGAAACACTATTCAAAAGAATGACTAGATTTTAAGTTTATATAAAGTTTACACATACCTTTACATATAAATACATAAATATATTTCAGATAGCCTTGAAACACCATTATATTTATTAAAGTAATTTCTTTTTCTGTTATATTTTGAATTTATATACATGATAATTTGGTTTTGGTTTGGTTAATAGCATCTTTTCAAGAAGGAAGAGGTTCTATCTTAGTATGCAGTCTCTTATCTCTTACTATTCTATGCACAGGACTCAACAAAATTTTTCTGTAAAGAACTAGATGGTAAATATTTTCAGCACTACAAACTATAGAGATTCTGTTTCACTATTTTAGCACAAATGTAGCCTTAGACAGGATGTAAATTAATAGATGTGTCTATGTCCCAAATGACTTTATTTACAAAAACAGGTTGTAGGCCATTATTTGTCTCAGGGCCATGGTTTGCAGATGCCTGATCTAATATATTGATCACACACAGACACACACATAGATTCGTTTCATTTCACCTTTCTTTTGTAAGAAAAAGTGGTTGTCCATTAGGTGTAATATGAAAAGCGAAAGGGCCTTGCCAGAGCTTATTTATCATAATAATTAATAGATTTGTAAAACAGTCACCAAATTATTTAATACGCTGCACTTGATAGCCATACTTCTAGTTTGGATTAAACTAGCAAGACTATTCCAAACATAATTTCTCCTCAAGCCATGAGATGTTCAGGAGATTAAATTTAATTCTAGAGGAATCTGAGTAAAGAGATATGGTGTGGATATAAGTAACCTCAAAACCACTGATTAGTTTGTAAATTGGTTAAACTCTCCAAGGACCCTCTTTATCAGAAATGGCCTGAAACATGGAATGGCCTCTGGACACATCTCATTGCACATCTGAACAGTCAGAACTGAGTAAGAATTTAAGTACTGGGGACCCTGGTCAGTGTGATGGATATTTTCTTGGCAAATTTTATTTTAGAAAGATACTTTTTCCTTCCATTTTAATAACATGTTGTCGATACAACCACAAAACTCCAAGAATTATTATGCATATTTCAGCGATAACATCTTATAATGTAGAGCTTCCTCTAAACTGTGCTGCAACACTGGTGTACCAAGAATGAGTTACATTAGGGTTTTAATACTAGGATCCCTTCAACCCTTGGGTAGCCAGCCTGAAACTAGAAGGGGACAGGAGCCCTATGGCAAGTCACTCTGGCCATGAGTAGCCCCATCTGTTTATTTCAGTTTATTTTTATATTCACAAAGTATCATTTCTCTTGTGCATGACAAGGGAAAGGTTGAGAACCACTGTCCTAAAGTACATAATAAAACTAATACATATGTTACTAAGTTCATTGTATTTTCTTTTTATTTCCAATTTTTTGTTAGCATTAATGATTCAAAGTAATTATACACCAATACTGAAGAACTTTTAACGTTTATTGACAATTTTGTCCCATGATAAAAGCCATCTCATTTTCAGTTTACACTAAAGCTATATCCTTTTTCCTCATAATGCCTTTTTTCTCAGTGGTCACCGTTGTACCAGCCAACTGTGCTCAGATGGATTCCAGCTTTAACTGATGGATTCATTGTAGTTACTTTGAATGGCAGTCCAACTCCTGAAGTGTCATTGCTGCCATATTCATTATTTCTAAATGCATTTATCTCTGTGTAGTTTGTGGCTTTTTTGTATAGCATGGAATGTTCTAGCCCAGGAGAGGTTATTTTCATAACTTTTAATTATAATGTGTAATTACAAATACATACCGTTTCCGATTACCACACCATTAAATATAATGCTAAATGCAACATACATTTCTGATTTCTTTTTATTGGTCTTAAATGTATTTACTTTTTATATACTATAGTTATTGTTAGATTTTTTTCATTTCTAAAGCTCATACATCAGAAGTTGCCATATAATGATGGAGTCTTATATTAATTTTGAGCACATGGGTTTTCTGTACTATTTCACCAACACTTCTCCTGTTTCTGGTGTGGGCTGTGTTTTTCACAGATGATGATATACACTGAAATCATTTGTATAGACAATGTAAGTGGTTAGCACACATTTCAGAACCTTTGATGTGGCTTCTGCAGAGAATAAAGGGATTGCACATCTAATAATGATACATTCTTCACATGACTGTGAGAATTAAAAGAAGTGATACACATACAGTCATTTCGTATATGTAAAACACAATCCAGAAGTAATGTTTTATATTGCTACAAGGGGTACCTTAGATTCCCTTAGTATAATTTTGCTAAAAATACACCATTTTGCTTTTTCTTTTTTCACTTGTTGAGCAGGTTTTCCTTCTGTCAGTACCCATTCGTTATTTCTATAGCTGCAAAAAAAATCATTATTCAAAGAGACTCAGAGCAACAGATGATAAACATCGCAAGGGTAAGTCAGCTATAAAAACATATTTATGCTGACTATAATCAATATAGTAAATAATAATTTAAATGTCTTGTGAATTGTTCTAGCATAATCAGGAATGTTAAAAGCAAAATTCGTGTTATACTCACCCAAAAAGCACTTAAAAACTATTAACAATTTGGGAGACAAGATAACTCATCTCTTCTGATCAGCTTCTTATTATATTACAAATATAGTAGGAAGAGTAAATGCTTCTCACAGATTCGTATTACTGAGAGCTTGTTGGACCTCATTTTGCAGATACCATACCACCAACCTTAGATGATAACCAGCAGAGCATTGAGTGCTGCAGTGAAACAGTGTCATTAGGCAAACCACTCAAACCCCTGAAACATTTTATAGGTTTTATGAAAATCAGAAACTACTAAAAAAGTAGAAAATGTAACAAAAAGCATATCTTGGAGGACTGAAAAATATGTCCCAAGAATGTGAAAGATGTTTTATTGGTTCTTAGGAAACCAAAGTACAGGGAGACCCACAGAAGCTGGAAATAGCAATCAGACTGAGTTTAGGCAAATTGTAAAGCAGTATGAAGTTATTGCTCAGTCTGTTTTTACCACTCCCTACCCCTTGTATTTCAGCTCAGGCTAGTAAAGTTATGTACTTTATCTAATAAATATCAGATTCAATGAGGTTTTTTTGTTAGAGCTCTAAACTATATGCTTAAGTGATTATGTATTTCAATCATCTGCTTGTGTGATGTAATTGCCCACATTTTGAAAGAGGGAAGCTTGGCTGTGGTCTTCTTAAATTGAAAAAGAAATATAGAGTAAAAAGAAATGATTTCCATCTTTTTCAAGAACATAAAAAGAATCCTAAAGCATAAATTATAATCAAAATACTATAAAAAATAAGAATGTTTATTCTTCAGTAATTCAGTTCCCAGAAGGTGAGTATTTCTTTCTATCACAGAGAAGGACAAAAGATTTGACTAACTGGTGATATCCCAAAGTCATCTTATACTGAATATGGGAATATTAGAAGAAATGTTATTGCCTATGCCCATCAAGGGAATTCCAAAGCCACACTACCCCCCTGAAGAATGAGTTTAAACAGGTATCTTCAGCACCAGAATTGTTACTTAATCTTGGGTAGATATTGGCTCAATGATTAGCCTATATAGCTACTTACTCTGACATTTTCTGTTACTTGTACTCATACAATGTCATGCGCCTTTTAAATATTTTTTTCAACTTGGTCTACGATTTTTTTATAGTTGTAAAAAAATCTACAGTGCTTTTGTACATAACAGAATGAGCTAGTTTGTATTAAACTAGCAAGACTAAGCAGTTTTTTCTGTGTCACTCACACTTAAGATATCAAATATCTCTTTGTGGAATTTTTCTACTTTAAAGAATGAGAGTGGCAGGTGTAGACTGTTACAGGCTAAGTTTTCTGCACAGCATGGAAACGAAGGAGTAGACACTTGACATTGAGAGTTAGGCGGCATTCAGCTTTTTATGGGTGTTTCCCAACATTTTAACTTGTAAATTGCCATATCACTTGAAATTAATGACTGGTGACTATTTTGATACAAGGACAGTCTTACAAATAGTCAGTGTAAACAGAACTTAAATGGTACAATTTAAATATGCAAAAGAAGTTTCTAACCTAAAATAATTTCCTCAGTCAGACTGTCGAGAATTGTATCACTGTTGGGTTATTTTTTCATTTGGAGCATTTTCCAGTAAATATGAATTCCTGATGGGAGGATTAGCTACTAACCTTGTTTGCCATTAGCATCCTAGCATAAATTTGTTTATTAGTTATTTCCAATGTGACAGTGCCCAGGAACTAGACTGGGAACAGAAAAACAGTCCGCAACACAGGACACTATCCTACGAATGCAGACTTCTTTGATAAGTGAGGACACAGAGAAGCAAAAGGCTGTTAATAGCATTTAGCATTGTATATTGGAGAAATGGAGAAGGCTCTGAATCAGAGTATTTTATTATAGTAATCTTCAAAATCATAAGTAGCCTTAAATTGTAGATTTGTGATATTAAAATGTTATCTATTAAAGCAAATTGCTGCATGTATTTAAAATGTCTGAAATGTTTAGCTTTAATCTGAACAATACTTTTCATTGTTACCAAAAAGAGATATAGTCTAAGACTATTTAAATATATAAGCATGTAGATTTTATATGAAAAATGACATTTATTCCTTATATTTTAAAATATGTTGTTTTTCACATATTTAGTGCCTATATTTTGAAAAATGGTGACAAAAGAATTTTGAGTCACTCATATCTCCATTGCCCAAGCAAAGCCATTAACATTTTAGTAAATTTTCTTTTTATATTTTTTCTATAGTATCTTTAAAAGAAACAGAGTTGAAATAGTATTGTAAACACAATTTTATTTCCTGCTTTCTTCAGTTGTACCTTCCTTGTACTATTTACATAGTTTTTATGACCATTATTTTTTACTAGCTGTATTATATTTCATTAGTTCAATATGTACTTAAGATATTTCTAAAGTTTTGTTTTTATAGATAATGCTATAATGAACATTGTACTGTATAAAATATGTTCTAAGTTAGAATTTTCAATGGAAGGATTATTGGGATAAAGGATATGAACATTGTTATGGTCTTTGATATATGTTGACAAGTCACTTTTTTAAAGTAGACTAATTGTTCCTTTAGAGAAAATTCAATATCTAAAAAATCATAAGTCCAGGTTTATCACCATAAATACATAGCTTGTTTTAAATGTTCCCATTTTCTATTTGTATTTATTAAACAGAAAACTTTGTTATTTAAGAGATGAGACATATGGAAACTGATGCAAAATTTTTTACTATAAAAGGTGAATGATTTTTGGTCCTCCACTTTGGATCTTGTTTGGTTATCATTGTTACAAAATGAAATAATAATAGTCATTTTCACAAATCAAAATGTGTGTAATTTATTTTTATAAAATTGTTTATATAAGAAATGGCATAGACAATAATTATTTTTACTAAAGTGTTTAAATGTTTTAAATGAAATTATAGTCTAAGTAAAAGTAAAAATTTTTACTCTCTTATTTAATTAGCAAAGTCTGGTGGATAAAGTATCTCGAAGACAGAGACCTGATATGAATATGTTATTTCTAAATATGAAAGTAAGACGGACACATCTGGTTAGCGATTCACTTGATGAGGTATAATTTATTCCAAAATAATATTAATTAATTAAAGCTGAAAATTCTATAATATGATTTATTATAAAAATCTTGTAAACTTTTTTTTAGATTCATTATTTTGTTAATTTGTTTTTGTTTTTTGTTTTGTTTTTGTTTTGTTTTTATTATACTTTAAGTTCTGGGATACATGTGCAACTTGTACAGGATTGTTACATAGGTATACACATGCCATGGTGGTTTGCTGCATCCATCCCTCAATCATCTACATTAGGTATTTCTCCTAATGTTATTCCTCCCCAATCCCTCCACCCCCTAGCTCCCCCACCCCCCAACAGGCCCTGGTAAACTTATTTTTATTTCTGTATGTCAATAAGTATGCTTCCTTAGATTTTTTTTGAAGATCTTGTTAAATACCAAGCTTCCTTAAATTTTGATACCATAGTCAAAATCAGGTCTATATCCATAATTGTCTTATATTCATGTTTGTATGTTTATTAATAGTTCGTGAATGCCCCAGAAAAGGGTTTGATGTAGAACACTTAAATGAGTAATTAATGTTTCTTAGTATATAACCTAGATTCCAGACCCACCTTTGTTACTGGTTATATGTGTAACACGTCATTTAACTTCTCCAGGTCTCAGACTATATAAAATTAGAGATCTGACCTATATTATACTGGGCCTATTCACCTCTAGCATACTTTGCTTGCATTTTCATGTATTATCATAAAAATGCTCCAGCTAGATCTTAATATGTGGTTATTAGAAGATAATGGCTGATTAGCTACGTGATTTTTTTTTTTTTTTTTTTTTTTTGGCGACAAGTTGTATTTTGTCACCCAGGCTGGAGTGTAGTGGTACAATCAAAGCCCACTGCTGCCTCAAACTCATGGTCTCAGGGTCTCAATCCATCCTCCTACCTCAGCCTCCAAAGTAGTTGGGATTACAGGCTCAAGATACCACACCCAGCCCTAGCTATGTCATTTTTTAAAGTTGAGCATTGACGGGGAGTTAAAAAAGAAAAAGAAATGAATTATTTTATGTTGTGCTAAATTAAAAATTTGAAGGCAGTAGATACCAGGAGGCAGTACTTTGGGCAAGGTACCTGACCTCTCTAATTCTGTTTCCTGATCTATAAAACATAGTAAACATCTAGCTCGCACAGTGTTTGGCAGATTTATTGGATGAATGGATGGATGGAGTTTTGTAGCGTTGCAAATAAGTTAAAGACTGCCAAGGCCAGGCACAGTGGCTCATGCCTGTAATCCCAACACTTTGGGAGGCCCAGGCAGGCGGATCATGAGGTCAGGAGATCGAGACCATCCTGGCCATTGTCAATCTTTGTCTCCACTAAAATACAAAAAATTAGCCAGGCATGGTGGCACGCGCCTGTAGTCTCAGCTACTCAGGAGGCTGAAGCAGGGAAATCACCTGAACCGGGGTGATGGAGGCTTCAATGAGCCGAGATTGTGCCAACTTGGGCAACGGAGCAAGACTCCATCTAAAAAAAAAAAAAAAAAAAAAAATACTATGTAACACATTTCCCGGGATTTAAAAAGTTAATACTTTTTTTTCTCTGCCCTTTGTTCTCCTCTGCCTGTATAATGTCTTCAAATAGCTAACCCGGAAAAGAGCAGACTTGAAAAAGAAGTTGAAAGTTACATTTGTAGGGGAAGCTGGTTTGGATATGGGTGGTTTGACTAAAGAATGGTTCCTTCTTCTAATTCGCCAAATTTTTCATCCAGATTATGGTAAGTATTTAACATACTTTTTATAAACCATGTTTCTTCATAATTGTTAGAGTCAAATAGTTCACCCTTATTTTTAACTTACTCTATGATTTTGCAGACTTTTTGTCAATCATAAATGTTGAATAATTGTTTAAGGATGGTTATTTACATTTTAAAAACTTGTTTGATTGATGATCAGTTGATTTTCTTACTGGGAATCCTACACAAAATATATCAAGATTAAAAATAAACATTTATGAGGAGACATCTATATCTTTTCTGAATAAGACAAATGCATGAAAATTTAATTTGTCATTGAAATAAAAAACATTTCAAATTAAAATACAAAACTATAGTTTGCTCTATAGTAACATTTAAAGCCTCTTTCATTAATGGGTCATTTTAATAAATAAGAATTCATGGAGAAAAAATAAGCCTTTGAAATTTAATTTTTATTTTACAGAAACTACCTGTATAATCCTTACTATCTGTTAAACTTTTCAAAGGAGACTTTTCAGTGTTTTCCTTATTCTTTAGCTTTCTTTCTTTTCTATATGTGTATGTGATGGGAAATAGGGATGATAGTGATAAATTGAAGTCTCCAGATATCCTCAAAATTAATTTTGATCATAATTTATAATCTATGAAACTATAATTTTTATAAAGTTATCTGATTAGTTTCTATCTTTTTATCCTGTTTCTACCCATGGTTCAAGAAAATAAAATGTTCTCCCTATATATTTAATATATATATTTATATTTGCTGAGATTTGCAAATATATAGTCCCTTAAATAAATCTGAAATTTTAACATGAAAGATGGTTTATAACAGAATAATTATTGAATTGATTAGCTTCTAATAGATGAGATGCCATGTACATGTTTACCACTTTTTTAATTCAATCATGTTAATAATACAGTTATTTTTGTGTTTTTTTAGGCATGTTTACATATCACAAGGATTCACATTGCCATTGGTTTAGCAGCTTTAAATGTGACAACTATTCTGAATTCCGATTGGTTGGAATTGTATCCTTTAAACTTTCCACTAGGAGGTGCTAATAGATTAGAGATTTTTAAAGACTTTTTCTGTATTTTAGAAAACTGTTTTCTTTAACCATTTTATCCAAATTAAATATTATTGTCAAATATACTATTAGATTTTCAGTAATCCTCATTATGTCTAATATCACTATATGTTAGTAGATTTAATTAATCGAAGAAATGAGTTTGATTTTTTCTGAAAACCTTATCTCAAAATAAAAATGGTTCTTTCCTATTTTACATATAATTGAAGTTATCACTAATTTAAGGTACTTTTTTTAAAAAATCAAAGTATTTTCCATTTATAATGAAGTATTTTTTCTGTTCTTTTACTTTGTGCTCATTTCCCTCAGTTTACTGAATTGAAATTGGGGTATTAAATCTAGCTCTTTAATATGCCTCCAAATCCTGAAACATAAAGGAAGGATCCATAAAAATTGAATGGAATTAGAATATTTAAAGCATATGGTGTTATTTTATAGTATTTTTTAAATTTTATAAGTCCATTTGCAAGCCTGTGATTCCTATCAGATATATTGTAAAGGGCATTTCTGCATTGGGTGGGAGATTGGACAAGATGCCTTTTACATTAGCTTTTTAGAGTCCAAGAAATATAATTGTGGAAAAAAGGAAGGAAGAGTAAATAAATAAGCAAGCACTGGAGATAAGAAGATTTAAAGCTGGGGGGAAATTCTTCATCTGTTGTCAGAGTCAAATGACCATATGGCAGTAAGTGCTAAGGAGTTCTGAGAAGGAAAATACACAATGTATTTCTCCCAGAGAGGATAGAGATTTAAAAATGGAACAATTATATTTGATTAACATATGGCTGATGAGAGTAGTGGGACATTATAAGCTGAGGGAATGATGAGAATAAAAACGGCTAAATTGTGCTGGGCTTGTTACAGAGCAGCAATGAGCACACTGAAAGTTATGGAAAATACCATCTGAAAATGAATGAAGGGCCATCTTTGAATGTCTGTCTTTGTTAACATCTGTTGGAATAAATTATAAGGCATATATATGGAAATTGAGAGACCAGATTAATAAAAGAAAGGGTATTAGGGGACAAACTACACATTGAGATAGTAAACTCAGCTTGAAATTTTGTATATATTGTCATGTCTAAAGGTCCAAAGTGCTAAATTCCACAAAAAGAATAACACTTAACAATTCCGAGACTCCTGTTTATATTCTAGTATCTACAGTAATCATTTGTGGAATGTTTCAACTTCATTGAAGGCCCTAATCATTGATGTTTGTCACTACACTATGATCCATTTAAATTTTCATACTTACATGTTTGTCATGCTTTATATTCATATGTCACAATTTAGATTTGGATGATATTTTGATTCTAATATTTGTAATAAAGTTTTAAGTTATATTTTTAAGTGATAGTACACATAAAATTATGAATTTGCTAATTGTTTTTTTGCAATAGACATTCGTTTCTATTTAGTCATTACCCAAAAGAACATATTAAGCATGTTTAGATGTTCCGTATTTCAAGTTAAACAATTAAGTCTAAAAATTATAATTGCTACTCATTATTATGTGTGTTTATCACACACACAAATATAAAACCTATAGAAAGCAAATTGATGCTGTAAAAAGCATGATACTATATCAGAGAAATGTGAGATGTGAGTGGATTGTGGTCAAGTAAGGGGTTGGGAACTGAAATTTGAGAAATAACAGGTATGATCATTGAGAAAATATAGTTGGTTTCATATATATCTCCAGGTTTAAAATTTCAGGACCAAAGATGTGTTATTCTGGTAGTTCTGACAGTGTTATGTTTCTAATACAATGATTTTGAAGTATAAAGCCTTATTATCAGCCTTCATTACACCTTAGCAAATTGAAATTTTGGTGGTCTTCCAATTTTTAAAAGTTATTTTCAGTAATTTACCTAGTCCATATGTTTAGATTTCCTTATGAGCCTATAAAATGAATTACTTCTTAATAACTTTATATAATAATTGACTGTTGATATATTGTGAAATTTGTTCTAAAACCTCTTTCCATAAATGAATGTTACATTACACCATATAACTAATAAATAATCATAAGCAAAATTTATGGCACCTATAGCTTTTTAACTTTCACACTGAGAAACTCCAAGTAATACAACATGTCTTTCAAGTTTTACTGTTGGAAATTATCTATCCTATTAATTTATCAATAGTATGTTTATATCCATGTGTTTATTAGTTTAGCTCTTCACACATAGTCTGTATTTAATTTTAAAATCACTAAAATGGCTATCTCCAAAATCAGTATTCTACAGTGAGTTCTACTCAATAAACCATTGCTGCTGCTTATAAAATTGCCAACCCAGGAGGCGGAGGTTGCGGTGAGCCGAGATTGCGCCATTGCACTTCAGCCTGGGTAACAAGAGCGAAACTCCGTCTCAAAAAAAAAAAAAAATTGCCAACATCTTTGTTTAAATTTAGAAAATTTTTTTTATATGTTAAGTAATTACAGGCATGTCTGAAGTTGCTGTCTGTTGTGATCTTAGATAAACTTTTCTAGGGAAATCATTGAATACTATCAACTAAACCACTCCTTTTTACATGACTTTTTGTAATCAAGGAATTATATTATGTAAAATAAAGGGGAAATAAATGAAAGAGGGGAAAGGAAATATGTGAGACTAATTAGAAAGTCAGTGTTAAATCTGAAAAAAGTATGCAAGAAATAGACTGATGCATAATTCAGAACTCATTTGTTGTCATGGATTTTATGTTAATGCTTAACATTTAGTATGCATAGCTTATGGGACTAGCTGTTTATAACAGCATCACCTTGGATATTCGTTTTCCTCCCTGCTGTTACAAGAAATTATTGAGTCCCCCCATCATTCCTAGTGATCAAAATATACCAGTAGGCATCTGCAGTGTTACCGTTGACGACTTATGTCAAATTATGCCTGTAAGTATAAAGTTATTAATATCTCATCCTTTAACACTAAATCATCTTTTTTCTACCCGCACAGTCTCTTTTCTCCGAATGCTATTCTTACTTTTAAATATGATTTTCTTCTACCTTTATAACTCATCTCCTTTTTCATCTAGCTTTCTCCTTTAGAGAGACTTGTCACCCACTTTGCAGTGCTCCTAAGCTCATACAACTCAGTAGAATAGACTTGGACGTCAGAGAGGCAGTAATTCAAATCCAGGCTCTGCCACTTACCAGCTCTCTGAGCTGGGATAAGTTATTAAACCTTTCAGCTTAGTTTCTTTATGTGAACAATGACATAGTTTTTATTAATAATTTTTAAATGATGACAGTTATATCAAATCTATACCAGCCTAGATTTGTATGAAAATTTGTGGTTTTAAAGGAATAGAAAATTCATTACGTAAAATATAGAAAATCATTCTAATCATGCTGTTATTTACCTTTTTCTAATTACTTAAAACTTTAATTTTTCATAAAAATTAAAAATTTTGAAATATTGTGTTTTTCTATTTTTAAATCTTTATGGATAACTTCAATTATAACATACTGTAAGAAAATTTTTCTTTTTTTTTTTTTT
>NW_016107553.1:2777349-2800044 GCF_001604975.1 Cebus imitator | reverse complement strand
TTTGTATTTTTAATAGAGACAGGGTTTTGCCATGTTGGCCAGGCTGATCTTGAACTCCTGGCCTCAAGTGATCCACCTGCCTCAGCCTCCCAAACTGCTAGGATTACAGACACGAGCCACTGCACCCAGCCAGAAAAATGTTTCTTTTAGTGTACTTAACATTTTCTTGGGAGAAGGGGGGGCACTGTATATGTATGAACTGTATATTCATGCACCCACATGTGTGAACTATATGTTTTATGTTTAAAATATGAATTCTAAAACATAAGCAGATTTTTGTAGGAATATAAATTGATAGAAATACTACAAATTCATAAACAATGTGGCAGATAGCAGTGAGTTATGATGGACATTACATTAGAGGTATGCTTAGGTTGCTGCTTAAGAATAGACCCCAGAGTTATGCCCCTGTGGTTTCAACTGGATAGTTTCCCCATCTGTGACCCATAGTGAATTTTTTCCTAGCTTCTGGATGGTAGAAATCATTAAGCATTTTGTGCCCTGGAAAATACATGTCAAATATGATCTTTATATACATATGAGTGAGCTATAGAAGAGCCACTTAACTATCCTAGCTAATGCTATTTGATTGAAAAAGTCATAACAGATTACTTTTTATAGGAGTTGGCCCATGGATTAAGTGAACTCTTATCACACGAAGGCAATGTTGAAGAAGATTTCTATTCAACATTTCAGGTACTGTTAAGGGCAAGTAGTTATCTGTTAATTATAAATTTCATATGTGAACAATGCAATTTGTTATTAAATACCCACTGTTAGAAAAGATGAACAAGGATTAACCAATACATACAATCCTCTGTCTTAAAGGACCTTAACCTGATAAAGTAGACACGTGTAGACGAGCAGTCAGTGAAAGTGCTTAATGAAATTCACTAAGGGTCAGGCTCTCTAGGCAATTACATATCCCCTTGAGTTGGTTACTTTCTCAGAGCTTTTCCATTTCTAAAAATAAGCCTCTCCTCTAGCTTCAACATTAGAAGTTAGGAATATAAACTAATGGTTCAGAACAAAACTCTCTCATTTCCACTCCTTTTACAATATTTGGAAAATGGAAATTACAGTGATCTACAGAGCTCCAAAGACTCGCATATTATCTAGATGACCACACAAGTTTTGTGTGCTTCATTAAAGTATTTAACTGTATAGGCAGGGTTAAGTTAAGGCACTATTTTTTAACCCTATAATTCTTTTATGACCCCTTGTTCTTAATACAAGAAGCTTAATATTACAAGAGCTTAAGGTTTTTTATAGTTTATGTGTTTAGAAGGGAGGGGAAAAATCTGTTCTTTTTAAATTTACACATCTGTTCATCAAAGTCTGTTATTATATCAACCATATTAATATGTGTGATGGCATCTCCCATCAGGTTTTCCAAGAAGAATTTGGAATAATCAAGTCCTATAATTTAAAGCCAGGTGGTGATAAAATTTCAGTTACCAATCAAAATAGGAAAGGCAAGTTAATACCATTTTTAATTAAAATGAATTCATATTTGCCATTTGCTTTTACTGTTTAACAGATGTAAAATTGCTTTTCAGAATATGTACAGCTTTATACTGACTTCCTTCTGAACAAATCCATCTATAAGCAGTTTGCTGCATTTTATTATGGATTTCATAGTGTGTGTGCTTCAAATGCCCTAATGGTGAGTTTAAAACTTTAAATCGAGCTTTAAGTTAAGTTTTGTAATACTATCATGTTAACAAATAATTATTAAATATGTTAGTAGATAAGCTTTTAAAATGGAAAATATTTTCTACTTTTTAAAAGTAGAACTAATAACAAAAATAGTTCTCTCATTTCAGCCTTAATTCTCTAGAGGGGAAAAAATCCAGTCAGTTCATTTTTTCTCCCCCTCTACTACGTCTTCTAGAGCTTTACAAACTTTCTCCAAGTAGAGTGGATAAAGGGGTCCATGGACTGTATCTTAATACTGAAGGACAGGGCACACCACACAGTTAACATGTAGCTCCAGGGCAAAAGCCACAACTCCTTAATAATTAAGGAACATATGTATAGCTGCTTCCTGCTACTACCTGAGGGCTCCCTCAGCAACTCTGAGTTGCCTTTTACCCTTAGCAAGTGGTTTATCTCAAGAGTTATGGTGGACTCAGATTGGTCTGACTTGTCTTAGCCATGTAAATATGAGTCAGCTACTATTTAGAATACCATGTCAGAAGTATCATAGGGTACCTTTCAGTCACCCCAGCTACCCAGGGCACACTTCATCATGCCACTTGTATCTCCCTTAGTTTTATCATGAGAAATATTATCATAATCTTATAATAAGAATATCTCTTATTATGAGAGATTGGAGTAAGGTCTTTCTTTTGAATTTTCTTAATGGGAGAGAGAAATGGACTATAGAAATTGCTTTGGGGCAAAAGCAAGTGGCTTACATTATTGCCAGCTTGTTTTAGAGAAACCACTGTAAATATGTTTGTTGTTGAAAATACCTTTGAAAAAGAAACACTTTATTAAGGTCTAGTTTTGTTTATGACACTCTGGTAGTTGTGGGAGTGGACAGAGGGAAAATAAGAACTAAATGGCATAGCATGGTCTGTTTTTAGAACTTTAATTTCTATAGACGGTAGACTAACCCATCTAAAAGGTGAAAAAACAAGGAAGAGAGACACAAGACAGACTATAACCAAGTACCCATACTCTACGGTGCACACAGGAGGTGTGAGATATTGGAAGGAGGTAGGTGGATCAGTAAATGTTGGAGCTTCATGCAGGATTTTGGAGAAGATTAATTTGGAGTTGTACAAAGTTGTTTGCTTGTTTTTCTGGCAAACTGCTAATTACTATTTTACAGTATCTGTAAACTTCAGAAGCAAAAATATCTTGCCTTGGTAAGAAAAATATACCCAGAGATTTTTCTTCAACAAAAATGGTTTGATTTACTATGAGAAGTCATGACTTTTGTGATTTGATCCAGTGAAAATAGTTACAATTTCACTTAAAACCATAACTCTTTAATTATTGTTTTTGATAATTATTGGCAGCTGCTTCGTCCTGAAGAGGTTGAAATTTTGGTCTGTGGAAGTCCTGACCTGGATATGTATGCTCTGCAGAAAAGTACTCAGTATGATGGCTATGCAAAAACGGACTTAACTATAAAGTGAGCTCTTTATACTTCTGATAGTGGGGATGTGGAGAGGGAACAGAAGAGAGTGTGCTTCATCTGTTTGAGTAACTTAACAATATTTGAATCAATTAAGTTAGTCGAAATATTAGAGAGCCCCACGTTCTTATTTTATCTCTGGAAAGTCTATGAGAATTTTAATATGAAATCACTATTTGGAGAAAATTCCAAAAACAAATTTCTACAAAAGTGTAGAGATTTTGTTTTTAAAAAAATGACTTTGCTCCTAGAATTTCATGGATGCTGTCCTTACAAATAACAGTTTAATAGCACTGTGTTGAAAAATCAGACTTGAAAGTTTTACAGGAGAAAAATGGTTCCTTTACTATCTACTGCTGAACTACTTATATACTTTTATAAAAATATTATAATAATGTAAAGTCTAATACATATATAGAAACTCACCATTCCTTAATTTTACATTCAGCATAATATGTATGTTTAAGAAAGGTCTTTTCCTTAGAGCTTCCTTTATATTATTTTATTATAGGATTTTTATCAAGACATTTGATGTAAATTTCCTTTGGTATTCTCTAGATACTTTTGGGATGTCGTGCTTGGATTTCCTCTTGATCTTCAAAAGAAGTTGTTACATTTTACTACAGGGAGTGACAGAGTACCTGTAGGAGGGATGGCTGATTTGAACTTTAAAATCTCAAAGAATGAAACTTCTACTAACTGGTAAATTTCTGAATCTAATTTTATTTTAAATCTGAAGGTTTCTGGAAATACTACTAATAATACATTTGGAATCAGGAGATTTATTTCATTTGAAGTTATTTTCATACAAAAATCTTCAGAGTAAACATGGCCTTGAAATGTAAGAGATTTTGAATAAAAGTTCTCTTACTAGTTTTTGAGACATACTAATACTAATAATTCATTTCTAACAATTTTTTACTTTGCTAGGACATAAGTGCTTCATTGTCTCTTTTATAGCCTAGTTACTTTGTATTATGTTGTCTAATATTCATTTTTATTTAAAAGTGAAATGTGTTTTTTATTTTTAGGAAAATCATTAAGTTGGGATATATGGTTTGTTTGTAGAGTTTTCTTTCTTTTCTGGAGTGGGCAGGGGGGATACTGTAAGTAGTACCAGAAGTGCCTCTAATACTAGTCCTCTTTTTTTTTTTTTAATCTCATGCTTTTTGTATATGAAGTGATGATGATGATGGATTTAAATTATTTTCTAGCAGTGTTAACTGCATTAATGCTTATCAGCTTACTCCTTTTCCCAAATAACTTATCATTTCTAAAGCTAATTTGAATAGACATAACTTTGATTATAATCATTTTTTTCTCCTGACCCATACCTTGAACATTCCCTGAGTGCTCTCAGTTCTTCCTTTCATTTTAAAACTGGAATCTGTTCTTTGCCTTTCCGCTGCCTTCACCCTGGTAAAGTTACTTTTTATCTCATTACTAGCTTATTTTATCCTATTAAACTCATGTTCTTTAACACTATTTAGATCATATTTCCCTGGGCAATAACTTTATTGCCAGTTTAAGTTCTAGAATCTAGAGACTGTAAAATAAAGCTCTAGTCTTCTACCCCATGCTACCTCCCAGTTTTCATTTCTTCCCATGCTTTAGTTAACAGGCTGTTTTGCTAATTCCTTAGATATATTTTATGCCTTTTTTTTTTTCATGCTTTCCAGTTGTTCACTTTACATGTGACATGTGCCAGCTACCACTATTAAAGTCACAGTTTAATGTTGACTTCCTCTGTAAAGCCAAATGTTATTATGTCTTCAGTAAGTTTTGCAAATATATTGTAGAAATTATGTGCTAGTTATCATATTGTACTTTATATCTGAATCATTTAGTTCTTCAAGGCAGAGGTTATGTCCAATAGCTGTTTTTTGAATAGTATTTATATAATCATCAAGATTATATTTAAAACACAAAATATTTATATATAATTTAAAATTTTCAATACAGAATTTATAATTAAAGTCCTAAAATGAAAAAATTTAAGAGACTTAAAAGTTCTTACTAGTTTAAAAAATAATTCAAGAGATTTTTTTAGATTATAGATTTATTTGCTTAAAAGAAATTAATATTTTAGAATATTTTGTATTTAAAACATTTTCAATTTTAAAAGAGTAATATATTTTAATACAAAGGTGACATTACTTCCAAACTTTCCCAATAATTATTATTATTTCAAGAATATGTGAGCTAACATGGCTTCAACATGAATCCAGAACAACTCTGGGATTCCCAGTGGAATCTCAC
The DNA here is from genome assembly GCF_001604975.1 of Cebus imitator. Lineage (NCBI taxonomy): Eukaryota > Metazoa > Chordata > Mammalia > Primates > Cebidae > Cebus > Cebus imitator. The sequence continues at coordinate 2,794,637 of NW_016107553.1, read as the reverse complement.
ATATATTAAATAAAACTGACCATCAAAAACAGAACATTTTGACCTGACACCATAATGGTATGCCTCGAAAGACAAGGACAACACTCCACCTGAAAGAGGAGTTTCTATTCATCTTATAAGGCCCACCATAGCAGGTTCACTGGATTTTTGTTAAATAAGAATGATAATTTCATTAAAAAGTAGGCAAAGGACACAAAACAGATACTTTCCAAAAGAAAACAACATGCAGCCAACAAGCATATGAAAAAATGCTCAAGATCACTAATCGTTAGAGAAATGCAAATCAAAACCACAATGAGATACCATCTCGCAGTGGGCAGAATGGCTATTATTATATTAAAAAATCAAAAATAGCAGATCCTGACAAGGTTCCAGAGAAAAGGGAATGCTTATACACTGCTGATGGGAATGTAAATTATTTCAGCCATTGTGAAAAGCAGTTTGGAGATTTCTTAAAGAACTTAAAACAGAACTATCATTCAACCCAGCAGTTCCATTATTGGGTATATACCCAAAGGAATATAAATCATTCTATCATAAAGACACATGCATGCATATGTTCATTGCAGCACTATTGACAAAGCAAAGATTGGATTTAAAAAATGTGACACATATATACCACGGAATACTATCCGCCAAAAAAAAAAAAAAAAAAAAAGGCAAGATAATGTCCTTTGCAGCAACATGGATGGAGCTGGGGGCTCCATCCTAAGCAAACTAACACAGGAACAGAAAACCAAGTACCACATATTCTTATAAGTGGGAGCTAAACATTAGGTACATGTCAACACAAGGAAAGGAATGACAAACACTGAGACCTGCTTGAGGGGGTAGGGTGGGAGGAGGAGAAGAATTTTAAAAACTACCTATCAGGTACTTACTTATCACCTGAGTGATGAAATAATCTGTACACCAAACCCTCATGACATGCAATTTACCTTACATAACAAACCTGCACATGTACCCTGAACCTAAAATAAAAGAGGAAAAACATGTTGTATCTCAACTCATTAGCAGTTAATGAAGCAGAGAATAACAGGAGTCCAGAAAAGAGAGTGAACAGCATCAGTGAAAAGGGCCAAGAAATGAGAACATAATAATGGGCACAATGAGCCAGTGCAGGATTTCAACTTTAAATTCATAGATAAGACCAGATGCCTTCTCCCAGTGCCTCTTAGAATGAAGTCCATGGAGAATGTAATCTTCAGTCATTAATTGTATTCAGAATGCTTTTTTCCCCTAAAAGGGCATGAACCTTTGGCAATATTTTGTGGTTATCCTGATTCTTTAGTAGAGTGTAATGTAGATTGGCCAAGATAGCAAAGCAAATTTCAAATTACATCCTTTTCCATCTCTGCTTGTCCTTAAGCAGCTTCTTTTGTAAATCATCCTGTCAAGCTTAAAAGATATACACAATTTGGTCCTGCACGCCATCAAATACATGTTACTGAAGCCTCTGATAGATTAATATAATCCAGGACATAAGTTTTCTTCAATAAACATTTCCGTAAGATGGTCTTATGGTAGAATCTTGACATTGTTTTCTTTCAGTTTTAAGAGAGTTTGTATCTAGGTAGACGGGTATTAAATAAACTTGGAAAGCTCAGCCTTAACAGAAAGAAGAGAAAACAAATGTTTTAAATAACTCGGGAAATGTTATTGAATGGATGCATGAGACACTTGTATAAACGTAGGTTGTTGTGTAGCTTAGGACCTTGTAAACAGAAGAGCACTTTGGAAAAAATTATACTAAAAAACTGACTTGGCATTTTCATTTTTTCTTTGCTTTGTTATTTGATGATATTTTTACTTCATACAAATAAAATGTATATCTGATGTATAAAAAATAAGAATGTTAAATCTTACATATTAACAACACTAGTTTTTTAAGTCAGACTAATCTGGGTTTGAATATTGGGCCTACATCTTTGCCAGCTCAATATCCCTGAACAGATTACTTGTATATTTACATGTCTATTTTTCCTCACCAATAAAATGAGAACAACCACATTTAGATTGCTTTGAGGCTTAAATTAAAGGAAAAAATACATGTAAATGCACTCAGTTCAGTGCTTATCATAGACCAAACACTGAGCAAATGCTGATTCTAATAGTTTTAAGTCTTTTAATAAATTTTAAATTATACAAACTTCTTTAAATTTTTTTTCCTTTTCTGTAGTGTATTCCCATTTTTACTCATTGACTTCTCTGACAGCTGTTCTGATGCTGGGAAGTATATAAGGACTGAAGGAGTCTTAAGATAGCTGTAAAAATCCTAAATGATGGTAATAACATCATCAGATAGTTGAAAGAGATGACCAAAGGGATTGGGTTGGGGGAGATGACCAAAAGGATTCAGAAGATAATTGTTACATGTGCATCAAGGGGCATCTAGTGTCCCCAGAATGATCTTTTTAAAATTACTTTTTAATACTAAAAACCGGACTATAGTATCATTCATTATATTATCTACTCCTCAGCTGCTAGGTGTTTTATGTAGATTACCCTTTTAATCTTGTAAACCATCAGTCTTCAACCTTTTTGGCAGGGATTGGTTTTGTGTAAGACAATTTTTCCACAGAACCAGGGAGGAGCTGGGAGAGTGGGAGGTGGTGATGGTTTTGGATGAAACTGTTGCACCTTGGGTCATCAGGCAGTAGATTCTCATAAAGAGCATGCAACCTAGATTCCTTGCATGCGCAGTTCACAATAGGGTTCTTGCTCCTATGAGAATCTAATGCTGCCACTGATCTGACAGGAGGCGAAGCTCAGGCAGTAATGCTCGCTGGCCTGCTGCTCACCACCTGCTGTGCGGCCCAGTTCCTAATAGGCCTCCGACAATGGTACCCATCTCTGGCCCTGGGGTTGGGAACTCCTTGTTAATAAACAGCCTGATTAGGTTATTAGACAGCCTAATTGGATGGTTTGCCCTATCATGTTGATGAGGAAACTAGGATTTGGGGATATTACACAACTCAAACTCAAGATAGTAAGTGGGGAAAGCAGAATTCAAATTCATATCTGACTCCAACAAAATGCTCCTTAAATGAGTTTCAAGAAGGTGGTAACATTGGTTGTCTTTGTCTTGTCTGTAACCATAGCCTTAGTGTGTAGAGTGGTGCCTGATACATAGTTAGGTACTCAGTAATTATCTGTTCAGTGAAGGAATGGATGAATCATTTCTTAACAGAGTGAAATAGATTTGAATGTGTGTGTCCTGGTATTTTTTGAAGTTGCATAACAGTCATTTCGTGTGTATTTTAAGACTTAGTTTTGTTTTTTTTTTTCAATTTTTCCCTAGGTTACCTGTGGCCCATACCTGCTTCAATCAACTTTGCCTTCCCCCCTACAAGAGCAAAAAAGACCTGAAACAGAAATTGATCATTGGAATTTCAAATTCAGAAGGTTTTGGACTTGAGTAACCTAGAAGACTTGAAATACAATCTTTTATATGTAGCATTCACTTCCCTCTTACTGTGCCTTTAGCCTTTTCATGTTTCTGTCTCAACACTTTCACAAAGCTCACCAACTTTAAATTATTGAGTTTTTAAAAAATCAAATATGAAGTATGTTCAACAAAGGCATAATTTTGTAAAAACACAGAAATTGCTTGAGTAAGGAAAAGTTCACATGGCAGAGACAGGTATGGTCCAGTTCCTCTTTTTTTATAGCACTTTATCATTCTCTATACATAGTTTGTCACAGGCATTCCACTGGGAAAGCAAAGTGCAGTGAAGAATGAATTTATGGTATCGTTGTACCCAGTGGCAGATTGTACACTGCTAGCACACAGTAGCAAAACAAACAGCTACATTATCTTTAACATAAGGCATGTAGCCATATTTTCATATAGCGGTAAACAACACAGTATCATTGCAAATACAGTTTACAGGGTTTTTTGATATACTGGCTTGGGACCTATAAGATTCTTTTCAGCTATTGCTGAAAAGCATGTAAATAATTACATAATAGCCTGAGAATAATGGGATTTTGATAGTGCCATTTATTGCTAAAGATTTATTTTTACAAAGTAAATTCAGGGTTTTAGATGTGTACACAGCTTTTACATATGTATAAAGATGATTGTACAAGAGTATTTTCAGACTAATTGGATTCAAGGTTATATTCTTGTAAGTGCTGTTTGTCTGCATGCACACTGGCAGTAAACTAGTCACTTGTGTACTCTGTAATATTTGTATAATGATCATTTCTTCTTAAGGGTCAAGATATAAGAAAAGAAATCAGATCTAAATAATCATTGATGAATTATGTCAGTTACAAGCACAAAAAAAATAACTGCTTTTATAAATATTTTGAATGATGTACAAGACTTATGTCTACATTTTTTGCTCACCAGTTATACCGAAACACTAATTTTTGAAAAAGGTAGGTTAAAGCATTTGACAAAAGTGAATACAATAATAACATTTGTGTCAAAATGATATAACTTGGTATAAAAATAAAATTCAAAGTTTTGGCCAAAATGTTTGTTTTTCACTGGATTCTGAATATAATAAATTCAAAGTACCCTTTTTTTTACCATTTCTAATAAAGTAGTATGTAAAAATAAACTTCATTTTAAGTCAGACAGTACATTTTTTTAATTTACAGCAAATGAAGCAGTTTTATTAGCATGTTAGAAATATTAGCAAACCAAGACTTCGCTACTATACTTTGACAGCTTTCCTTCAGAAAACTCTGAAGTTATATTTGCAATAATAATGAAACCAGCATTTAGTACCAGCATATGGTTCATGTGCAAATAATACTTTCCCCAAAATCTTTCTGGGCTAGGCTATTTTGTTGCTATGCTTCCTGCACCCAACCAGCAGAATTCTTCCAGGGTGAAGGAACTAATCAGCTTGTTCTCCAACAGTTCGGAAGCCAACCCACCAATCTTTGAGGAAAAGGAGTCACTTTGTTTACTATTCTCTTGGAGATGGAAGTGATTCTGCTTTTCCACTTGGGTATATTATTTCAAGAGTATTTCTTCTTAAAAATTTTGGAAAGACTAAGCGAGTAAAGGCATCCTGGTTTTGTTTCATTTTGTTCTGTTTGAAATCTGTATGCAAATAAAACTGCTTCTCTCTTACACTGCTTGAATTAGAAAATCAGCTTTTTAATGTAGGTTACCTCTTATAAGCACAAGAGAATCATGTATAAGAAACCAGATTTAAGTGTTTTAAATAAAATATAAACAGTTTTTATTTGGTAGAGATGACTCATGGAAAAATTGTGTTGGCTTGGTCTGCATGTTTAATGATGTGCTTGTGTATCCATTGCTGTGTCACTTTTAAATAAGAAGTCCACACAAGCAAGCCAAATTTTTTAATGACAAAGTCTATAAATAGAGAATTTTTGTTATCTGTTGTTAAGTTGAAATTTATAATCATTTATCACAAAATTGCACATTGCCTTTATTTATGCTCTGTTTTTGGTTTACAGTGTAATAATACCTCATTTAAAAAGTAAAAACCACTACTGTTACATTTTGTTAATTTAAAAAGCTAGAAAATTCATGTAGTTACTTTTTTACATATGTAATCTGTTGATGAATTCCTGATTTTTGTATCTGCCATAGTAAATTAAAGCATTACACAGTATTTATCAGTATTTTTTAAATGTCCTCTCCTTTTTTAAAATCTTTGCTTAGTCATATTTTTGTCTGTATGATTAGAAGTTTTTAAGTCCTTTTTTGTACAAGTCTGTATTAAATTAATTTCTAGATGAAATTTTTCAAATATTAAAATTATATAGTCAGTCAGGCTTCAGTTTATTTATTTAACACTGGGCAATTATAACCATATGTTTAAAATATTTTATAAATGCAAGCTATTCTTTGCATTATAATGTCTCTTAAACTAGTGCTTAGGAAAACTCATTATATTATGAATTTTTAATGTTAATCCATAAAATATCATTATTATTTTATGTAGATGATGTCTAGATTTAACCATACATTTACGGTTTCTTCACACACCATTCCCTCGTCTATGATCCTTCACCCACCTCTGAGATCAAATTTCTTCCTCCTAAAGAACATCTATTAGAAATTCTTTTAATGAGGGTTGGTTGCTAGCAAATTATTTTAAGTAACTGTTGCCTTTATTCATGAAAGATTCATTAAGCATACATTTGTAGGTTGATGATTGTTTTCTCTTAAAGTTTTTAATATATTAATCCATTACCTCTGATTTTGTTGTTAGTATAATTATATGTCTTGGTAATCTCTCTTTTTCCTCTGGCTACTTTTTTTTTTCTTCTTCTTACTTGCAATTATATGTTTACTTCTGACATATCTATACATTTTTTCTTTTTTCTTTTAATATTTTTTATTATAGGATTTTGGGAAACATGGTAATTGGTTACATGAGTAAGTTCTTTTTTTTAAGTTTTTAATTTTTTTGGGGGGGGGATTCAAGATTTTTTTTTTAATTGTACTTGAGGTTCTGGGGTGCATGTGCAGATCATGCAGGATTGTTGCATAGGTACATACACGGTAATGTGGTTTGTTGCCTCCCTCCCCCATCACCTGTATCTGGCATTTCTCCCCGTTATCCCTCCTCAACCTCCCCATCCCCCCCACTGTGCCTTCCCTGGCCCCCGTCAACAGACCCCAGTGCGTGACGCTTCCCTCCCCGTGTCCATGTGTTCTCATTGTTCAACACCCACCTATGAGTGAGAACATGTGGGGTTTGATTTTCTGTTCTTGTGTCAGTTTGCTGACAATGATGGTTTCCAGATTCATCCATGTTCCTACAAAGGACATGAACTCATCCTTTTTTATGGCTGCATAGTATTCCATGGTGTATATGTGCCACATTTTCCTTGTCCAGTCTGTCATCAATGGGCATTTGGGTTGGTTCCAGGTCTTTGCTATTGTAAACAGTGTTCCCTGGCTACTTTCAAGATTTTTTTTTTCCCAAAAAAATGGTAGAACATCAAAGACAACATGTGTATGTGTGTATTTTTTCTCCCACTTGAGATTCATTATGGCTCTTGAACTATAGATTTGTATCTTTCATCAATTATGGAAAAATTCTGCAGCTGTTTCCTCTTTGACCATTATTGCTTTTTCCTGTTCTAATTTTTTCTGTTGAACATATGTTGAACCATCTCATTCAATCCTTCCATCTCTTTCTCTGTATGTAATGTGTTGTTTAACTGGCCCACTGAGTTTTTAATCTCAGTGGCTCCATTTTTTAGTTTCTAAAAATTATTTTGGTTTCTTTTCAAATTCACATGCTCTTTTTCCATACCATTTCTTCATATAGTTTTCTTTAATAATTTTGGCATACTTGTTTAATGTTCTCTGTTAAATTATTCTACTCTCGTTAGTCCTTGAAGTACTCATTTTTCTATTTCTTCCATTGTCTCACAGTGGTTTATTTCCTTATGTGATCTGTAATTTTTAATTTTACTTTTCTGTTTAAAGGATGATCTTTTCCTCTGGGCATCCTGTGTGTCCTGAATACTGTAAGTAGCCTAGCAAAGCAGTTTCATGTTGGTCTCAACCAAAAACAGATTTCCTACAGATTTTTATGTCAGCTTCTTCAATTAGAATTCCTTTTCCACTTGTGTAAATTTGGACCCCACACTTACAGTGGCACAGTTGGGATTTATGTGTAGAGTTCTTCTGTCTTCTTTTCATAGACACAGCAACCCTTCTAAGTAGATCTAGGATTTATGCAAGAGAATTAGTTTTGGCTCCTCACCTTGAAGACGCCTACAACACGCCTTTTGAGCTCATGTGGACATTAAAATCCATTAGAGATCTCATCATGATGTATCACCCTAATATCAGCACCTGCTTCCTATTTCTGGCTTATCATTTCTTCCTTATTTCCCATATCTATTTCCCTTCCTTTCAAGCTTGAATATATGTGTGTGTGTGTGTGTGTGTGTGTGTGTGTGTGTGTTCAAAATTTATAAAAGTTTATAGTAACAGATGGCCTCTTCCATTTCAGCTTGGTCTATAGAAGCATGCCCATTGCACTAATGTTTGCTAATTGTTTAACACTTGGTTATTGAGTGCCCATATTTCAGGAGGCTAATCCTCAGCTTCATAGTCACATATTCTTTATAAACATAAGCAGCAGATTTAATTCTGAATCTTATGAAATCTTAAATGTGTATCATAGCAAGAAAATTTCCTAAGGGTTTTCATGACAATTATGCAACTCAATGTTTTCATGCACTTTAGAGATTATAAAAACTTGTGCATACAGTAGAAGCATTAGTCACCACTGAGTTAAGCTGGTAGGTTTTTCTGTAACCAGACTTTACTTTTTCTAAGTGTACTTGCACACACATACAAATTACAATGGAAATATACAGAATTATTTCAGGAGAGTTTCTCAAGCACAGTCTTGTGCTGTGTTTCCAATTTTATAGGCCACCTCATTTATAAGACTTTCAATATGCCCGCCTTGTCTATTCCTGCCACTGGCAATCTTAGTCTTCTAATTTCTTTGGTTTGTAAACATTGCTCTCATTTTGACTTTACCTTCTCTTTAACATCCATGTCAACAAGCTTAATCTTTACACTGTCCTACTCAATTTCTACAACCTCCTCCATGGTTTAGATATTCAACCCTCATAACTAACTTACTTCCCTGTCTGTAGACTTATTCTTTTCCCAGTTTTCCTAAGGTCCCTACAGTTAATCTTTATAAAATTTTATTTTTATTCTTTGCCTCCCTATTACAAATCAAAGATGTATCTGGTGCTTATTTCACCACCTTCTAACTGCAAAGCATAGCATAAGTTACACTTTTATTTTGCATAATTGATTTTTGTTCTCTTATATCCACTTCCAAAAGGATAGGTCCTTTACTGACTCCTGAACACACCCCATTCAGTGCCATCTCTGCCTGCTCAACCTAGTGCCTTCTCTGGTCTTCTTTCTGTTCCTTTCCAACCAATGAACTCCTCCCTGTCTATTCCAACTCAGCTGAGTCTCCTGCCCTCCACAACCTCCCCAGACCAGAATTTTCTCTCCCCTGCCAAACCTTATCCTGAACCATCACCAACCCCCAAAACAAACAAACAAAAAACTAGCTGAAAGGCAAATCTTTTTTATACCCTTCACACTAATCTTCATTTCTCAGATGTAGTATTTTCACACTGGTGAAATGTGTGCATATCAGCAGCTCGAGAGCAGAGGTATTTCCTGTGTCCCTGCCTAGCACCTAGCAAAGTTCTGGGTCAGTAAACTCAGGTAAAATCCTGCCTGACTTCTTGACTTGATGTGGCAGGTGAAACACTCACCAAATCAGTGTAGTGAACCAGAGACCTGCATGGGTAAGTGGTTTCATCTTGAATTCATAGCCTGTTTCCCTGACTCACAGAAACCTGCTCACATCCCAACTTCATTCTCAGCAAACTGACACAAGAATAGAAAATCAAACACCACATGTTCTCACTCATAGGCAGGTGTTGAACAATGAAAACACATGGGCACAGGGAGGGGAGCATCACACACTGGATCTGTTGGTGGGGGCCAAGGGAGGGACAGCAGGGAGGTGGAGAGGTAGGGGAGGGATAATATGGAGAGATATGCCAGGTGTAGGTGACGGGGGGGATGGAGGCAGCAAACCACATTGCCGTGTGTGTACCTATGCAAAAATCCTGCATGATCTGCACATGTACCCCAGAACGTAAAGTACAATTAAAAAAAAAAAAAACAAACTTCCGTGTTTCAGCCTCTGGAAAATGCCTCTGAACCCCCACCCCAGGCCCTGTGTTCGCATCAGTCTTGGGCTACCTTTCCACTCCAAACTACACAGAGCCTCAACGTGCTCACCTCCAGTGATCAAGTTGCTCATTCATCGAAGCAAGCAGCAGTGAGTGGTGGTGGCCACTGTGCATTAACTGAGAAGGGAAAAAACAAAAAACAGGTTACGGGATAGCTTCATGGTACAATCCAAATTTTGAGTGTGTGTATGTGCATGAGACCATGCATATATGACTGTGTGTATACATATGTGTATGTTCTAAAAGGTTATATTGCACTTCGTTAACAATTGTTATCACTGAGATTATGCATGCTTTTACTTTTGCTTAATTTTTAGCCAGTACCTCAGGCATCTGTAGGATATTAATTAAAGGAACAGGGATAAATATTTATGGATCACTTAATGGTGTATGTGGCATTTTATGCACACAATTTTACTTTTCATTTAATCTTTATAACAGCAGCATAAAATTGATGTTATTTTCTCCATATTTCAGAGAAGTGAGTTGAAACTCAGGCCTAGAAGCCTGCCCAAGGTCACATAGCTATCAAGGAGCCCAGGCAGAATTTGAAGTCACATTTGTCTGACTCAAAACATCACAGTTTTCCATTTCACATGCTCTCCCAGCTAATGAGGATTTTCAGAAACTCCCAAGCTTGAACCATTCCACTGAAACTGGAGAAAACGTTTTCTTGCTGATTAGACTAGAAATCAGTCAATCTGGATTCTAGACCTAAATCTGACACTTAATGGTGTGTAACCTTGTATAATTTATTTACTTCCCTTTGCTTCTCTTTCTGCCTTCCGAAACAATTATGTATGTTCTTAGAATTGTAAAATATATAAAATAATTTCTTCTGGGTCAAGAGAGAAATTATGTCTATAGTAGTGACTACTTATAAAACCATGACAGTGAGTACCTGTATATCTGACTACCTGGGATATAGACAAAGCAGTATTTGTGGGGAAATCTATAGCTCGAAATGTTTTTATTACCAAAAATAAAATTAATGGATCAACAAGTAAATTAAAAATTCAAGGGAAGGGGATGGGATGGGTAACAAAAAGAGAAAGAAAGATAAAAGCATCAATAAATAATCAAATGAGGAGACAAAACCAGTATAAATGAGATACAAGGCCAAGAGCACTTTTCTTGAAAAGATTGAAAAATCAATAAATTTCTAGCAAGTATTAATCACGAAAAAGGGGAAAACACAAAAAAGTGGAATCAAATGCAGTTGCAAACAGCAGGGTGATGCCATGGAGCCCAGGATTCTCCTGCTCTTCAGGGGTGGCAATTTTATCACTGCCTAGAAGAAAACAAGTTTGGTAGGACAATTTCAGAGGCTGATTTCACAATGCCTTCTAGGAAACAGCTAAGGATTTCCCTGTAGAAAGAAACTATATTGGACATATCCAACACACTTAGGGACTATTTCCAATTCCACTCTGTTCCTCACCCTAACCTCCTCTGAACTCTAGTTCCAGATTCCAGCAGCCTCTGGGAAGCTCCATCAGCTCCTCCAAAATGCAGCCACTCAGGTTTCATATTCTCCCCTCTCCTCCTCTCCCCCCTGTTCCCCTTTCTCTTCCTCATCTACTCTAGCTCTATAAATGACACCATCTACCTGCTCACGCCAGGTTAACCCAAGGCATTGTTGTTTAACAACTCTTTCTCTTTTCTCCTTGTCCCTTTTGTACCCAAGTAGTTGCTAATTCCCATCAATTCTGTATCCACAGTGTACCTGTTTATAAAGTGCCACATACATCTGTTCACAGGTCTTGACCATCTAATCATTGCAGTAGCTCTAATCCAGTCTGTGACAGGTCTCTTCCACCTCAAACTCATCTGCATATAACCCACCACCACATTGCTCAGAAATTCTCAATGATCTGACAGAGGTCTAATATCCAGAGTCTACAAGGAACTTCAACAAATTTACAAGAAAAAAACAACCCCATTAAAAAGTGGGCAAAGGATATGAACAAATACTTCTCAAAAGAAGACATTCATGTAGCCAACAAACGTGAAAAAAACTCAACATCACTGATCATTGGAGAAATGCAAATCAAAACCACAATGAGCTCAGGCACAGTGGCTCACGCCTATAATCTCAGCACTTTGGGAGGCCGAGGCAGGCAGATCACCAGAGGTCAGGAATTCAAGACCAGCCTGTCCAACATGGTGAAACCCCATCGCTACTAAAAATATCAAAACAATTTTAGCCAGGTGTGATGGCAGGAGCTTGTAACCGCAGGTACTCAGGAGGCTGAGGCAAAAGAATTGCTTGAACCTGGGAGTTGGAGTCTGCAGTGAGCTGAGATCATGCCACTGCACTCCATCCTGGGTGACAGAGCGAGACTCCATCTCAAAAAAANAAAAAAAAAAAAAAAAAACACAATGAGATACCATCTCACACCAGTCAGAATGGCTATTAATAAAAAGTCAAGACACGACAGATGCTGGTGAGGTTTCAGAGAAAAAGGAACACTTTTACACTGTTAGTGGGAATGTAAATTAGTTCAACCATTGTAGAAGACGGTGTGGCGATTCCTCAAAGATCTAGAAGCAGAAATGCCATTTGACCCAACAATCTCATTACTAGGTATGTACCCAAAGGAATATAAATCATTCTTTTATAAAGATACATGCATGTGTATGTTCTCTGTAGCACTCTTCACAAAAGGAAAGACATGAAATCAGTTCAAATCCCCCATTAATGATAGATTGGGTAAAGAAAACAGGGTATATATATACCATGGAATACTATGCAGCCATAAAATGGAATGAGATTATGTCCTTTACAGGGACATGGATGGAGCCGGAAGCTGTTATCCTTAGCAAACTAACACAGGAACAGAAAACCAAACGTTGCATATTCTTTCTTATAAGCGGAAGCTGAACAATGAAAACACATGGACACATGACAGGGGAACAACACACCCTGGGGCCTTTTGGTGTGAGGGGTGTGGAGAGGGAGATCATCAAGAAGAACAGCTAATGGATGCTGGGCTTAATACCTAGGTGATAGGTTAATCTGTACAGCAAATCACCATGGCATAAGTTTGCCCATGTAACAAACCTGCACATCCTGCACATGTACCCTGGAACTTAAAGTTGATAAAAAAAAGGCCGAGCGCAGTGGCTCACACCTGTAATCCCAGCACTTTGGGAGGCCAAGGTGGCAGATCACCTGAAGCCAGGAGTTCCAGACCAGCCTGGCCAACATGGCGGAACCCCATCTTTACTAAAAATACAAAAATTATCCAAGCTTGGTGGTGTGTGCCAGTAATCCCAGCTACTCGGGAGGCTAAGGCAGAATTGCATGAACCTAGGAGGCAGAGGTTGCAGTGAGCCAAGATTGTACCATTGCACTCCAGTCTGGGTGAGTGACAGAGCAAGACTTCATCTCAAAAAAAAAAGCTTGATGGAAAAAAGAAAATAAAAGAAACTCTCAATGGTTTTCTATTGCCAACAACTCCAAGTCAAAACACACTGTTCAGCCCAATTTGTTCAACCTTAGCTCTCATGCATTTCCTTCAGATATGCCACAATTTTCCCAAACAGCACAAAAACTTGTCATAAACCCATGACAAGAGTTCTGAGAAAAGGGGTTATTAAGAAATTGTGCACCAATCTGAGTTGTGCTTCAAACAAAAAAGTGAAAAAATATATTTGAACATGCATGAATTTAGGGAATGCAGCCCTTAAATGCCCACCTAAAACAAACAAACAAAAACCTACTAGATGACAAAATTCAAGCTATAAGTAGATGAATTCTTAATATCATAAGATAGAACAAAAGCAAACAAAATATCATATCGGGCAAATGAAGCCCTGTGTATGGAGCAAAGGAAACATGTTCTTTGCCATCCTCAGCAGAAGAAAGGATGTGAAGCTAGGTTTTGAATCTCACTTCTTTTTTTTTTTTTCTGAGACCGAGTCTCACTCTGTAGCCCAGGCTGGAGTGGAATGACGTGATCTAAGCTCACTGCAACCTCCGCTTCCTGTGTTCAAGTAATTCTCCTGCCTCAGCCTCCCAAGTAAGTGGGACTACAGGCGTGTGCCACCATGCCTGGCTAATTTTTTTGGTATTTTTAGTAGAGACAGGGTTTCACCATGTTGTCCAGGCTAGTCTCAAACTTCTGACCTCAAGTGATCCGCCCACCTCGGCCACCCAAAGTGCTGGGATTACAGGCATGAGTCACCAACCCCAGCCTGAATCCCACTTCTGAGTCAAACTAGACCTAGAGTTGAATCCTCCTCTGTCACATACAAGTTATGTGACCATAAGAACCTACCTCAGTATCTCTGAGCCTCAATTTCCTACCTACCAACCTATCATCTCTGTATATATTAACCTATCATTTATCTATATCTATCATCCTTATCTGTGTACCATCTCTATTACCTATCTATAATCCATCTATTGATATATATCATCTATCCATCCACATTATGTATCTCTTTGTAAATTGTTGAAAGAATTGAATGATTCCATCATTGGGGAAATGGCTCCTCTTCCTGCAAACAACCTTTGACACACACAAAAAGACAGGCCTTTGATTTTCTTCTCCCTCAAGGAGTATTAGAATGAGAACTTACTTTCTCTCCACTCTAACTGCTGCCCCCAAGGGAGGGCAGCTGCTTCTTTGTTGATGACAGTCTGGTAGCAATTGGCCACATTTTAATGAAGTATGGATCCTGCACAGAAAAGGTACCTCAAGCCTTGTTCTTCCCTCTAATTCTGTGGGAATCTCTGGCCTGCTTGAGCCTAGGTATATTGAGAGGCTGTGGTGAGCTTCCAGGCAGTTCTGATCAATGTCCCACCCCCCAGAAGACCTGCTATTGCATCTGGAGAGGCAGATGAGGAGAGGCTAGAAGCTGGAGTAGGCCCAAATTTCAGTGGCTTTGTATAGTAGAAGTTCATTTCTAACTCGCTTAATGGTTCTGGAAGGATGTTCAGGTCAGCGTGGCATCTCTGCTTCTCAGGATCACCAGGCTACTTCCATCTGGTGGCTTCACTATCCCCCAGGGCATCGTTGGGGTCCATATTCAGCAGGCTGAAGGAGAAAGTAAGTTGGATTCACTCTGAAGGCTTGAAGGGCCAGGCCCAAAAATAGTGCACACTACTCCTGCTCACACTGTGTCAGAGACAACTCAGTCACACAGAGGAGCAGGCTGCATTCTCAGGAGAAGATGCTAATATAAAATCTGGGGGTGAATAAAGTGTATTGGGAGTCAATACTTGTGATAGGACAGGGAGAAGGAACAGAATCGGGCAGAAGGAGAAGTCAAGCCATGGCACAGTCCCGACAAGCCCAGTGGGGACCTCCAGCGTGGATGTTACCCGTCGGAGATGTCCTTTATGGGGCCAAAATAGCCATGCCTCATGCAGTCCCAGAGGCTCCTGGAAGGGTGTGACATTGGGCAAGGTGGATGAAGCCCTGCAGCTGATGCCGGCCCTGATGGAGGTGATGGCAGGAGATTGTTTACTGACTGCACTTGCTGCAGCAAGACCTGTCTGGAGGCAAACCTGCACATCCACCACACACAGCCACACCTCGCTGCGAATGAGTCTGTCTAAGAAGAGGGGAAAGTAGATTTGGGTGACAGCTAGCAGTCAAGCAAGATCTTGGGTCATATTCTCCAAACTGATTTGACAAAAGAGCCCTGTACTTGGGAGTTGAATGCTGTAGAAGACAGTTTGCTCTTCAGTTAGCCTTGTGTTTATTCCATTAGAACCCTGAGCAGAGCAGGGCTGATGGATGCCAGGTATCTAACCCTAGCAAGACTGCCTGTGAAGTGCCTAGACAGAGGTGTCTGATCAACATGGCTTCCGTCTCCAGATTTTGTTGCTGAACTGGGCTTCTTTGAGAGTATGAACAGCCCCAACCAGAGCCCACCTCATCACAGCTCAGTGATTTATTAAGTAAAATTACACAACTGCTCTTGTTTATTATGCATTGACCTCTGAGGTGCCGAGAGCCTATGATCACTTTCCTGGTTCAAGAGAGAAAGCTGGAGATCTAGGAATAAATCCTCCACTTTGTACCAAGTGACCTACTTTTATTTCTCAACTGTCACCTTTGAGGTCCCAGTGGTCAAAGGAAAAGTTGGGAAGCTCTCTGTGCACGTCACAGCTGAGGATGCAGCTGCCAAGTCCTCCCTGCTCTGACCTGTCAAAGGAGGGCATTGGGAAATTCAAACCCAATTGTGGCCACCCAGGAAGACTGCCTGGGTTAGTGCTCGGTCATCTAGACCCACAAGGGACCAAGATTGGGGTACCACCCCCCCTTCCCCCGACACACACACACACTGGTGATTCTGAGGAGGGAGCCTGGCAGGCTGCCAGTTGAGGTGAATGAGGAGCAAGCAGGTTGCAAAGGAAGGTCCCCCCAGGATGGGCAAATCTGGGCCCACCAGTTGTCTACCTGCTACCCCTCAGTAGCTCCCATACTGGAAGCCTGGCAGAAAGTGGGTGACTGACAGAAGGTGCTGATGGGCTCCGTAGCAAGTCCCAGCATGTTCCCACTAAAGATCAGAGGAACCATCACAGAACTGGAGAGAGAACTTTTGCTCAGGCCCTAGCCCACTCTGTGACCTTGGACAAGGGACCTCACAGAGCCTCCATGAATCAACCATTAAGTAAGCTAAGTATATCTAGCCTACCTCCTTTCTGGCACACTTTAAATCCTTGAGTCCGTGGGCTTCCAGGGTCTGTATGCATCCTCCTGGAAGTCAATGGCTCTTCCTGTCATTTTTCTTTTTGATTTTGATAACCTAAAAAGATTTCCACACACCAACTTTGGATCCCCCAGAGGACCACGTTATATGGAGAACCTGGTTAGTTCCTGGTCACCCAGAATCACAAGATGTGCCATGGGTTCATGGTTTCAGATGCAACATTTGTAAGCATGCCAAATGAATGAATGAAGGTGGGTTTTTTTCCTACAGCTGCTATAATAAATTAATTACCACAAATTCAGAGGCTTAAAACTATACGAATGTATTATCCCACAGTTCTGGAGATGAGAAGTGCAAAATGGGTGTTACTTGGCTAAATCAAGGTATGGGAAAGGAAGCTCTAGGAGGGAATCAGCATCCTGCCTTTTCCAGCTTCCAGAAGCTGCCCACTGGCCTTGGCTGGTGACCCTTTCCCTTATCTCCAAAGCCACAGGGTGTCATTGTCTCTCTTGCCTCCTTCTTTCACTCATAAGGGCCTCTGTGATTACACTGGACCCACTCAAATCATCCAGGATAATTTACCCATCTCAAAATCCTTCATTCCATCAAATCTGCAAAGTCCCAGTTGCCATGTCAAGTAGCATTCACAGCTTCCAGAGATTGGAGCATGAACATTTTGGGGGGCCAGTATTTTGCCTGCCATGGAAAGTTTTTTATTAGCTGAATAGTTGAATTGAAGACAAAATGGACATAATAATAAGGAATGGTCAGAACGCATACTGAGTCTTTCCCATGTATTCACTGATTTTCTGCAACGGTATAACTATCATTCCTGTGATTTTTTTTTTTTTTTTTTTTTTTTT
>NW_016107553.1:2737714-2777334 GCF_001604975.1 Cebus imitator | reverse complement strand
TCTGTTGCCCAGGCTGGATTATAGTGGTATAATCTCAGCTCACTGCAACCTCTGCCTCCCAGGTTCAAGTGATTCTCCTGCCTCAGCCTCCCAAGTAGCTGGGACTACAGGCACGTGCCACCATGCCTGGTTAATTGTTTTTGTATTTTTAGTAGAGATGGGATTTCACTGTGTTAGCCAGGATAGTCTCGATCTTCTGACCTCGTGATCTGCCCACCTCGGCCTCCCAAAGTGCTGGGATTACAGGCACCTGGCATTCCTGTGATTTTTAAAATGTAAATGCTATCTAAAGTATTGAAAACAATTTCAGATATTTTGCTCTTCCCAATACAGCAGAAATAATATTTAAAATGAAAGAAAAGCTTTATATACTTCATGGTTTCCTCCCTTTTCTAGATTTCCCAATGCATTAAGACAATGTCTTATTATTAAAAGGAATAAAATAAATCGCATGTACAGACATGGACAAATGTCCAAAATACACAGTTAAGTATAAAAAGCAACCTGCAGATCAGCATGTGTTGTGCGATCTCATTTTCATAAAATGATAGATTCATATGTTTGTTTCTATGGGGAAAATACCCACAAGAATATAAGCCACTGTTAACCACGTTATCCTGGGGGCTGAGGAAGCAGGGAGAAGGCAGCAGTAGGTTTCCTGAGCCATCATGTCTGCAATGTAATACATAGAATAAGGTCATGTTATTTTTTATAACGAGGAAAATATTAGGACAGTGCTTATCTGTGCTTAAAGGCTAAGGGGATCTTCCAAAATCCCCTTTTATTGATGAAGAATGGCATCAACCACATTTTCAGAATTCTGCCCAACCAATGTGAGCCTTAAGGACCTTGCCTCTGAATGCTTCCTATTAGCTCCTTTCCAGTTCCTCCACAGAAATGTGCAGATATGCCACCTGCCATTGCAATCACAGGGAATGTAGGTCAGGTAATTAGTAACCAGACTTTGTTTTGGAAAACAGTACATGAGGGCAAAATAGGTCAGGTCCTATTCCTCGGGGCAGAATCCCCGAGATTTCAAAAGGGAGGGACCCTGGAGGTCACTAAACACAAGCCCCCCTTGTCATACCCTGAGGCCCAGAACTAGGTCACCAGCTAGCAAGCAGCAGAGCTGGGATTCAAGGCAGATGTGTGGGACTCCCAAAGTCACATTCTTCCCACTCGGCTGCTCCGTGGTCAACTACTGAATCAGATCCTTCCTGAGATTCCAGCCGGGGCTCCTCAGAGTTTGCTGGGCCCAGATGTGCAGTAATGACCCACTCATGCCTCTCTTTACCTTGGACTGGGACACTGGGGATTGTGGGGAGTAATGCGGAGCATTTAGCAGTTAGCTCAGAGATGCATGTGTAACAAATGGATCAAAAGTTTGAGGGGCTGGGCTGTTCCCATTGCAAAGCCACATCTGCTTTGTTAACACTGTAGTATTGACAATTTCTTAGGGGGGCTTGGCTACCTAAAGTTCGAGTTTTACAACCAGGCCATTCTCTTGATGGAACTGAATGTGATATGATCATAGACCCCAGAATGGTTCTGGCCAATGAGAACATGGGTGCAGACAAGTGGGTGCAGCTTCCAGAAATCACCGAGGTTATTTACCTTACCCACCCAGCACCAGGTGAACTGGAAGAGTCACATAAAAAGCCTGAGATCTACCCAGAAGCTCAGGATAGGGCATCTATCCAGGGTTCACAAAGGCCTGGAGTCTGTGCAGAAAGGCAGTCCAGCTGGTAACCAGCCTGGAGGCACCGCCTAGCACTTTCTCATTGCACCCTTTGCTGGTGTTGGTGCGGCCACCATAGTCTTCCTCAACCACGACAGGGCATTCAACACAGGATGATGGGGACATACAGCACTAGTGAGCAGCACAGCATTGCTTCTGTGTGACACCCCCCAGGGGCCAGAAAAAAATAGGCTTTCACTACCTAGGAACAAAGTCTGTCCCCAGGAAGTCACCAAGCTTTGTCTCCAACGAACTCGAATCCCAGTGACACCATATGAATCCAGTCACTGTGCTGCTTCATTCTCTTGAAAGCTGGAAGCATGTGCTTTCTTCTACAGGGGTGAAATGAATAAGAACTGAGCACCTATTCAGATTCAGCCTCCTTTCACAACCAAAGCAGCTTCTCCAGAGCTGTCTAGAGTTTTGCTCTCATCATTTCCACCTTTGAAGGACACAATGATGGTGGAGACAATCAGCTAACCTCTGTATCAAAGGGCTGGTCCTTCATCCCACCCAAGAGCACAGAGAAGGCCTTGGAAAAAGAGGCCCCTACTCCCCCACTGGCTAACAAGACAGTGTTTGATACATGGGGAGACAGTCCCCACCCAGGTCTTCCACCTAAAATCCTACCTGTGATGGCAGTGTTGGAGTGTTGGGAGATCTGAGACTTCAGGACGTGCTATTTTCCAATGGAAGGATTTTGTTCCTTCTGAGCTTCTATATGCAAATGCAAGGGAGTTATGGCGAAGCATTTTTGTGCCACTGAAAGTTGATTTGTTGAAGGCCTTTTCTTTCTTGCCTGTCTTACTGTGGCCAATATCACAGGCTGGCTTTGAGGAAGGATGGAACCCATAAAACCACAGCTCCTCTAGGCTGAGTCAGAACTCAGGGACCACCCAGGAGGAAACGTTCACAACACCAGAAACTTTGTAAGCAAGATTGCAAAGGAGATGGATGATCTTAGGACAAAGAAAGCCCAAAAAGATCTGGTCAGCTTTTCAGAATAACTGCTTTTGCTTCACCAGATTTTCCATTTAGCCATCCAGGATATGCAAGAAAACATGAAAAAGCAAGTGGTCCCCTGAGTCCCTGGCCACCTTGCCAGCCTTCTCCCTCCTCTCCAGCCCCAGAGTGGGCTGAAACATCACAGCACTCCCTTCCCTTCCCAAGGCTTGAAGATGACCTGGTCTAGGGGAGTGGACTATAAGAGGGACTAAACTAGTCCAGGGCACTGGGTAGGTGCAGAGAAGGGTGTGTGGAAGACAAGTGGGAGCCTGGGAAAAACTGCTTTGCTGGCTCACCTGAGACATCCCAATGCACTGGCAGACAGGCCCCATACTGGTGGAGCTGCCCTCAAATGAGGCCTCTAGACAAAGGGCCTTTTATTCCTTTCCGTAGTCTGAACTCTTTTTTTTTTTGAGATGGAGTTTTGTTCCTGTTGCCCAGGCTGGAGTGCAATGACACAATCTTGGCTCACTGCAACCTCTGCCTCCCGGGTTCAAGTAATCCTCCTGCCTCAGCCTCCTGAGTAGCTGGGATTATGGGCGTACGCCTCCATGCCCAGGTAATTTTTATATTTTTAGTAGAGACAGGGTTTCACCATGTTGGCCAGGCTGGTCTCAAACTCCTGACATCAAGTGATTCACCTGCCTTGGCCTTCCAAAGTGCTGAGATTACAGGCATGAGCCACTGTGCCCAGCTGAACTTTCTAATACATCACTGAGACCTACAGTAGAGAACTGAGTGAACTTCCTTTGTGATTTTGTGTGCATGTGCACTCGTCCATAGAGGGAGGAGAGGAAGACTGCTCAGCCATCACCTCAGTTATATGGATGGCACAGGCAGGAAGAGAGAGTCTTGCAGGGACCATGATCAACTAAGCACAGAAAGCAGGAGAGAGAGGAACTGCTTCATTGAAATGAGGGTGAGTGTTTCAGGACTCCTACTGCCCAGCTTCTCATTTCTCTCATGGCGTCTTTGCAGAACTTCAGAGATTCCAGAGCCCTAATAAGTAGAAAAAGTCCCCCAGCTAGTCCAGCTCCTCAGTGTGAGGCTGCAGGAGGAGCCCCAGGAGAGAAGAGCATGACCTGCCACAACACATACCTGGTGAGGCCCGCACTAGGCTCCAACCTGGTTCCCCAGAAAGCGTCACCTTTACCAAGCCGCTTGGAGCCATGTCAACTTGCAACAGCTTGGCCTGCAGTTGTATCATTACTGGCCCTAGACAGTTTGCCAGATGGCTTTGCAGCCCTGGCTTCTCAGTGTGGGGCGGCCAGCACTGCATCATGTGATCAGGATGGGCTCTGCCTTCCCTTTTGCCACCATCTACCTTCTGCCTCTGCTCAGTATGCCTGAAGCCTCCAGCCACGCCTCTGCACAGCACTGAGGAAAAACCATGTGGACAGAGGAGTGGCAATGGGGTGAAGCCACGGTCTTCCTGGTGTCTCTTAAAGGGCAGTCCAAAGAGAAAAAACTGCGAGAGTGATGGGCCTCTATGAAGCGCCTGGCACCATGACTACCTGCGAGAGCGATGGGCCTCTATGAAGCGCCTGGCACCATGACTACCTGCGAGAGTGATGGGTCTCTATGAAGCGCCTGGCACCATGACTCCTGGTTGGCATCAACTGTTGGAGCCTCTTCAGTGTCTTTTCCCTGCCCCCACATCCCTACTACTTTTCCCTATTTCTTCCAAAGTACTTGTCCAGGCAGTTAATCCCCAAAGGACTAGAATTTCTACCACCCTCCCTCCAACTGAGATCTTTGTCCCAATTCACTACCCTCTGCCAATAAGATCTCAGGATCCATCTTGGTAGTCTCAACCCCCCAAATTCTTCCCCAGGACTCTACAGCCAGGTTCTCTGTAGTCCTGCTCCAAACCCCATGCAACTTAGCATGTCTTTTCTGCTCCCCTGGCATGGGGACAAAGAAAACACAAAGATGAAATAACCTGGCCTTACCCTTTCAAAGCCTTCCACCTAGTAGGGAGATACAATTTTCTTACGCAAATTATTTTTTACTATGAGGTCAGTTTGTGCTAGGTAAGTCTAGAGTGTATCATTTTAACATTCATGTAATTTTCACGCACTAGTTCACATACAGTTCATGGTTGTGTGCCCTGTAGGAGAGACTAAAAGAGCCACAGAATCCCAAGAAGGGAGCAATCATTTCTACATGAAGGCTCAGGGAGGACCAGGAGGGCAGAAGGATGAAGAGCAAGGACTCCCAGGCTAGGCCAAGCAGATTTAAAATGTTCATTTCCCATGTGTGACTTTGTACTTGTTAACATGTCAGGACCCAGTTTCACTTATAAGGCCAGGATAGCAACACCCACCTGAACCTCACCTGAAAGACCTAGGAATTGTGTGTTTGGTGCTTGCCTCCTTGTGGATGCTCCATAGGCATTACTTTTATTTCCACGGCAGAGGCAACAGTGTAAATTCTCTGAGGCCAAGGGCTACAGCAGGATCTAGAACATGGGCTATGGAGTCAGAAGATGTGGATTCAAATCTTAGCAAAGTATGTGCCCTTTCCGAACTTCAGTTTCTTTACCTATACAATGGGAATGATAATAGAACCCAACTCAGAGGGCCATTAGGAGGGCTAAATGGAACAAGCTCGTAAGACATTAGCACAGGCCCTGACATTTATTAAGCACTTAATAAACATTGGCAACTGTCACTGCATGGGAGCTCACACAGCCTAGGCTGAGTGGCAGGTGCCACTCACTGGCCAAATCCCAAATGTTCTATGTGGGGGCACAAGATAAAGGTCTCAATAGGGACCACAGACAGGACAGCCACAACCACCTGCTCCCTTTCATCCAGAGAACATTCTGCCCAATGTTGCAAAGGCTTTGTGGAAATTTCTGTTTGCTGAACTGATTTCAACACCTACCTCCATCCCGTGAATTCCAGCCTGTTTTTCTAAAACTTTCTCCCAGTAAACTGTTTACAAGTTCAAATAATCAGCGGTATCATCAATACCACACCTACTCCTCAATTCAGTCACTCTAAGGACAAAAGTTAGACTGTGACCTTGCCTTAGGGCTGTTATGGTAATACAACGGTAAGTCATCTCCGTCCAGTTTACACAGCATCTTTGCCATACACCATTACACTGGATCCTCACAACAACCCCATGAGACTGATGGGCAAGAGTAAATGGACCTTCAGTGACCACTCTAGGTTCTAAATTGGTGTTGCTTAGGGTCAGTGATCTGGAAGGAAAATTGTCTTAATGTGTGATGTGCATGACAAGCACACTGCTGTGGGTTGATTTGGGGTTATTTTAGGGAACTGATAGCTACCCTGGGGACCACCAGACCTTTGATATCATCTAACTCAACTTTCTCATTTTACAAGTGTTAGAAAGTGAGGCCCAAAGAAGGTAAGTGACTTATCCAAGGTTGTGAGATGGTCGGTGCAGAGCTGGGAACAGGACCCTGGTCTCCTAATTTCCACTCCTGAGATTTTTCCCACTACATTGCCCAGAACGTTTTTGTTTGGTAAATTTTTAATAAAGTTTAAGTAACCAGTACCCATATCAAGAAACAAAACATCACCCTAAAAGCACCACTATACCTCCTTGCAGATGCTAGACCCCAAAGATAACTGCTGTCCTTATTTCTAATGTCTTAAATTGAGGTATTTTTCTGTGTTTAGATCTTTACATAACTATTAATATTTGTACCTTTTTCTCTCAACACCATGTCTGATTCTTCCAGTGATCTTGCATATAATTGTAGCTCATAACTTTTTCATTGTTACATAGTATTTTGCTGTCTGAATATAGTATGACATATTTATCCATTCACAGTAAATGGACATGCAGATAATTTCCAGTCTGGTGCTATTACAAAAGTGCTGCTCTGCACATTCTTGTAGGTGTCTTTTGGAATTTCTGAGTCATTGGGTGTGCAGATGCTCAGCCTTAGAAGGTAATACCACACTATTTTCAAAAATTAAACTAATCCATCATCTGTGTGTAAAAGTCCTGCCCCAGCACTATTTTAAGGTGAGGAAAACTGAGGCCCAGTGAGGGCAGGTGACTTACTCTGGGTCACACAGCCAGGAAGGGGCAAAGTTGGACAGGCATCCAGGTATCCTGGGCCAGATTTGTGTTCTTTCTTCTACCCATTTACTCCAGCTCCATATATCAGCTCGAGCCTCAAGGCTCAGCTCCAGGTGTGCCCCAAAGACCTTCCTCTCACCCCAACATATTGTTTGTATATGTGGCAGTCTCCCTGGTTGTCTGTTAGGCCCCTTGATGGGGATGAACCCAGCTGTGACAGAGCAAAGTGAGGCTGCAGCTCCTGCTCCGAGGAGGTGGAGGAGGCGGGAAAGTGCTCTGGGGCCTGTGAAGTGCGGGTGGGGGGATGTGAAGCAAATGGAATTAAGCACCTTCCACTCCACAGTTTCCTTTCATTAGGTGTCTTGTCTTCACAGAAATGGTCCCACTTACTTGGTGAGACTTTGCGAAGGTAGGCTATTTGAAGAAGAGTGGCATTTGTGGATCCTTCCTCAGTCTAGGCATGTGGTGCTGTTCATTGGGAAGGCCTGGGGAAGAATGAAGGGGCAGTTGATTTCCTGCAAAAAGAAGCCAGACCAGCGTAATAATGCTAATAAGAGCTACCATTTACTGGGCATCTTTTACAACTGACGTTATTCTAAAGAGACATTCAAATCACACCTTACAGATGAAGAAGTCAAGGCCCAGGAAGCCTCAGTTCATCAGAGATCATGCCAGGGGTGGAAATAAATATTTTGTTGACCATCGAGTAGGTGCCCAAAATAAATAAAATTGAAAGATTTCTCTACTGCCAGACTTCTTAGAGATTTTATAATAATAATATGCATTAATTTCTAAGGGGAAAATATCATTTATAAAACTTTTTCCAAACTTTTTGCCCTTTTTTCCCAAGGTGCATGTATTAGTCTATTTTCACGCTGCTGATAAAGATATACCTGAGATGGCGCAATTTACAAAAGAAAGAGGTTTAACAGACTTACAGCTTCAAGTGGTTGGGGAGGCCTCACAGTCATGGTGGAAGGCAAAGAGAGACAAGTCACATCTTACATGGATGGTGGCAAGCAAAGACAGAGCTTGTGAAGGGAAACTTCCATTTTTAAGACCGTCAGCTCTTGTGAGATTCATTCACTATCACAAGAACAGCATAGGAAAGACCCGCCCCCATAATTCAATCACTTCCCAGCAAGTTCCCCCCACAACACGTGGAAATTTGTGGGAATTACAGTCAAGATAAGATTTGGGTGGGGACACAGCCAAACCATATCAGCACATTTAATTAAAGTCTTAATAACACAGGGAGGAAATGTTGGTTTCATCTTGCCTACATATCTGCATGAAAAACATCATTTTCTAAGCCAATCAATCATCATTAAGAAGAAAAAGACAGGGACCCTTTCTTGAAAAGAAAAATGTAACACCCCACCCCCCACCCCAAACACACACACAGAGATTCAGAATGAGCCTGACATTACCTTGACTGCAGGTGATTTAGGTTATTTGAATGTCTGACCCTCCAGCATCCGACACGTGGAAGTTGGTTACCCACCTATCAGCAGGTGAAGCTCGAGAGAGTGGGCCAGATTGTATTTTCCACAGATGATTACAAAAATATCACCTGTCCCACATTCTCTTCTACAATGTGACCTTGCCATGACCCCATCTGGAGGCAGAGTCAATTTCCCTTCCCTTTGAATCTCAGTGGCCCTGGAACTGCTTTGACTAATACAGCATGGCAGGAAATGACTTGCGTGACATCTGGTGCTGAGTCATAAAAAGTGATGCAGCTTCCATCTTGCTGCTGAAACATTTCCAGCCATGTAAGAAGTCCAGCTGCCCAGAGGCTGGCATGCTATGAGGAAGCCCAAGTCACACAGAGAGGTCACACGTAGGTACTCTTGTCAGCAGTCCTGGTCTTCAAGTCATAGCAGCTTAGGAGGCTCAGGATGATTCCAGCCCCGCCTGTCAAGTCACCCTAGCCTTTGAGTCTTCTCAGCTGAAGTCCTGGACGTCATGCAGCAGAGGCATGCCACACCCTTTGTGCCCTGTCTAAATTCCTGACCTGTAGAGTCTATGACCATAATTTTAAAAAGGTTGTTTTAAGCCACTAAGTTTTGGGGTGGTTTGTTAAGCAGCAACAGTAACTGAAACAGGGTGTGTGTGTAATATTGGCATGAGTGAGTGTATTTAAATAAAAGGTTTAGGTTGGTACCAGTGTTCTTTTTTATATCAATGGGTGATTCTTTCTCATATGCTTTTTTGATTAGTATACAACCTTTTGATCTGGAACTCATTAATTCAAGACTATATATTAAGTTCCAGCTATTTTCAGGCCCAAAGGGACAAGGCCCAGATGTGGCACCATTTCCATAGAGCTTATATTCTATGAGGACCCTTAGTCAAATGCTAGTATCACACAACTGAAAATAATCAACAGGAAGGTAGCAGCCGGGGGAGGAAAAAGGCAGAGAAACCCCTGGCAACAAGGAGACAAATGAAGTTCTGGGTGCTTGAAGCCATGGAGACAGTAACTCAAATGGTTTGAAGCCGGAAATGGTTTTCTAACCAGCTGTAAATTTGAAAATCCCATATGTGGTACAACATTAAGCTGCTATTTTGGAAATTCTTTCATCTTTTTCGGAGGCATCTCAGGAGCCCGTCCTTCCTCTTGGAAGGCAGCCAGTTCTCTGCGGAAATCACTTCATCAGCAGGAGCTGAGGCATTTTGCATACAACTGTATAATTCTGGAAACGTATCTTAAAAAATATTTTCTCCTGGGTGGAGAAAGAAACATCTCAGAGCAGTGTTTCTGTAAGCACCAGCTGGGCAGCTTTGAATGCACTTTTTTTTTCTTTTTCTCCTTTGAAATGGCAGGATCCTGGTACCTGTATTTGAATGTACCAGCATTTTTTTTTTTTTTCTGAGATGGAGTTTTACTCTGTCTCCCAGGCTGGAGTGCAGTGGTGCAGCTCACCACAACCTCCACCTTCCAAGTTCAAGCCATTCTCCTGCCTCAGCTTCCCAAGTAGCTGAGATTACAGGTGCCCACTGCCACATTCAGCCAATTTTTGTATTTTTAGTAGAGATGGGATTTCATCATGCTGACCAGGCTGGTCTCAAACTCCTGACCTCAGGTGATCCATCCTCGTTGACCTCCCAAAGTGCTGGGATTACAGGGGTGAGCCACTTTGCCCAGCCTAATGCAGCATTATTGATTTCATTAAAAGAGTGATGACTCCATTTCTGAGTTACTGGGATTTTCTCATTATCATCAGTGTCCATGGCACCAGTGGGCAGTCACAGCATTCTTTTAGATGTTCAATTCCATTTATAATTATTTATTGAGTATTTGTGCCAGATGCTGTATCAGGAGTTGGAGAAAGAGTCAAACAAGACAGTAACAGTCTCGCTTATGTTCAACAGTCTTGTTGAACAGTCCCTCCCTCACAGAGCTCACACACTAGCAGGGGAAGCAGACATTAGACAAAAATTGTAAGTGTTGTAAGTGCTACATTGGGAGAGGAAAGTACAGGAAACACAGAGAGGTGAGGGACATTCTCCTGAAGCAGACACTTGGAGGAGGAGCGGGAGGTGGCCAGATGAAAGGAGGACAGAGGGGCTGGTAGGAGACGGCACAACCACCAGTCCCCAGTCTGGTTTGGCCACTAGAGAGAACCAAAAATCAGTGTGGATGGCAAGAGCAAGAGAGAGCCCTGCATGAGATGAGGGTGTGGAGCAGGCAGGCCTGGACTCAGACAGAGCCTTCCTTGGGAGCATGTTAAGGAGCATGTTGGGAGCATGTTGGGCTCTTATCTGAAGGACACTCAGGTACCGATAATTTTTTGTGTGTGTGTGATAGAGTCTCATTCTGTCACCCAGGCTGGAGTGCAGTGGCATGATCTTAGCTCACTGCAACCTCTGCCTCCTGGGTTCAAGCAATTCTCTTGCCTGAGCCTCCCAAGTAGCTGGGATTATAGGCGCCCACCACCATTCTCAACTAATTTTTGTATTTTTAGTAGAGATGGGGTTTCTACTACCACATTGGCCAGGCTGATCTCAAACTCCTAACCTCAAGTGATCCTCCCCCCTCGGCCTCCCAAAGTGCTGGGATTACAGGCATGAGCCACTGCACCCAGCCCCACTGATGCATTTTTAGCAGGGAAGTGGTGTGATGACATGATCGTCTTAGAAAGAACACTCTGCCTGGAGAGTATGGCCTGAAGAAAGCCCAGTATGGCATCTGGGAGGCAGGTATAAGGCCACTGCAATAGGCCAGGTGAACAATTGTGCTGGCCTGGAATAGGATAGTTTCAGAGCAATAGAGGATATAGAAGTGGGAGTCTGGGGGAGTGAGGAACTCTAACAAAACACTCTGATGGGTCTTTTCACAGCAGTAAGAAGTTGTAGAACATGGTGCTGAGGCAGAGTAGTCAGACTTAAGGAACTAGGTTCCTGGCCTAATGATGTAAGACGTTGAAGTTTCCATGGGCAATCCCAGAGGGAGGCAACGAGGAGCACAGGAATGGGGAGACATTGCTGCAAGGGGAAGACGGGGGACCCGGCAAGATGGTAAGAGGCCAGGGTTTCTAGGAGTAGCAAAGAGCAGTGAGAAGTCTCGGGTAACAGGGTTATTAGAGGAACACTTAAGAAGCAGGATGTGGCCAGGTGATGGTGGCTCATGCCTTAATTCCAGCACTTTGGAAGGCCAAATTGAAGAACCACTTGAGGCCAGGTGTTCGACACCAGCCTGGGCAACATAGTGAGACCCCCAACTCTACACAAAATTGCTTTAAAAATTAGCTGGGCATGGTGACATGAGTCTGTAGTCCCAGCTATTCTGGAGGCTGAGGCAGGAGGATTGCTTGAGGCCAGGAGATCAAGGCTGCAATGAGTTATGATCGTGTCACTACACTCCAGCCTGGGTGACAGTGCAAGACCCTGTCTTAAATAACAATAATAATAAAGAACCACAATGTGTTTGTATGCTGCATGTTGCCACAGTTCAATGAGTTCTCTGCCCATACCACCCCTGCTTCCAATTTCCCCTACATGCCCTGAGAGCCCTATACAAGTAGTGTTTTGAGAAATGAAGGGACATAGGACAGAAAGGAAGGAAGGAAGAAGGAAGGAAGGAGGGAGGGAGGGAAAAAAGGAGGGACAGAGGGGAAGGGGGAGGAAGAAAGGGAAGAGGGGAAGGAGGGAAGGAAGGAAGGAAGGAAGGAAGGAGGGAGGGAGGGAGGGAAGGAAGGAAGGAAGGAAGGAAGGAAGGAAGGAGGGAGGGAGGGAGGGAAGGAAGGAAGGAAGGAAGGAAGGAAGGAAGGAAGGAAGGAAGGAAGGAAGGAGAATAGGGAGGAAGAAAAGGGAAGGGGGAGGGAAGGAAAGAAGAAAGGGAGGGATGGAGGTAGGGAGGAAGGAGGGAGGGAGGAAGAGAGGGAAGGAAAAGGGTAAAAATTCTATTCCTTTGTACCAACCAAATTATTTTTCAGTTAAAAAGCTAACAGGCAAGTGGTTTTGAACATGTAAAAACAGGAAATGTTATTCTCATGATCCCTCTTGAGGAACATACTGGAGGACCAACTGATATGAATCACATACTGAGCACAAAAACTGTATAAAAGGACTGGCAGTGAATGTATTAGATTTCATTTAACCACAGGTCTATGAAGAAAACATGTGGGGATTAAGGTGACAGAAAAGAAGGCAAACACTATATGTCCCAACAATGTAGAAAAGA
The DNA here is from genome assembly GCF_001604975.1 of Cebus imitator. NCBI lineage: Eukaryota > Metazoa > Chordata > Mammalia > Primates > Cebidae > Cebus > Cebus imitator. Next base: position 2,764,837 of record NW_016107553.1, on the reverse strand, counting down.
TACAACTAACCAAAGGAAAGAAAAGGGAAAGCAGAGTGGTAGGTAATAGAGAAATACACAGATGCCCTTTTCTTTACAATTTAATGAGTCAAAGGATGTCATTAAAAGCTGACAAGCCAAGTAAGAGAGAGAGGTAAAGCACATTTCACAGCACAAAGATTAAAAACTAAGAACAATAATTTTATTGACTAACATTAGGTGGTGAAAGAGAATGAGAAGTTTATAAAGGAAAAGTAATACATTGATTTTATTATTGCTCATATTTGAAAATCAATAGGGACTCTATAATGGAGGATTAAGAATTAAGAATAGAGAACTATAAGTGGTAGATTAACAAAATTAAACTATGTTATAAAAGTAAACCGGGACAGGCATAGCGGTTCACACCTGAAATCCCAGCACTCTGGGAGGCCGAGGCAGACAGATCAGGAGTTCAAGGCCAGCCTGGCCAAAATGGCAAAATCCTGTCTCTACTAAAAATTAGCTGGGCCCAGTAGTGCATGTCTGTAATCCCAGCTACTCGGGAGATTGAGGCAAGAGAATCGCTTGAACACGGGAGGCAGAGGTTGCAGTGAGTTGAGATCGCGCCACTGTACTCCAGCCTGGGCAAGAGAGTGCGACTCCATCTCAAAAAAAAAGAAAAAAAATCATAAATATGGAAAAACATACATAAACATTTTATAATGAAAGAAGAAAATCACTATCGTGTAAATTCTAATTAAATGATCTGGAGAGCGATGTTCAGTGGCTGAATGTTTTTTATGAACTTTAAACGAAGAGATCAGGTTGGCCATAAATAAAACAACCAGATACTATGTGCCTGCTGATATAACTCAGCACCACCTTTGAAGTATTTTCACACAAAAAAATTAATCAAGAATATTAATCTAATAGATGAATTTGCAGGAAATGCAGAAGACAGAGGATAAATTACACAACATTGTGGGAAAGTAATCAGCCAAATCCAGAAGGTAGAAATTTTATAGGACAAATGACTCATGGAAAAAGATCAGAGAAAAGGAGGTAATCACCAATTGAAAGCAAATTAGGAAAAAATGTAAAATAGATACAATGTGTGGGCTTGGTTTTGATTCTGATTTGAAAACCAAGTACAAAAAGTAATTGAGCTTTCAGGTTATGATGATGTCTCCACAAGAATAAGCCGCTTTAAACAGATCACCTTCATCTCTCTCAGGTAGAGAAGAAGAAACCCAAGAAGCACCCAAGGTAAAGCCCCAATTCCTACTGCACAGATGTAAAATACCCAGGATACGAAACAGTCGCCTCAGTCTTCAGCCACACACACACCGTGGTTTTGGGTGATGAGTGCTCTCAGCCAGTTTGCAGAATGAAAAACAAGGCTCTCAGGAGGATGGTCCTCTGGCAAAGCAGCACTGAAGGCACCCTGATTCAAGAAAAGTGGGAAACCATCCCAATAAACACATTTTGGAAAGAAAAAATTGAGACAGGGAAATCTGAATAAGGACTGGATATTAGCAGTATTTAGGAATTACTAATTATACATATGCAATAATGATATTGTCTATTGGTGGGTTTTGTTTTTTTTCTTTTCTATTACAGGCATATATTGAAAATATTTGCAATATACAGGCATATATTACATATATTATGCAAGAAGATGCTGTCTGGGATTTGACTTTAAAATGTCCAGGAAAAACCCACCCACCCATTCTCTCGCACACACATACAAAGACCCCACCCCCAGATGGTTTCCCAGGAGTATTCTACCAACCATTTAATTTAATTTATGGGTAATTACAATGCTATTGAATGTGTTCCAGAGTACTTAGAATGCATTTACTCACTTAACCCTCATGCCAACCCTCTGAGGCAGGGGTCATCCTCAGCTTACATATGAGGCCACTGGGTAACAGACTCAGTGAAGAATCTAATCTAAGGTCACATAGTTGGAGGTGGCAGACATGGATTGTAAACCAGGAGATCCAATCTCAGAGCAAGTGCCCCTCACTTAGGGCTGCTCTGTACAGTCCTTGGGAACAGCACCTCTGGAGCTATGCAGAATACAGCTCAACCTTCAGGAATGTACAAGTGGGCCTACCTTAAAAACTATGCAATTCAGTCTTTCATAAATTAATTGATTAATATATAACAAACAATTTTCTTCATTTTGCCTTACTAGTTTCACCCTCAGCAAATGAACTCCCTAAATCTTGCCTTGTTCTCAGAAAAGCTGAATGCAGAGGTAGCTAAGCCAAGACAACACTGACTGAGTTCCAGCAACCTCATCGCTAACTCTGCTTTACTGTTAGGAACAAATCAATTTTCAAAATTGCTTGATAGGAAATGAAGTGACATTGGCCTAGTTCCTTTTGGCTATTCTGGCTTTCTCCAACCGAGAGGGACAGCAGTCGGCCTCCCTGTTAGAAACTCTGGCCCAAGATAAAAGAAAATGGCACCAACACAGCAAGATGCAAAAGAAGCCAGAGGCCCACCTGCCCCAAATCACTCATCTCCTCGGACTGCTTCTGTGTGTGAAACTCCTGCCACTGGTTTCTCTCCCCTGGATTAAAGACCAGTTAAAACATGGATCTGTAAACTCAAGGTAAGAAAGAGCAGAAAGGTAATTCTTGGTAACACTTTTCACATGAACACAGATTCCTTCCTCAATGAGCTAAAAGAAAGTAGAACCGGCCGGGGGCAGTGACTCATGCCTGTAATCTCAGCACTTTGGGAGGCCGAGGAGGGAGGATTACAAGGTCAAGCGATTGAGACCATCCTGGCCAACATGGTGAAACCCCATCTCTACTAAAAATGCAAAAATTAGCTGGGCATGGTGGTGCGCGCCTGTAGTCCCAGCTACTGGGGAGGCTGAGGCAGGAGAATTGCTTGAACCCGGGAGGCAGAGGTTGCAGTGAGCCGAGATGGTGCCACTGCACTCCAGCCTGGTGCCTGGCGATGGACCAAGACTCTATCTCAAAAAAAAAAAAAGTGAGACCAAGAGGAATTGTGTCCAAATGGCAATATTGAGGGGAGAAAGGAATCATAAAAAGGCTCAAATGTGGAGCTATTTGTTGAGAAAAATCTGTCTTTGGTGCCATTTCGAAGGAAGGGATGGCTTGGAGAGATGGAGTCAGGTAACATGTGGGTATTGGATGACCAGCAGAGGAGGATCTGGGAGACCAGCAGCTGTAAGACAAAAGACTGAGAGAGGTTGTGATTATTTGGGGAGTTTTTCTCCATTTCATATGATATCTGGTAAGGCTGTCAATCATAGTGTGTAATCCTGACTCTTGATGAAGGACCACATGTTCCAGGCTAACCAATTAGGCTCCTGAGATTGATACATGGATGGTGAGAGATAAGAGGTCTGCCATCTACACCTTTTTAAAAAAATTCAGATTAAAAATAATTCAACCATGAAGGCTGGGCATGGTGGCTCACACCTGTAATCCCAGGATTTTGGGAGGCTGAGGCAGGCAGATCACTTGAGGTCAGGAGTTTGAGACCAGCCTGGCCAACATGGTGAAACCCTGTTTCTACTTAATAAAAAAAAAAAAAAAAAAAAAAAAAAAAAAACAAATTTTCCCTTAAAAAAAAAAAAAAAAAAAAAAAAAAAAATTAGCCACAGTGGCAGTGCTTGTCATCCCAGCTACTCGGGAGGCTGAGGCAGGAGAATTGCTTGAACTTGGGAAACAGTTTATAGTGAGCTGAGATCGTGCCACTGCACTCCAGCCTGGGTGACAGAGTGAGACTCCATCTTAAAAAAATTAATAATAATAATGATTTTAGTATGTCCTTCACCTTCATTAACACTTGGCTATATTTGCTTTATCAATCAACTTCTGTCTCTCACCTTCTCTGTCATATTACTTTATTACATTATGTGTATAGGATTTTTGTTGTCATGATTGAGCTATTTGAGAGCACACTGCAGATATCCTGATCCTTTCTCCTTAAATACTTTGCATTCATCTCTTAGGAACAAGGAAACTCTTTTACATAACCACAATACAATGACGAAATTCAGGAAATTTGACATTGAAACAATCTTCTTTTCTAATATATGGTCTATATTAAGGTTCTACCAATTGTCTTAATAATGTTTATTATAATGAATTTTCTCCATCTATCTTATCCAGGATCCAGTATGGCATATTGCATTTAGTTTTTACCTCTTCAGTCTTATTTAATTTGAAGAGTGTGCTTGCTTCAGCAGCACAAGCACTAATTTGAAGAGCACTTTAGGCTTTCTACGTCTTTTATGACATCGACTTTTTTTTTTTTAAAGATAGGCCAGTTGTTTTGTAAAATGTTTCTTGGTGTAGGTTTCTTGGTTCTTCCTCGTGGTTGGATTCCATTTATACACTCTTGGCAGGAGAACCAGTGGCTTTCTTGACAGTCACGGAGCGAGAGCCAGTCAAAGGAGTGAAGCCATATAGAGGCAAGACAAGCAGAGAGATAGAGGAAGAAAACCAACCCAGAGGAGCCCCTCGATCCAGTGAAACTCGACTTGCTAGTTATGTAAGCCAATAAATTCCTCTTTTTTCTTCAATTAATCTGAGTTGGTTTTGTGGTTACTCTGCCTCATTCACACCTTAGCCAATGTGTTGGACCACATAGTGTCCTTCAAAAAGCCCCAAATTAGTAGGACCAACTCAGGTCTAACCAGAAGGACATATCGAAGCCATCCCGCATGAAATTGGCCATCTTCCCAAGTAATGAGTCAGAAGCCACACAGCAGTAACTGCTTTCACTTGATTTCCGCCTCAGAGCCTTGCCTCCACAGAAAGCCTATAACGGGCTGTGTCTTGTCCACGCCCCAGTGACACAAAGAGGAATCTGGCTTATCAACATTTCCAGGAATACAGACTTTTTCTTCTCTCTGTGTTTGTCCCTTCGGGAGGGCCTCCCCTTCCTCTCTTTTGTTCATCAGCTATGGTCACCAGATATCCTATTTCCATTTACCATTTACCTCAAACTTGTCCAGCCCACAGCCTGCAGGCCTCATGCAGCCCAGGATGGCTTTGAATATAAACTTTCTGAAAACATGAGATATTTTCGGCAACTTTTTTTTAGCTCATCAGCTATTGTTAGTGTTAGTGTATTTTATGTGTGGCCCAAGACAATTCTTCTTCCAATGTGGCTCAGGGAAACCAAAAGACTGGACACCGCTGAACCTGCTGCCTCTTTACTATCTCCTTACAATTAGTACCACTGTATAGAAGCTTTAGCCTCTGAAGAATGAGAGATTGAGTGGGTGCAGCCGGCTCTGCTCTGGGGGCATTTGGCCAGTCCATTCTCTTGCCTCCCCCACCTGGATCCTTTTCTGCCTGGGTGTTGTATGTGACCACCAGATCTGACCATTTCATCTATGTTCCCACTTTTGTCCATTATAATTGGCTATGTTTGCCCTTTCCATATCTACATATGGAGAGCACATTAGGTTGCTAGAACTAACAAAACAAAATACCACAAACTGCATGTCTTCAACCATAGAAGTTGGTTTTCTTACAGTTCTGGAGGACAGAAGTCTAAGATGAAGGTGTTGGCAGGTTTGGTTTTTCCTGAGGCTCTTGCCTTGGCTTGTAGATGGCCTCCTTCTTGCTGTGCCCTCACAGGGTCTTTGCTCTGAGCATGCACATGTATGGGTCCCAATTTTCTTTCAGTATAAGGACACTAGTCAGATTGGAGTAGAAACGTACCCCAACAGCCTCATTTTTTAACTTAATCACCATTATAAAGACCCGATCTCCAAATATAGTCATCAGAGATATCAGAAGTTAGGGCTTCAACATACCAATTTTGGAGGCAGAGGCCACAAGGCAGCCCATAACAGAGAGGAACACATTATATCAGGAGTGCATCTGACCTGCATTCAACTTAACCTGACGCAAAATTACTCAAGCAATAAATACATTTAATTATCTCACATAACAAGAAAAAAAAGTGTGGCACTATTTTGCTCCTGGAATGGTGCATTGACTTAAAGATACTACCAAATACCTCATTTCTTTTCATCTTTCCATATCCTGCCTTTGATATATTGGGGTTTCATCCTTGCATTTGTCATAAGATGACTGCCAGGATTCCAGATATTATCACAACACTTTCCCCTTGCAATTTATTGGCTACAGTTGAGTCACGTGGCCACTCATAGCTGCAAGGGAGGCTGAGTAAGCAAGTGTCAGACATAAAATTGATTGTATGCAGGCTGGACACTGGGATTGCATTTGTAATCCCAGGACTTTGGGAGGCCATGGAGATGAAATACTTGAGGCCAGACATTCAAGACCAGCCTGGTGAACATGGCGAAACCCCATCTCTACAAAAAATACAAAAATTAGCCAGGCATCATGGCACACACCTGTAATCCCAGATATTTGGGAGGCTGGGGAACGAGAATCACTTGAACCAGGGAGGCAGAGGGGGCAGTGAGCCAAGATCGTGCCACTGCACTCCAGGCTGGGCAACAGAGCAAGACTCTGTCTCAAAAAAAAAAAAAAAATTGATTGTATGCAGAAAAGAGTTAACATAATAGGCCTGAGACAGCTATTCTTAGGAAGCCTGCTTACAAGGTTGGCCCTTAGTTGGCATCTGGGAACTTGGATTTTGGGAGGGGTCCCACCATTGTCAGAGCTGATAAGCATGGTTCACTGTATTGAAACTGTGTATACAAACAATATAGTATGTGCTGAACACCTGCTTGTTTTTTCTGCAAGCCTGGAATGTTGGTATGTACTAGGCAAACGGTGCCCGTGTGACCAGCCTCCATCAGAAACCCCGGGCACTGAGTCTGTAATGAGCTTCACTGAGAGACAACATTTCACATCTACTGTCATAACTCCCTGGAGAAATGAAGCATAGCCTCTGCGACTCCAAAAGAAGAGAGCTCTTAGAAGCTTGTGTCTGATTTCCTTGTAGACCTTGCTCCATGCACCTTTCCCCTTTGCTAATTTTGCTTTGAGTGTATCATTTTATTGTAATAAATCTTAGCCATGAGTGTGACTATATGCTGAGTCCTGTGAGTCTTCCTAGAAAATCACTGGCCTGGGGGTAATCTTAGGGACCCTAATACAGATAGCCACCATGGTCTTAGATCAAGCATGATTCATCTTCTGGGGACTGGTCACCTTGGAGTTCTATCAGTGGAGAGGAAGAGTGGTAAGGCTGTGGGAAGTGACACAGTGTCTGCCACACAAATTGGAATTTCACTGAAAGATATACCAGAACAATGAGGACACCTAAAGACATCTGTAGGGATTTTGTCACTTGCAACCAGATTCTCTGGTGAGAATTCATTGTGATAAAGATGGATATTACAATTGGAACAGAAATCTAAATGGTAAAACACTTTACTGATAATCTCATTCAAATCTACCCTCCTTGACCTCATATTCTGTGAAAAAAGAGACCATAACACCATGGAGAGAAAGTATGGGGAAAATTCGAAATGCCAATTGCAGGATGGCCAGCATAATGCCCCCTTGTAGGCAAGCTTGCCCTCTGAAGAAGGGTGAATAATCCCATGCTTGTAAATACTGGAGGCCCAGTGGATTGTCTTGAGAGGAGGGAATCCTGATTTATTTAGTAACTGGTTCTTTTTTCTTTCTTTCTTTTTTTACACAAAGTCTCACTCTGTTGTCACCCAGGCTGGAGTGCAGTGGCATAATCTCAGTGCACTGCAACCTCCCCCTACCAAGTAATTCTTCACCTCAGCCTCCAAAGTTGCTGAGACTACAGGCACACACCACCACACCCAGCTAATTTTTGTATTTTTAGTAGAGATGGGGTTTCACCATGTTGGCCAGGCTGGTCTCAAACTCCTGACCTCAAGTCATCCACCCTCCTCTGCCTCCCAAAGTGTTGGAATTGCAGGTGTGAGCCATGGTGTCGGCCTCAAGTGATTTGTTCTTACATAAGAAAAGAGCAGGAAGGCTGAGCCCCAAATTCATTTCATGCTGATATTTTCCCATTCTGGATAATCATCTGCCTCTGTCCATGTGGAATGGGAAAATGCAATTAGCTCCAGCTCCACACCCAAGTGTTTGCCATAGTATTGGCAAAACACAGTGTGGCCAAACATGTAAAATAGCCCTAGAGAATACCATTTTGCTCAAGAAGATCTTGGAGGAATATCTGGCTTATTCAAGCACTTTCTCTACTCCAAATCTCTTTGGTTATAATTTTCCCATTTTTAATCAATCAATAATCACATTTCTGTGTTCTGGGGCTGAGACAGAGAAAGAAGAAAGTGAAAGGCATGGTCCATGCCCTTATAGAGCCTACATATAGCTAGGCCAAAACCAATGAGAAGCAAAACTGTGGGTGCCCTGAACTGTCCATACAGTGAGAATTAAGGAATGGTGTAGTCAGGGTGAGCTGAAGTGACCAGAGAGGTTTCCTGGGGACAAGACTTGAAGATGAGCTGGCTTTAGGCTAGTGCTGGGGGGTTAGCACTGACCTAGGCAGCAAAGCAAGGCACAGAGACAGAGATGAAATCTGAATGTTCAGGGCTCACCAGGGAGACTGGCTGGGGGCTTCCATGGGGAAGGAGAGGGAAGCCAGGCCCGTGAATAGGACAAGGCCAGGGAGAGACGATCTTGAAAAATAGATGAAGGGCAGGGCGAGGAGTTTGAATTTGATGAGGCCTGCCATCTACTGGCAGCTGACACAAGCTCTTGGACAGTGGTGTGGCCAGGATCCCACTGAGGTGGGCAGGGGGAGCTAGAGACAAGGAGAATCCCTAGGGGCCCCCACCCCTGCTGAAACAGAAGCCTGAGTGTCAAAGTGGCTGGAGGTGGGAGAGGAGAATCAGCAAGAACAAAGATGGACAAATTGAGGAAACATAAATGAAGGTGGAGCTCAAAGACTAAATGCAGAGAATGGACACTAAGGCCAAGAGGCTTGGCTCCAGGACTTTCTGCCCAGGAGACCAGAATTTCCCTTTGTGGAGGCTGAGGACACATACAGATGCTCCTCATTACCATTAAGCCTCACACTGACACCGATAGATGGTTAGGAAGTGGCTTGCCAAGGTCCCTCCCAGGCTGTTTGGAAATCTCCAGGGAGTGTCTGTTTCTCCTCCCATTCTTCCTTCTCCTTCCCTACCCCCTGATCCACCCTTTCTCTTTCTCTCTCCTTCTACCCCTCCTCCTCCGATTTGAACTTTCTGGCTTCTCCAGGAAAAGCAGCCAGTTTCTTCCCACTGTGCCTTTCCCTTCCCCCCCCCCAATTCTTGGAGGATAGACTCACCTCCTGGCTGACTTCAGGAAGATTCTAGAACACCTCAGCCTGCTGCTCCCACCAGCCTGGCTCCAGCTGCATCCCAGAAACCTGTCCAAAAAGAAGGATTCAGAGCACATGGGAAACTCCTCTTGCTCTCCAAACCCCCAAGCTGCTGCCAACCAGCTTGTGGAGAGAGGGGAAGAAGCGGCATTTAGGGCAGGAAGAATATCAGCCCGCTAGCATAATCGGCTTCTATTGCAAAGCGAGTGTGTATGCTCAGGCCTGTGGCCAGGTACAGGGTGCACAACCCTCTATCAGCCTTGCTGTGTCTCCTCAAGTGGGCAGGGCTGTCTCTTCTTACACACAGGAACTCATTTGACATGAGGAAAAGGTCATTCTAACCCCCCTAATTGGTCTCAATGGACTCTTGCTGCTGTAGATGGGAATTTGAAAGCCCAGATCAGTGCAGAAATCAGCCTCAACCCGTTGGCTGGGCCATGGTCAAGTAAATGAATAAAACCTGGTTCCTGGAAAAATCTAGATCTCAGGAATAATGGGGGTGGGGGAGGCAACTGTTTCTGCCTGTAGAAGGTAACTGACCAGCACAGGCTGAGATTTCTTTGTTTGTTTTGAAATGGAATCCCCCACTGTGGCCCCAGCTGGAGCGCAGCGGCGTGATCTCGGCTCACTGCAACATCTGCCTCCCTGGTTCAAGCGATTCTGCTGCCTCAGCTTCCCAAGTAGCTGGGACTACAGGTGCCCGCCACCACGTCCAGCTAATTTTTTGTATTTTTAGTCAAGATGGGGTTTCACTATGTTGGCCAGGCTGGTCTCAAACTCCTGACCTTGTGATCCATGCGCCTTGGCCTCCCAAGATGCTGGGATTACAGGTGTGAGCCACCACGCCTGGTGCTGGCTGAGATTTCTAAGCCCCATCCTTTGTGCAACTAGCTCCCAGAAGAACTATTTTCTACTGCACATAGCACTCTGCACACTGGAGGCACTCCACAAACACTGTGCAAGGGGCTGTGGATTTTCCTGGAGAAGGCTCTAAACCACCAGTGGTCTTGGCTGCAAGGAAGCAGCCTCTCCCACTTGTAATTTTTCCAAGGCTATTTGGTTAAGCCAGGAGCCCCAGAACAGCCCACATCTGCAAGGCAGGTGATGTTTATGTCAAAACTTTCAAGTAGGTGTACACCCTTGAGGCTTCTTTCCAAAGTACAAGGGTTGGAGGATGTGACCAGTGTCTGGAATTTCACCAAAAGTACTGCTCTCCTTTGAGACTCCCTCCCCCACACACATACGCAACACACATAAACACAAAGTCATGTATGTACGTGTGTACACACATCAACATAGTCATGTGCACACATAATTACATACTTTCCTGTTTATTCAAATTGTTTTATTAATTGTAAAGGTGGCAGACTCTCTGTAATAGGCCAGATATTACAGAGATGATTTTTTTTAAGTAATAATTTCAACCCCTTAACACAGCAGTCCCAACCTTTTTGGCATCACAGACCAGTTATGTGGAAGCCAATTTTTCCACAGACAGGAGGAGGGGGTAGGTGGGGGATAGTTTCAGGATGAAACTGTCCCACCTCAGATCATCATTTGATTCTCAAAAGGAACGTGCAACCTAGCTCCGTCGCATGCGCAGTTCACAATAGGAGTCACACTCCTGTGAGAACCTAATGCTGCTGCTGATCTGACAGGAGGCAGAGCCAGGCAGTGATGCTCACTGGCCCGCTGCTCACCTCCTGCTGTGTGGTCCAGTTCCCAGCAGGCCAGAACCAGTACTGGTCCACGGTCCAGGGGTTGGGGAGCCTGCCTTAATGTAATCAGTGTTAGCAGTTTGCAGCATATCCTTCTGGATCTTTCTCTATACTAATGCAAACATATATAAACATTCATCAGAAAGTGTCAGATCTAAAAATAGAATTATTACTAAACTTGTTTTTCAGCAACTTGCATCTTTAACACTATATCTGGGACATTCCTTCAACTAGGTACATAACTCTTCCTAATTGCCGAAGCACATAAGCACATTTACTTATGCTAACATAGACAACAGTGTATCCATGCGCACACACCCCACCTCATCCCACACCACACCATCCCCAAGGCTGTTGATATTGGCACTGCCCCTGCCCCCAGCTCCAACCTGCAAAACATGAGGCTACTGCTGTATGGTTGCCCCTTACACCCCAATTCCAGACCCCACTGGTTTGACTCCCATAGGACAGTTAAGATGGTGCACTTGGCCCAGGCTGTGCTTTTGAGCAGGCTGCTCTTGTCATCTCCCCACCCCGACTCAGACCCTCAGTGGTGAAAAACATCACCTGGGAACCAGGACAAAGCTTGGGGCCAGGCAGACACACTTGGAGGCTGCTGTGGTGAGGAAGGGGAGGCAGGAAATTGATCAGCCCAGTAAGAGGCAGGGAGTGTCCTGGAACAGCAACAGACCCCCAAGCCAGGGCACCAGCAGCCTACGCGCCAGCCCCACCCTAACATTAACTCACTGTGTGACCTCAGGCAAGCCTTTCCCTCTCTGAACCTCCTTTCCTCTTCCATAAGATGAGCATGTTTGCAGTGATGTTCCTAAGGCCCTTCCAGCACACAGTGTTCTGTAGTGAGTCCTGCTTCTCCCTCAGTGCTGGGAGCTCGCTCTCACACCGATGATCCCGTGGGACTCTGCTCCCTGCACTCTCAGGGCAAGGACAACTGCGGGGGAGCTGGTGAGGCAGGGCAGAAGCTGAGCCTGACCAGAGAGGCAGGCAGGAGGCTACCCTGGAGACCAGATCCAGGTGAGGGTTTCCTTGGCCTGGCAAAGCTTCACCTCCTTCTAAGGCAGGCAGTGCTTTTGCTGTCCTTTGGAACCATGTTGCTGCTCAGTAACTACACCTGGGACCAACGAGCGCTTTTTCTTCTTAATTAAAAAAAAGTTTTATTTCAGCAGGCCCTGGGCACTTCCTGTCTTGCTAAGTGAGTACTTGTCTGATCTTTCTGGTTGAACTGGGTCCCTTAGCGCAGCATGTGCTATTTACTTATTTCTGTATCCCCAGGATCTAAGTAACACCTGAAATAGACTAAATGTCCACTAAATATTTCAATGCCTCTCTCATTGATTCTGATTATGCATGTGATACCCTCATATTGTTTTTAAAAATACCCAAAGTAGATATAAATGATTAAACTTAGTAAGTGGAAAGTTTTCCAAAATTCTCCATAAATAATCATTATGAACACTTTAGTGACATGTTCCTGTACTAGTGCTTCCTAATCTTACACTGTTGACATTTTTGGACCAGATAATTATCTGTTGTAGGATGACTGGCCTCTGTAGCACTCCCCCAGCTGTGACAGCCAAAAATACTTGTAGACATTGACAAATGTCCCCCAGAGGACAAAATTGTATCCTGCCACTCCTTCCTACTTCCCTGTGCCCCACCCTGTTGAGGAGCGCTGCTCTATATACATCCGCAGAGTGAAAGTGAAGTTGAAAACAAGTAAACAAGGGCAAGAAAGAGGAGATCATGATACATAGATGCAGGTATCAACAACTGTTTATAATTGGTTAAATGTAAATTAAGATGCCTGTTCTCTGATTTCCAGTCTTGTGTGAGCTTTGTTCACTTATTCAATCTTTATTTCATTCCCCCAAAATTTATTAAATACCTATGATGTGCTAGGAACTGTGCTCATAGATATATTTTCAACAAACTAATTGTAACTAAATATCTATTTCAGCCCCTGAAAATGAAGGTAGGGAGTGACAACAAATCCCCAGGTTCTAACTGGTTACACCTCAGTCTCTTACAAGCGCATCCCTCTTAACTCTGACCAGCTCCCATACACCTCCATCTGCCATACTGATCTGCCATAGTGGGCCAAGAAGAGAGAAAGAGGAAGAAAAGGAGAGAGAAAAAGGAAAATGTGTTGCTTACTGCCCCTGCCTTTATTGAGATGGACAGCTGGAGTAAACACCATCCAGAAAGACTGGGACTCTGGGTCCTCTCAAACCCAGCACACCAGCACCATGAATACCAGCCCCCAGCAAGAAATCTCTAAGCACTTTGTAAGTATTCATCGCCTAAACATATTTAATTCCCAGTCTTGCCCAACTCATTTCAGTCTTAACTGTTTAACTAGGCTGGTCTCTGAGCAGACTCTGTGGCTGCCCTGAAATCAGGTTACTGGCACAGCCTGTAGATATTGACTGATTCAAAGATTATAGTTGAGCAAACAGGGGCATGTTAATTTTTAATTTCACTTTGTTGATAAGTCAGGCTTCCTCTTTGTCCTATAACCAATAATAACCTGGTCAGGAGAAACATGCAATCTTTGCCCTGCAATGAAAGTCCACTTGTCTGGCCTTCCTGGCCCTAGCTGGGTTTTTCAAAGGAGCTCCCATATTGGTTTGGCCTCAGTCAATTGTTAAAGAATTGAGGGACTCCTGAGTTGCACAACCCTGGATCAATGTGAGACCCAAGCTGAACAGCATGGTACTCTTAAGAATTAAAGCGGAGACCCAGAGAAGATCTTCGAGGTTTGGGCTTTGGGGTAGGAATCGGGTTTTTCTTCTAACAAAGAAGAGACTGACAGAGAAAGTGTTTCTTTCATGGCTTCCAGCTCACGATAAGTCATCCTCATTCTGGAACCAAGGTTGTTCTCAAAGATGACTTTACCACAGTGCAACATGAGGACAGAAAACAGGAGCCATGTATCTACCTCATCACATAAGAGCCCTCTGTTTGCTAAGTCTCTTAGTTCATACAACCACAGTACCATCCTGGGAAATAATTGCCAGTACTCCCATTGTATAAAGAAGGAAAGGATAATTGACCTGCCCAGATTTGCATTTTATATCTCTAAAGGGTGCAGTCACTAAATACAGTAATCTGTCACATTTTTTTTCTCTTCCTTTTTTTTTTTTTTTCTGTTGCTTTTAGGGGCCAAAGTGGCTTCAGTTTGAAACCATGATGAATTTAATATAAATCAAGAAAAGCAACAGAAGCAATTTTTCCCATCTGGAATGGAGTATATTCTTCTGTTTTTATGCTATTTGTCTACCCTGTCACTAACTGCAGAGAAAACATTCTAAAAACTGCCCTTTGTGGCCTCAAGCCATTTCTCTGGAGCTCTTTGACTTAAAAAAAAAAATGATCCAGAGAAATAAAAAATGTGGTCAGAGCCTGAGTGACATTTAAGTCAAAGACCTACTGAGCAGGGAATCATTTAGTGGGTTATTTTAAATAATTCAATCCAGAAAAATACTGGTTGAATATATATATATATGTATATATATATATACACATATATATATGTATATATATATATACACACATATATATGTGTATATATATATATACATATATATATGTATATATATATATATATATATATACATATATATATATATGTCTTAATCAACTTCATTCACAGTTGTTGGTAAGTGACTAAAAAAAGGAAGGGAAACTGTTCAATGCTTAAAGATGAATGTACCAAATTATACAAGCCCCACAGAATTTGAGAACTGGAAGAGGACTAAGAAATCAGTTAGTCTAGTAAGTCAGGGCTTGCAATCTTTCTCTGGGGAGGTACTTCTGAGTTCCCTTACATTTTATGATCATCAGAGACACAATTCTTCATACAGCTAGAGAGGAGAAGGTGGGGTTTTACTGAGCATATAATGTTATCATCCTTCCACTTTGAGGATTCCCAAGTCTTCTCATTGCCCAGGGGAGTATTTCTGTGGGACATTAGTACTGTGGATTCTTCTCTACAAAGGTTTCCAGGGTCACACCTGTTTAGGAAATGCTGTGCACTACATCCAACTTTGGACACTTGCAAAGTACACCTGCATAATAAATGCTGTTGCACTGAGTGAGAAGTCCCAGAATTTTAAAAACCTCATTAATTTTGCTTAAGCCAAGCCTCCAAGCTTATTTTTATGATCATATCATGTAGGATATAGCTGCAAGTGACAGAAACCCTGACTCAAAACTGGGATAAACAATAAGGACTGTTTGTGATGCTTACAAACCAGATGTTCAGAGAGGTAGGACAAGCTTGGGAGATTTGTGTCCACATTTTTCTACTCTAGCACCTTCATCTTCAGGCCAGTCATGGATAACAGTTACAAGCATCACACTCAGGCCTGACAGAGGAAACAGAAGGATTGTTTCTTCATGTGGCCTCTCTTAGGAGAGAAGAAAGTTTCTTGCAAGCTCCCTGGTGTCCACTCAAGTCTCACTGGCCAGATCAGGTCACATATCCACTCCTGAACCAATCACTGACCAAAAAAAAAAAAAATAGCATTTTCCTCTGACCAATCCCTCTTAAGCTGGAGGTGGGCCAGCTTCCCTAAAGCATGAGGCTGCATGGAGGAGGCATGGATTCCTGAAAAACACTGGAGGTCTGTTAGGAAGGCAAAGAGGAGACTGGGTAAGCAGCCAGCATTGTTCGCTGAGACTGGAGATGCCTTTTTACACCTAACATGCTGTGGTGGTTAATTTTATGTGCCAACCTGACTGGGCCACAGGGTGCCCAGACATTTGGTCAAATGTTATTCTGGGCGTGTCTGTGAGAGTGTTTTGGGATGAGGTTGATATTTGAAGTGGTGGGCTAAGTGAAGCAGACAGCCCTCCCTAATGTGGGTGGGCCTTATCCAATCAATTGAAGACCTGAATAGAACAAAAAGGTTGAGTAAAAGGTAATTCCTCGCACCTGACTGCTGGAACTGAGATATTGGTCTTTTCTAACCTTCAGTTTTGTACCAAAACATCAGGTCTTCTTGGGTTTCAAGACTGCTGACTTTTGGACTGGAACTTATACTATCAGCTCTCATGGTTCTCAGGCCTTTTGACTCAGACTGCAACTGGACATTGGCTCTTCTGGGTCTCCAGTTTACAGACTGCAGATCTTGGACTTTTTCAACCTGTAATTCTTCAAGATGAGTAAACAAGTAAGTACATAAATAAATAACATTGATTCTGTTCTCTGGAGAAGAGAGCCAGTAGTCTGTTTCTCAATATACAACTATGTTAAGGTTCCTCAGAACTTAAGTTCCTCCAAACACTTTGAAAATGCTATAAAGCTTTCTTAGGTAGAGTCCAAATTTTCTAATATAGCATGCAAAGCCCATTATGGCTTGATTCCCTACTTTTTTCTAGTCTGGTGTACTGTTCCACCAAACAAAATGTTATTTCAGACTCTTGTGCTTTGGCACATACTAGTCTCTCTGCTAGTTGCCCCTTTCGCATCTATCAAATCTAAAAACCTGGGAAAGTTACCTAAGCTCTGTGCCTCAGTTCCCTTTCCAGAAAGTGGAGCTCATAGAAATAACTACCTCATTGGTCATTATGAGGATTAAATGAGCCAGTATCTGCATGAACTTTGAACAGTTCCTGGCACATAGTAAGTGCTCAATACACGTCAGGGATCATTCTGTAATCCCACTGCACTTTGTGCATTCCTCAATGAAAACACACTCCATGTAGTAATAAATTATTTTCTTGTATATACATCTCTCCAACTAAATCACAGAGTCTTCAAAGACAGGAATATCATATTGTTTCTTTTTGATTCTCTCAGATTTAACACAATATGTGGTTCTTGGCTATGATCAACCAGTGCTTAGTGAATGAATAGCTGGATGATCTTCACACCTAAAGAAACTGAAATTCCAACAAGGTAAAATAAGTTGCACGTCACACAGACAGACAAGAAGTGCCACTACTTGAAATCCGGGTCTCCCAGTTTCTGAAACCAGGAACTCCATCTAGCACCTAATGATTGCTTCCCACTAGGTGACAGCATTCCTGTAATTCAATTCAACAAGTCTTTCTTGAGAACTTACTATGCACCAGACACTCCACTGGGGACTGGGGATGATGAAAACTCAATCCCTACCCTTGAGGCCTCAGGCAGCCATCATCTGAATCCAATCCTCTGGCTGGCCTCCCTGCCTCCAGACCACTACCCCTGCCACCCAGTCTTCAAGGCATCATCAGAATTATTGCTTGGGTTTACATGCTCCGAAAGCCATAGCCTCTGGGAATAATGCCCACATTTCTGGTCTGCCACCACCATAACTCATCCATAATCTAACTTCATTATATTAGTCCATTCTCATGCTGCTATAAGGACATACCCAAGACTGGGTAATTTATAAAGGAAAGAGTTTTAATTGATTTAGAGTTCTGCAGGGCTGGGGTTGGGCCTCAGGAAACTTACAATCATGGTGGAAAAGGAAGCAAACACATCCTTCTCCACCTGATGGCTACAAGAAGTGCAGAGTGAAGTGGAGGAAAACTCCTTATAAAACCATCAGATCTTGTGAGAACTCACTTGCTATCATGAGAACAGAATGGAGGTAACCGCCCCCATGATTCAACTGCTTCCCACCAGATCCCTCCCACGACACACGGGGATTGTGGGAACTAAAGTTCAAGATGAGATTTGAGTGGGCACATAGCCAAACCATATCATTCCTCCTCTGGCCTCTCTCAAATCTCATGTCCTCACATTTCAAAACACAATCATGGCTTCCCAACAGTTCCCCAAATTCTTAAGTCATTTCAGCATTAACTCAAAAGTCCAAGTCCAAAGTCTCATCTGAGACAAGGCAAGTCCCTTCTGCCAATGAGCTTGCAAAATCAAAAGCAAGTTAGTTACTTTCTAGGTACAATGAGAGTACAGGTATTGGGTAAATACACGCATTCCAAATGGGAGAAATTGGCCAAAATGAAGGGACTATAGGCACAATACAAGTCCAAAACCCAGTGGAGCAGTCATATCTTAAAGCTTCAAAATGATCCCCTTTGACTCCATTTCTCACATCCACGTCTTGCTGATGCAAGCGGTGGGCTCCCATGGCCTTAGGCAGCTCTGCCCCATGGCTTTTCAGGGTACTTAGGAAACTTACAATCATGGTGGAAAATGCCAGCTCCCTCTCCTGGCTGCTTTTATGGCTGGTGTTGAGTGTCTACAGCTTTTCTGGGTGCACAGTGCAAGCTGTCAGTGGATCTACCATCCTGGGGTCTGGAGGACGGTCTCTTCTCACAGCTCCCCTAGGTAGTGCCCCACTGGGGACTCTGTGTGGGGGCTCTGATCCCACATTTCCCTTTTGCACTGTTCTAGCAGTGGTTCTCCATTAGGGCTCCACCCCTGAAGCACACCTCTGCCTGGACATCCAGGTATCTTCATACATCTTCTGAAATCTAGGTAGAGGTTCCCAAACCTTCGTTCTTGACTTCTGTGCACCCACAGGCCCAACACCATATGGCAGCTGCCAAGTCTTAGGGTTTGCACCCTCTCAAGCAATGGCCTCAGCTTTATGTTGGCCCCTTTTAGCCACACTAGACACAGGACACCAAGTCCCAAGACTGCATAAAGCAGCAAAGCCCTGGGACTGGCCCAAGAAACCATTTTTTCCTCCAGGCCTATGATCAGAGGGGTTGACATAAGGATCTCTGACATTGCCCTAGGGACATTTTCTCCATTGTCTTGGTGATTAACATTTGATTCCTCATTACTTATGCAAATTTCTACAGCAAGCTTGAATTTCTCCCCAGAAAATGGATTTTTCTTTTCTACTGCATCATTGGCTGTAAATTTTCCACTTTTATGCTCTGTCACCTCTTGAATGCTTTGCTGATTAAAATTTTTTTTCTGCCAGGTACCCTAACTCATCTCTCTCAAGTTCAAAGTTCCAAAGGGGGAAAGTTTAGGGCAGGGGGAAAATTCCACCAGTCTCTTTGCACAGCAAGAATGACCTTTACATCAGTTCCCAACAAGTTCCTTATCTCCATGTGAGACCACCTCAGCCTGGACTTCATTGTCCATATCACTATCAGCATTTTGATTAAAACCATTCAACAAATCTCTAAGAAATTCCAAACTTTACCACATCTTCTTGTCTTCTGAGCCCCTTCAAATCTCTAAGAAGTTCCAAACTTTCCTACATTTTCCTATCTTCTTCTGAGGCCTCCAAACTATTCCAGCCTCTGCACACAGATCAAAAGTTACTTTCACATTTTCAGGTATCTTTATTGCAGCACCCCACTACCTGGTACCAATTTACTGTATTAGTCTGTTCTCATGCTTCTATAAAAACATATGCAAGACTGGGTAATTTTTAAAGAAAAGAGATTGAATTGACTCAGTTCTGCAGGGCTGGGGAGCCTCAGGAAACTTACAATCATGGCAGAAAAAGAAACAAATGTATCCTTCATATGGCAGCAGAAAGGAGAAGGGCAGAGCAAAAAGGATTTTTCTGGATAGGAAAGTACAGGAGCACAGGCTCCTTTTGTGTGGAAGTGAGAGGAAACTTACAGGGTATCCTGGGGTAGCCAGGACCATGGAATAATTGCCAGAAAATTACTTTAATGTCTTCAGAGTGGGAGTTACTGTGATGGAAAAGGATGTCTGGCTTTGTGACTTGGGCTTCACACAAAGCCTAAGGATGGCTGTGGGAGCCACAAGCATCAAGCTCTGGGCACATGGCACAGCGTACAGGTGTGATTAGAGGAGCTGAAACCTGCAAACTGGGTCAGTAGCCGGGCCAGGGCCATAACCACAGGGCAGACAAATGTCCTAAGCTAGCAAAGGCAGGACTTCAACAGCATGAGGCAGCAAGAAGCAATGGCAGTAGTGACCAATTAGACTTTTTGTTTGTCGTTTCATTTGACAAAAAGAAGTGTCTGGGATTCTTGTACAATTTTGAGAGCACAGAAAGAGGGAAACATAGTTTTAATGAGAACATATAGGATCTCCTGCCTTCCTACAGAAGTACTTGCAAGTTTACTGGGCATGGTGGCTCACACCTGTAATCCCAGCACTTTGGGAGGCTAAGGCAGGAGGATAACATGAGCCCAAGAGTTTGAGACAAGCCTGGGCAACCCAGTAAGACACCATCACTACTGAAACAGAAAAAAAAAAGCCGGGCATGGTGGCACATGCCTGTAGTCCCAGCTATTCAAGAGGCTCAGGCAGTAGGATTGCTTGAGCCCAGGTGTTGGAGGCTGCAGTGAGCTATAATTATGGCACTGTGTTCCAGGCTGCGCAACAGAGCAAGACCCTATCTCAAAAAACAAAGAAGTACTTGCAAGTGATAAAGCTGAAAGTATCTTAGCTGAGACATACACACTAAAGATTGGGTTGGATTTCTGAAAAGTATGTAACCTGATATAGTCATCAAAAAATTAATTCAGTTCCACAAATGTTTATCCAGCAACTGCTCTATGACCTGGTAAGTAGTCAAGTTCAATTAACATTTTAGATCTTTCCTGTTTTTGCTGAGACTAACAATAATCTTAATATACAATTGTTTTATAAACATAAATTCCTCATTGAGTGGAAAAGTAAAAGAAAAAAGTATAGGAGTAAGTGGGTACCTGCATGTAGAAAAGATAAAAGATATCTTAAAAGATATTTTAAGTTAAGTGAGAAGGGGAGATACTGAACATCAGTAAAATAGTCCCCTGGCTTAAGATGGCCTTGGTGGAGGATATACTACAGGTTTCCAAGTGAGTTAGTATAGAATCCAGGAGAAGGAACCTATAGCACTTAGTGACTGCAGAAAACCTAGACTTGAGGTCCGGCCAGAGAGGATTCAGTTTCACTGGCCATATTGGGAAATGAGTGGAATACATACAGCCGGGCCAAGCTAGACTTTGGAGCATGCCTGCAAATTGCCTTTCTGCACGACACATATACCCTGAAATTCCTCACAGGGTTGTAAAATTTGGCTCTGGGTCATATGCTTTAGACGATTCACTGCAAAATAAGTTTAAGGGGGATGGAAGAACAAGGAGCCATGTCTTAGTTCTCAGGTCACAGACTAAAGAAGGAAAAGGCCTACGTTCCTTCAGTGGCTGGAAATGGGACTGACCAATGGTGAAAGAGGTAGCCTCCCATTAGAGGGTGTCCTAGTTAACATTATCATCAAAGAACTGACCCAGAGCTAACATCAGAATCCTATGTCTAGCAGAGGGAACACAAGGTCTTTTATAAGGAGCTAGTTGGGAGGGGAAGGTAAGTCACACTACCCACCTTGGTGGGCTCCCAGCCAGCAGGGGAGGGCTGCAGCCTGGCTCTCTTCTTAGTGGGAGGTCCTTCCAATTCCCTCCTGAGCCTGAGTTGGCTGGCATCTGTGGGCTGAAAGCGAGACCTTTGAAGCAATGCACAGTTCTGAAATCTTAGCTTGCTGTCAAGGCGGTCCCTGCAAAGAACACCTGAAGCAAGGACTGGCCAAGGGTGTGTTGATGTCAAGCTTCCACAGGGCCCAGACAATGAGGGCCCATAGACATCATCTGGGGAGTCAGCGTGGTCTGGCTTTCCAAGGCATTCATGGAGTTAAAAGAGAAATGTCTTGGGAGTGATTGGTGGATGGTTCTAAGGATAAGAGGTGAGCATTAGGAGAAGGAGAAGGGTTAAGAAGTAATAATTATTGAATGTCTACAATGCAGTATTTTAAATACACATTATCTCTCTTAATCCTGACAAAATTCTATAAAGGGAAACGTGACCTTTCTGCATTTGACAAATAAGGAAGCAGATTCAGAGACAGTGAGCTGCCCACACATGCTAGCCAGTGGCAGGGTCAGGATGCAAAGCCGTCTCTTGCTTTCAGCACAGCCCATGTTTTTCCCAATTAGACTGAAAATCTAATTCAACAACAACAACAAAAAGATATTAAATACCTGCTATGACCACAGTATAGATCTGGGCCCTGTGGGCACACACGAATATGTTCCTGCCTCACAGGCTAAAGGGAGAAGCAAGACCTATAATTATAGTGGCTGTAAACTACTAGCAGTTAAAATAATCAATATTAACAACTCTTCAACTTCCTTTCACACCCCTCTCCCCTCGGTCACTAGTCTGACTAGACTGGCCTTTTGTTTGTTTGTTTGTTTGTTTTTGAGACAGGGTCTTGCTGTGTTACCCAAGCTGGTCTCAAACTCCTGGGCTCAAGCAATCCTCCTGCCTCAGCCTTTTAAGTAGCTGAGATTACAGGCATGAGCCACCGCACCCAGCTACACTGACCTTTTTACAGCTCCACACAAGTCTTGCTCATTCCTGCCTTGGATTCTCTGCCTCAGCTCCTCCCTCTACCTACTCTGGCCTTCCCAGCTTCATGTCAGCATCTGAGTCCTTTCCTAGCCTCCCTTACCCCCTAAGGGTATACCCCTCAGCCTTTTCCCTTTCCTGGCTTTATTTTCTTCATAACACTTAACAGCAAGCTTTGATGTCGAATTGTCTAAATTAGATCTAAATTGATCTAAAGCCTGGTTTCAACATTTTCTAGCTGTGTGATCTGGGACAAATTACTAACTCCCTGAGCTTCCGCTTCCTATTTGTAAGCAGGTAATAATTGTATGTAGCTCAAGGGATTTTTGTGAGGACAAAAATACAATAATTCATGAAAATAGAGCAGTGACTGGCACACAGAAAATGTTTAATACATACTACCTATTGTTGTTATGATTTGTTTGTTGTGTTTCCTCCTCACTCAAATGTAAGTTCCATGAAGGCAGAGACTTTGTTCATCATGAGATCTTCAGGACCTGGCATGTAGTAGGCCTACAATAAAGGTTTATGAATAGCTAACTTTCTGTGTCCCAGGAATGCCTTATTTCATTTAGGTCTCACAATAATCCCATGAGGCCAAAACCATTGTCATCCTCATTCTACAGATGACATTCAGAGAGGCGACATACATGTCTTAAGACCAGAAAGCCAAAAAATAGAGATCCAGGCTGCAAACCAAGTAGCTCCAAAGACAGCGCAATTACCTGCTCTGCTACACCACACAGCTCACAGTGGAATACTTTGGAAGCATCCACTGAACACAAGAGAGAACCAAATACTATGGCACTGGATCCGAGAGCGCTGCCCTGCTGTGGTCACTCAGAGCTCTCTGTACAGCTCAACCATTTCTTGATACTGGTGCCCAGCCTGCAAAACACCCTTCAGTGAGGGACAATCTGGAATGGTGCCATTCCCACACATTAACACCTCCTGCAGCCAAGCTTGTTATCTTCAGAGAGGAGAGCCTCTGCAGAGTCCCACTACACCAAGTGTCATAGATGCCATTCCAAGGGTTACTATGGAGAGCCAGACTCTGCCCATGGGATAATCAGAAATGAAGGTGACAGACATCAGTTTAGACCCTAGTCACAAGGTACAGATGCAGGACTGTAGCTTGTTCACTTGATCCCCCAAGCCTGGCACTGTGCTAGGAACTTGTAGAGGCTCCACAGATGCTTGCTGAATGAGTCAAAGAATTGCTGAGTTGGAAGACTAGGGTTTGTTTGTTAATATATGACTTAGGCAAGTCATTTCTCCTCTTTGAACCTCAATTGCCCAATTATAAAATTGGAAAGTTGGACCATGTAAGTTATTCTATGATACTAGAGGTTCCTCAAGAAATATTTTTCATGAAAAAATGAAAATTCTAACTTCCTGGGAATCCATTCATCTTTGTTATTTGGGTATAAATTCGGATTCTGCATAAATTTGAGAAAAGTGGGGGAGCTCTCTTAAAATCGTTGTGAACTTCTGAACCAAATGATCAGTCGTGTTCCATGAAGCTCTGATTTTTTTTTCCAGTTTAATTTCCTGGTTATTCATAGCCTATTCCAAAGGGATAATGAAGTCAAACTGAAAAAAGTGAATTTAATTTCCACTTAGCTCCATCTCCAGGAAAAATTGTAATTCAGTTTGAATCCGAAGACCTGAGAATCAGAGACGAAGAGGGGAAAGTGTAAATCCTAGTCTTAGTCTGAAAGCAGAGACCCAAGAGCTCTAATGTCCAAGGGCAGGAGAAATGTACATTTCTGCATAGAAGGGAAATCAAATTTGCCCTTATTCCATGTTTTTGTTCCATTCAAGCCCTCAGTGGATTGGATGATGCCCACCTGTCACCAGTAGAAGGTTGTGACTGCAAGTTGTTCAGGTTCTTGGTGTTTTGAACAAAGAATTGAACAAAACACCCAGCAAAGCAAAGCAAAGAAAGAATGAAGCAACAAAAGAATCAAAGCATGGATTTATTGAAAGCAAAAGTACACTCCACAGTTTGGGAATGGACCCCAGCGGCGGCTCAAGGGCATGGATACAGAATCTTCTTGGGTTCAAATGGCCTCTAGAAGTTTCCCATTGGCCACTTGATGCTCGCCTTCTGTAACTGAAGTGGTAGCCCACAATCAGTGTGATTGGTTGTGAACAGCAACCATTCAGAGGCTGGAGTGAAGTTACAAAGTTGCAAACAAAGACTCCACTCCCACTCAGTATGATTTGTTGCAGACAGCCAATCTCCCATCTGCCAGACAGAAAAGGTCAAAGGGAGTCCTTTTGTTATTTAGGCTATTCTCCTGCCTCACACCCACATTGGTGAGAGCCATTTGCTTTCCTCAGTTTACCAGTTCACATGCTATTATTTTCTGGAAGAGAATAGCATTTGAAACACCTGGAAATAATATCTGGAAATGATATCTACTTGATATCTAGGCATCCCTTAGCCCAGTGAAACTGACACATAAAATTGAACCATCATATCCCCTCAGAACCTATTAATGTCAACTAATCTGTTTGACTAACAGACTAACAGAGTCATGCTAATGTCTTATAGGTAAGAATCAGCCATCTGCTAAGTCCCCTGGTAACCAAGGCCCAGAGCAGGAGGTGATTTGCCCTTGGCCACTTCACAATTTGGCAACAGAGCCAGAATCTAAATCCAGGATTCCCTGTTCCGAGGCTCCTTCCACTAGACCAGCCGTTCTCACCCCTTGCTATACATGAAGATTGCCTGGGGGGGTTTCATAAAGTACTATATGTGGGCCTCACATCCCCAGAGAGGATTCAATTTGTCTAGAGTGGGATCCAGACATCACTAATTTTTTAAAAGATTTTTATCAAAGTATGCTATGGTCTGAATATGTTCCCATAAAATTCATATGTTGAAATATAATCACTAATGTGATAGTATTAAGAAGTGGGGCCTTTAGAAGGCGATTAAATCATGGGGGCAGAGCCCTCATGAAAGGGATAAGTGACTGCTATAGTTTGGATGTTTATCCCCCAAAATCTAATGTTGAAACTTGATCCCCAATGTTGGAGGTGGGGCTTAATGGGTGGTGTTGAGGTCGTGGGGTTAGATCCTTCATGAATGGCTTGATGCCATCCTCATGGTAACCCACAAGAGCTGATGGTGAAAAAGAGCCTGGCCCCTCCCCCTCTCTTGTTTCCTCTCTCACCATGTGATCTCTGCACACACTGGGTCCCCTTTGCCTTCCCTCATGAGTGGAAATAACCTGAGGCCTCACGAGATGCAGATGCTGGTGCCATGCTTCTTGTACAGCCTGTAGAACTGTGAGCCAAGTAAACTTACTTTCTTTACAAATTACCCAGATTAGGCAACAGTAAATGGACTAAACACTAACCCTATAAAAGAGGCCTGGGGGAGCTCTTTGCCCCTTTCTCCCTGTAAAAACACAGAAAAGACATTTATGAGGAACAGGTCCTCACCAATACTGAATCTGCTGGCACCCTGATCTTAGACTTGTCAGCCGCCAGACTGTAAGAAATAAATTTCTATTATTGAAAAATTACCCTGTCTAAGTAGTTTTTTATAGCAGCCCAGACTAAGATAAAGCATAACATATGTACAGAAAAGTGAATTATAAATGTACACATTAGAGAGAAGAGGATCCAAGATGGCCGTTTAGGAACAGCTCAGGATTGCAGCTCCCAGTGAAAGCGCAGAGGGTGAGTGGACGCCGCATTTTTATTGCCCACAGACTAGGCAATTCCCAGGCGTAGGAGCTCCACAGGTTGCCAGTGCAGCTGTTTCAGCCAGCGCAGCTGTGCCGCCGGCGCCCGCTGCTTTGCCCCGCGTGGCTGTTTTGTCGGCGCCTGGGAGCAGCGGTTCTCCGTACAAAATACACCAGTCCGGGTGCGCTTTTGGCTGGCGATTGGAGCCACGGGAACTTGCCCATTTGCCTGTTTAAAAAGGGGACTGAGCAGGGAGCCAAGACAGTAGATTCCAGGACAAAAAAAGCGCCACGAATCTCAGTGCCGCTGTTTAAGCCAGCACAGTGAGTTGTTGCACGGGAAAAAACATACACCGCGGTGCCTCTTCAACAGGCGACTGGAACACCAAATTAAAAAAAAAAAAAAAAAAGGCTCTGAGGCAGGGAGCCAGACGATCAGGCTGGGCTGGTCCCACCCCCACAAAAGAACAGCAATCAGAAACTCTCTGGATTGAGAGTCTTACAGCAAGCGCAGCTGAACCGGGCGGTCCAGCTCTTTGGGGGCGGGGCATCTGCCATTACCGAGGCAGCCTGCCAGAACGGAGGTAGTCAGCCAATGCTGAGGCAGCCCGCCATTGCTGAGGCAGCCCGCCGTTTCCAAGGCAACCCGCCATTGCCAAGGCAACCCGCCACTGCAGAGAGGCTCCGCCTTAACAGAGGCAGGCCACCATTGCTGAGGCAGTTCTAACTACACCCATATAAACAGGACTACAGGGAAGTTCACTCGGCAGCTGGGCGGAGCCCACAGCAGCTCAGCAAAGCCTCTACAGGCAGACAGTTACTAGGCTGCCTCCTTGCTGGACAGGGCAGCTCTGAAGGAAAAAAAAAAAGAGAAGGCAGCAGTATAACCGAAACTCATAAAGCCCTAAATCCCTGGGACAGAGCACACGGGAACAAAAAGCAGTTTATGAGTTCTGCTGCAGCAGACCTAAACATACCTGCCCAGCAGCTCTGAATGAACAACAGAGCTCACAGCTCAGCATTTGAGCTCCTATAAAGAAGAGACCGTCTCCTCAAGCAGCTCCCTGACCCCTATATATCCAAAGAGCCACGCCATAAAGGAGAGATCAGATTGACACTAGGCGGGTATCCTTCT
>NW_016107553.1:2729642-2733429 GCF_001604975.1 Cebus imitator | reverse complement strand
CCATGGAATATTATGCAGCCATCAAAAACGATGAGTTTGGATCCCTTGTAAGGACATGGATGAACCTGGAAACCATCATTCTCAGCAAACTGACAGAAGAGCAGAAGATCAAGCACTGCATGTTCTCACTCATAGGCGGGTGTTGAACAATGAGAACACATGGACACAGGGAGGGAAGCACTACACACTGGGGTCAGTTGGCGGGAAATAGGGGAGGGACCGTGAGGGGTGGGGAGCTGGGGAGAGATAGCAAGGGGAGAGATGCCAGATGTAGGTGATGGGGAGGAAGGCAGCAAATCACACTGCCACGTCTGTACCTATGCAACAATCTTGCATGTTCTTCACATGTACCCCGAAACCCAAAATTCAATAAAATGAATAAATGGGAAAAAAAATAAAACATAAAATAAAATAAAATAAATAAATGTACACATTAATACATTTTCACACTCATGAACCCAGATCAAGAAACAAACGATCTCCAGAATGTAAAATTCACAAAGATAGCCATTACTCTTATTTCCAATATGTAGATTACTTTTATCTATTTTTGTACCTTATATAAACAGAATATACAAAATGTCTTATTTTATGTCTGATTTATTTTGCCAAACATTATGCCTGTGAGATTCGTCCACATTGGTGTGGTCATAATTTTTTCATTCTTATTGCAGTGTAATATTCCATTGCGTGAAGACACCACAATTTGTGTATCTATTCTACTGTTGATGGACATTAGGGTAGTTTCCAGTTTGAGACTATTACAAATGGTGTATATTCCAGTAGATATTTTCTGGTGAACATCTTATATGCCTTTCTTTTGAATATGCACTTGGGAATGGAATTTCAGGTCACTGGATATGCCTACATTCTTCTTTAACAGATATTGTGAAACAGTTATCTAAAGTGATTGTACCAATTATACCCCCTATGCTAGAATCGTGTGAGAGTTCCAGCTATTCTGTGTCTTCACCAACATTTGCTATCACCAATTGTATTGTTTAGCCATTCTGGTGAGCATGTGAAGATATTATTTTATTTTTAGTTTCCCCCGATGATTCTAATGAATAACAAACGATGAGAACCTTGGCTTTATCCCTACACTCATGATCACTTGGGGCTTGTGAAGATAATGCTCTTGCTTTTTAATCCAGTTCAGTACTTCAAGATATTCTACAGGCCATCCCAAAGTGTTAGGCCACTAAAATACTTTTTAAAAATCTTTTTCTAATCTATGCAAAAATTAATTGGTAGATAACATTTTACTTAAAGTTGACCAATAAATTTTTCTTATATTTTTGGCACTCATGGCTGCTTTCCACTAGTGAATGTTAAAGGTCAACAGAATAAGCAAGTAACAAATGAAACAATAGCATCTTTTAATCCCTCACATGGAATTCAAGAATATGTTATTTGCTTCTGTAACTTCTTTTTGGAAACCACAAGTATTTCCTGCTAAGTATATAAGTTTCTCTGTGCCTATGAGTCCTAATGTCCTTCATCCTGTTCTCTATGTGCCATGTGATCCTCCCTGAACTATAATCCGTTATAGTTGTAAACACCTGACCCGCTGGGCAAATCTGATTCTCCATCTCTCTCGGAAATTTGGAATTAAGACTTAGAGACTGATTCAATTATCTGGAACCAAGCCATGCAAATGTGTGAAATTGGAACTAGAACTGACAACGAGTTCGCTGAGAGCCAGATAAAAAGCAGGTGTGACATTGGCATGAACAGAGCTAAGGTTCTATAGCTACAAGACAGTATGAGAGAAAAATTAAATACGGGTTGCACAAAATAATTTCAGTCTCAAAAATCCAAATTATTTTCGTTCTTTGGTACCAATGAGGACTAAGGGAAATGGATGCCTGCCACCTCTTGTCATTAAATGAGAAAGACATGGAGTCTAAAATAGAAGACCAGATCAAAAAAAGAAGCCTCTTAGCATGTGAAGGAGAATAATACCCAAAAGGTCCTCTTGGATAAGGATGATAAATAGAAATTAATGGTTCAGACTCCACGGATACTAATTTATCATGCATCAAATATTGATTTTGTCATTATATGTTGTACCATCTTTGTGGTCTATTTTAATGCATGTAAGATTATACACTTTCATCAGTTCATCTATAATCATTGTTCATTTAATATATATTTTTCCTATACAGTTTTCAATTCTTCAATCACATAGCTCTTTGGTACAAGACTTTGAGACTTAGAGATGAATCATTATATAGCACTTTGGGAGGCCGAGGTGGGCGGGTCACTTGAGGTCAGGAGTTCAAGACCAGCCAACATGGTGAAACCCTGTCTCTACTAAAATACAAAAATTAGCTGGGCATGGTGGTGCAGGCCTGTAGTCTCAGCTACTCAGGAGGCTGAGGCAGGAGAATTGCTTGAACCCAGGAGGCAGAGGTTGTAGTGAGCCGAGATCACACCACTGCACTCCAGCCTGCATGACAGGGCAAGACTCTGTCTCAATAAAAAAAATAAAAAGAAGGAAAGAAAAGTTATGACAAAATCATCAATGTCCCATTTAATAGCTCATTGGTTTATTTTTGATAAATGTCTGTATCAGTTAGGATAGGCTGGGTTTTACTGTGGTTACATAAAAAAACAAAAATGTATTTCTTGTTCACACTATATATTTGATGTGGGTTGGTAGAAGGGTTGTACCCCTCATAGCAACCCTGGGACTCCAGCAAACAGAGACTCCACCTCATCATGGACTTCCATGAATTCCGCACCATAGGGTGGGGCATAAGGACAATCATACACTGACTTTGAAAGCTTCCACTCACATTTCTTTAGCTAAAACATGTT
Source organism: Cebus imitator (assembly GCF_001604975.1). Taxonomy (NCBI): domain Eukaryota; kingdom Metazoa; phylum Chordata; class Mammalia; order Primates; family Cebidae; genus Cebus; species Cebus imitator. The sequence goes on along the minus strand of NW_016107553.1, from coordinate 2,730,606 downwards.
GTTATATGTCACCATACCTTATCAAAAGAGACAGAGAACCAAAATATTTGAAACTGGTCTTAGCAGCTAACACAGTGTGTGTAACTTACAATGATCTACATTATCATACAATTAGCTTTCATGCTTGGTAAGCTGCTTCTCATTTGTGTGATGGAATTGTCACTCAATAATTCTTTCTTCAGCTGCACTGGCACCTGCGTTCATTTGAAAACTGCTGGCCTAACCCATAGTGGGAATTCCAGCTAGATGAGAATTTACTGGGGGCTGGCTGAGGCCCACACATATCACACCACACAGGCAACTTCCTCTCTGACACCTGAGGCCAGTCCTCTTTCAAGACCATGGTATAACTGGAATACTAGAAACCTGAGCACTAGCTTGAGTTTTGGAGAAGCTGAACAGCAAAAACAAAGAAAAACAAGTAGTCTGCTCTAAGGGGAAAGAATCCAACGTGGTGTTTAGGTTCCTGTTTAACCTAGAGTACCTTGGTATCACCACACCCTGTAGGGGAGAACACACGGTGTTATGTCATGAACAAGCTGTAAGTCTTTAAAAAGCCATCTTTCTTTTCTGAGCTATAAAATAAACAGGTCAGAAAAGAACAGCAATTTTTTTTTTGAAACAGTGTTTTACTCTGTCACTCAGGCTAGCATGTGGAGGCACAGTCTCAGCTTACTATAACCTCTGCTTCCTAGGCTTAAGCGATTCTCCCACCTCAGCCTCCTGAGTAGCTGGGACTACAGGCACGCACCATCATGCTTAGCTAATTTAAAAAAAAAATTTTTTAGAGATGTGGTCTCACTATATTGCTCAGGTTGGTCTCAAACTCCCAGGATCAAGTGATCCTCCTGTTTCAGCCTCCAAAAGTGCTGGGATTACAGGAATGAGCCACTGTACTGGGCCAGAACAGCGATTTTTTTTTCTCTGTTTTCTTTTTTTTATTTATTTATTTATTTATTTATTT
>NW_016107553.1:2719673-2729262 GCF_001604975.1 Cebus imitator | reverse complement strand
GGGGGACTAAAATGTGAGAATTAGATTCCAATGCCTGCATGCAGGAGCTCCCAAGTATCATCTTTTATTTAAGCCTTCTTGTATTTTGAAGTTATACCTCATAGTTATCTAGCTACGAATATAAAATGTATAAAATCACACCTCTTGGAGGTATTTTCTTTTTATTCATTTCTTTCATTATCATGAAGATCTTTCCTACAGGGGTGCTGAGGTTAGCCCAAACCTTTGCACAATGCTCTCTTCTTCAGTAAATGATGGGGTATTCTTCTTACTCTTACAAAAAGGTAATCTTATCAACAATGCTTCCCTAGTTAGAGAGACGGTTTGCTGCTCTTAGTGCATTATTAATGACATTGTCCATTTCTGGCATGAAATTAGGCTCCCATGGCTACTTTGTCTAGCCAGTTGGGGTTAGCTTTTGCCATTGCATGAAATGGGTAGCAATGGCTTTAAATGAAATCACAGTGTTTATCATCATTTTTCTTTTAACCAGAAAAAGAAAACAAAAATGAGTAATGAAGAAAGTTCAGTCTACATGAATGTGAAACTCTGGGCTGGCTATTGGGGTACAGAATGTGACCAGATCAGTGAGTGAGAAGGTGTCCATGAAATCCTCAAATTAGCAGAGAACAGCAATTTCTAAGTGCAAGACCCTTTACAGAAATAAATTACATTCAGAGTCCCAATGTATAAAACAGATACAAAGGGATGCCAGAATGGGGGACCCGCCCCACATCCTCGTAGGTCTCACACTAAATGGCAGTCCCTAAAACACCTTCACATAGACTCTGTAGAGCTCCAGGGAACATGGTTTTAAAATGTCAGGATTATGTAACCTCTAAAACCATTTCCTGTGATTCTGTTGTTCTAGCTTTAATGCCAGCATTTCCTGGTTCCAAATCTGAAGAAACGGTGAGTACACACAATGCTCCCTCCCTGGCCCCGGCTGAGCCCTGCCTGGTCTCAGTCCCTTCACTCCTCCTTGGCACCAAATGCCCCTCCCTGGCCTAATCCCCAAGTGTAGAAAATCTTTACTATTCGCAGTCCCAAAGATTCATGCCCAGGACTGTCAATGGCATTGACATTTCTCTGCTTGAGAAAGAGCAAGCCATGCCTGTGCATTAGAAATCTCACGGGTCAACGCCCTTCTGCTTCTGTGCCCTGGCTCCATTCCTCTTCTCTCCTCATCAAGTGCCGTCTTTTGTCATCCAAGTGTCATAAGGGTTGGTGAGTTGCAGTGGAAGGAGGCTGTCTTCCTGTCCAAGAACCCCTTGGTAATTCTCCAGGTAATTAATGAGGACTCTGGGGGACACTGGGAACGCCTTTGGAATGTTAAACAAAGTGGCTTTTTTTCTGGCTGCCTTGCTGTGGCTTCTTCCACAAAATGAAGGGGCTGATTGTGCTGTTGGTGGGTGTATCTGAACCACCCTCCACCACCTTGGCCCTAGGCCTTCCTTTAGCCTGTTGAGTTGGTCTCATGTCAGGTTGTTTCTGGCAGAAGTGGGACAAGACCTTTCTTTCAAGACTCATAACAACCAAGAACACCCTTTCCATCATCAGCATTTAAAATGCCTCATTATTTGCCAATAAGCCCTGACTTTATCTAGGTCACTTGCTTTGTGTTTACCTGAGCCATTCTCTAACTTCTTGCTACTCTTAGAGTGGTTTGGACCATAGGAATCATGTAGGAACTTGCTAGAAAGGCAGAAGCTCGGCCCCACCCCAGACAGACTGGATCAGAATTGCATTTTAAGAAGATCCCCAAGTCATTGCCCTAGTCTAGACAACTACAGAAGTTGGAGTGACTTGGTCAATGGCCAGATCCCAGGTGTCTTGGAGAGGCACATTGTCAGAGAGCACTGGTCTAGGAGTCAGGAGGCCTGGCTTTCTGTTCTGAGTTGGTCACTAACTCTCCCAGTGGCCTTGGCTAAATGACTTATCCACTCTGGAATCTTGGATGAGCTGGACTCCTGGCTCCCCAAGTGCTTGCTGTCAGGACAGAAAACAGAAAGGTATGCTTTCTCCTGCGTGCTGATGACATGATCTTATTGCCAAACACTTAACAGACAGACAATTGTCCCTGAGATCTAATTTCTCTCAGGAGCTTCCGAGCAGCTTCCAGAGCTTTTGGTATTGTTAACTGTCTCCCAGCATTTAATTGTTTTATCACATTCAATGTCTCTCTATGGCAACTCACTTTGTTAGGTTCCCTGGGGGTATCTCTTTGCACTTGAGTTTTTCAGTTCCCAAAAGATGAGTAATCATATCTGCCTTGCTTATCACACAGGGCCATGCTGAGAAGCCATTGAGACAGCACCTTGAAAAGTATGAGGTGCTGTCACACACACTGCAAATTGACAGTCTTTCTGGGAAGGCCATTTGGTGATATGAGTTTTTTAAACCTTTAAATATGTACACCCTTTCCAGAAAATCATCTGCTAGGCATAAGCCCTGGGGAAAATATTCATGGATGAGTGCAAAGGCTGTTAATCACCACAGCATTATTAGTAATGGTGAAAAAGTTTAGACAACCCAAATGTCCAACAACAGGAAACTTGGTAAATAAACTAGTAAATGATGATGCCCCATAACATAGAATTCTATGAGCCATCAAAAATCATGCTGAAGACAAGTATTGAAAGATGTGGAAAGCCACTGGTGGTTTCTTACTGATTAATGAAAATATGCTGAACACTGTATTATGGATTGTGATCACATTCCAGTTTGAGAATAAAGTATATATATGTATAGGAAAAGGGGTAAAAGGTTAATACTGATGATACACTCTTGATTATAGGTAGTTTTATTTTCCTCATTTTGTTTATATTTTTCATAGTGAGAGTGCAATACAATTTTCAAAGCAAAAACGTATTTTTGAAAAAGGAGGGTATAGCAGCATTCCTTAAAAATTAGGAGTACTCCAACCTGGCCAACATGGTGAAATACCATCTCTACCAAAAATACAAAAGTTAGCCTGACGTGGTGGCGGGCACCTGTAGTCCCAGCTACTCAAGCAGCTGAGGCTGGAGAATCTTTTGAACCCAGGAGGCCGAGGTCATAGTGAGCCGAGATAGCGCCACTGCACTCCAACCTGGGCGACAGAGCAAGACTTCATCTCAAAAAACAAAACAAAAAAAATTAGAAGCCTGTTTTTATCATCACAGTGAAGAAAGCCCCATCTGGCAGGGGACCCAGAACACAGGATTTCACACTGGCCATACTGCTGTCCTCACACCCACCATTTGAGCAGAATTTAAATAGTACCCCACAGCATCTGCAGAAGGTAAAGGAAGCAATATCTTCATTCAGGCACTCAGAGGAGAGGGGGAACTAGGGAGGAAATCGTAAATTTTTCCTAGAAGACAGAAACTGAAACTCGTAGTCCTGCAAACAGAACAGCAGCATAGGTTTGTTGCAAGTCTCCTGCAAGGACCTCGAATCCCAAACACAGTTACAGACCAGGCAGCAGGGACGCAGACAAACATTTCTCCTGTCTCCTCTGGCCTAAAGCAGTAAAACCCATTTATCTGCCAGATGTTCCTTCCAAAACCCAAAGGGAGGCAATTTGTTTTCAACAGGGAAAAGGAATTTGAGTCTATGGTTTTTTTCCACCTAGTTCATTGAAAATAAAGTTTGTCTTCCTTATTTAAAATACCTCCATCTGGAACAGAAGAGTACTAACAGTGATGGGAAGCCTGCACTGCCTTTTGCATTACAAAGTGTAGTAGCAGCGGTAGTAGCAGTATCAGTACTAGCAGTGGTGGTGGAGCAGTGGAGGTAGTAATGGGGTAGAGTGGTGGTGTGGTAGTGATGGTGTTCGTAGTGGTAGCAGAGGTAGTGGTGGCAGTAGTAGCAACATTGTATGCCTGACATTTTGCCTGTATGATTTTATTTAAATCTTCGTAACAACCCTGTCAGGTAGGTAATATTACAAAGAGGGACAGCAAAGCTCAGAGAAAGTGATTGGCTCAGAGTGACATTAGTTAGTAAGGACTGGAAAGTAGATTCCAACTAGGAATTCCAAAAACTTTCTTTCTACTATAACACACCAGAAAATTAAAATGCTACCAGCCCCACTTATATTTATCAAAAGCCTGATGATTATGGGTTACTTCCGTTTTACATCTGCACATGGCATGAAGTCGGTTTGAGAATTGTCTACAAGAGTCCAATTACATTCTACAAACTCAGGATGCTTTTTATATTTTTTAAAACTTAATCTCTTCTTACATCAATAGTTAGTGAGATTCTTAAATAGTTTCTCTCCACTTCACTAAAGATTCCCTTCACTTTCCAGGAGATATTGTTCTTCTGCCTGGATAACGTACCAGCCACCATTCCCTACATTGGCTATCATTAAGTGGGAGGCTCTCCTGGGTCTTTCTCTGCTAGAACACTATTTGCTTTTGAGCAGAATTTGGTAAAAGACCGGTCCACTATAACCCTATACAAGCATGTTTAGTTAGAAAAGGATGAAGAGAAATTTTTTCCTTACCTTTTATAGAGTAATTTGATGTTTTATGCTTCCCACTGATGAAACTGTGACTAAGTGAGTTAAAGGACATTATATAGCAGAGACATTTCTGCCATGCCCTAGGTATTATAAACCTGTCTGCAGGTCCTGGGAAGCCCCACCTCTGCTGAATCTGAAAAGAAAATTGTCTGGGGAACAGGAGAAAGGAATCTCCAAAAGGCCAATGTTCTTATAGAGAAGCTCCTAGTACCTAAGAAGATATTCGTTAGTTCAGATTATTCATTCATCCATCAGGTGTCTTCTGTGTTCAGGCATACTTCCTGGCACTGGGTATTCAATGGGATGCATATCAGACAGAGTATTTACACTTGCAGAGCTTAGAGAGAAGCAGGAAATGTACCAGGAATACTCTCACCCACAAATGGCAGAAAAACCAGCAAGCAGTGCCTTTTTAAAAAGTAGAGTTATTTTTCTCCATAACAAAAGTCTGTGGGTAGACAGTCCATAGCTGTTGCAGCAGCTGAAAGTTCCTAAGTGTTTCTTCCTTTTCACCCCAAATCTTCAGCATGGTGGCCTTTCCATTTTTTTTAATTGCATGTCTCAAAATGGTGACCACAGCTCTAGAGAGTATATCTACATTTAAGGCAAAATGAGAGGGTAGAGGAGTACCAGTCATATCTGATTATTTTATGCAGAAAGCAAAGGCTTTCCAAGAAGTCCTTTGGCAGACTTCTGCTTAGACTGCATTGGCCAAAACATTTATATGAGGCTGGAAATGTTAATATCTGGTGAATGTAAACACAGTCATTGACTTTGACTAATCACAATTCAACCTCAGAAGCCAGGCCATTGCCATCCTAAACAAAATCAGGGTAATTAGAAGAGGGTCGGGTATGTGGTGAGAGGGGAGGGGTGAAAGGCAGCTAACTAAAACTGTCACAATGAGAAAGATTCAAACCAGCATTAGGAGACCTCACTGAAGCTTGATGTCCAACGTAAACTTTTGGCCATCCCAGCTGCACATCAGGCTTAAGACTTGGGATCCCAGTCATGCCTCCCTCAGGGGGAGCATAAAACCAGGGCCAAAGGCAACAACAGCTTCTCTCAGTGGTGACTATTTTATATGTTAATGGTTTCCTGTGAATGGTTTTGTGTCTGTATGTGTCCTGGTCTTCTGACCTACTCACAGTCACTTGAAATCTAAAGGTCTCTTTGCTCCCTGATACCACTGCTAACTCCTTGGAATTAGAGACTTAGAAGCTTTTCTTTGGACTGTGAGCCTCGAAGAAGTGATCCTCTCACTTAGGCCCTTACTTAGGCCCTTGCTCTCTGCAAAGAAAGAAAAATAAAACCCAGGTACCCATCAAACAGGAAATGGTTGAAGAAACTATGGTATATCTTCACATCTTATGCCAGTTAAAATGGTGATTGTAAGATTTATTGTCAAGGTAAAATGAGGAAACTGAGGCAAGTATAAGAAAATGAGAAGCTAATTTATTCAGCTCCCGGGCAAGGTTCTGTGGTCCAGGATGGGGCCAAAGAAGTCGCACCCAGCTGTTCAGGTCATGGGTTTTATGGGGAGGGAAGGTGATTGATTGGCTATTGGGGAAACAAAGCGAAGGCAATTTTATTGGCTGTCAGAAAGCAGGAAATACCTGGAACTAGTTGCCATTGGTAGGCGGGTGGAACTTTGGGTAAGTGGGCCTTGATTGGCTGTTGGGGAAACAAAGTGAAGGCAATCTTATTGGCTATTAAGAAGCAGGAAATACCTGGAGCTAGTTGCCATGGGTAGGCGGGTGGGACCTTAGGTAAGCGGGCCTTCCGGGGGCATACAGAGCAGACTGCTACCAGGCAGGGTCTGATGGGGCTTCTTTAAAGCTTTTTCTGCAAGGTTTTTCAACAGCGGGCTGGGGGTTAGATGCCTAATTTAGTGCTGAATGTGGGCTTGGGTCTGGTATGTGGAGGCGGGTATGGGGAAGCCATGCGGCAAGGCCAGATAACAAGCTTGGGTGATGACACAGTTATCAGGCATGGAGAGAGATGGATGTGTCCATTTAACCCTCTGCGAGGCAGCTGGCCTTACAGTGATCATTAAAAAGTCAGGAAACGACAGATGCTGGAGAAGATGTGGAGAAACAGGAACACTTTTACACTGTTGGTGGGAGTGCAAATTAGTTCAACCATTGTCGAAGACAGTGTGGTGATTCCTCAAAGATCTAGAACTAGAAATACCATTTGACCCAGCAATTCCATTACCAGGTATATACCCAAAGGATTATAAATCATTCTACCATAGACACATGCACACATATGTTTATTGTGGCACTGTTCACAATAATAAAGATTTGAAACCAACCCAAATGCCCATCAATGATAGACTGGATAAAGAAAAGTGGCACATGTACACTCCGGAATACTATGCAGCCTTAAGAAAGGATGAGTTTGTGTACTTTGCAGGGACATGGATGATGCTGGAAACCATCATTCTCAGCAAACTAACACAAGAACAGAAAACCAAATACCACATATTCTCACTCATTAGTGGGAGTTGAACAATAAAAATAGATGGACACAAGGAGGGGAACATCACACACCGGGGCCATCAGGAGGTAGGGGGCTAGGGGAGGAATAGCATTAGAAGAAGTACCTAATGTAGATGACAGGTTGATCGGTGCAGCAAACCACCAAGGCATGTGTATACCTACATAACAAACCTGCACATTCTGAATATGTACCCCAGAACCTGAAGTATAATTTTAAGAAAAAGAAACTATGGTATATCTTCACAATGAAATATACCATATGGCAGTCAGACAGAATGAAGCAGCTCTATGTGCACAAAAAGCAAATAGCAAGGTGACATACAGAACACAATGTAATGTATGTCTAAGATAAGTTTTTGTGGTGGTTGTAAAACTCATCCATAAATTCTTTCATACAACTCTTCCATCCATCTCCCCTTGAAAGCTGGTGATTCACTTGTAATGAATACAATGAAGTAGTAGCAGCAGTATGCAACTTCCAAGACAAAGTCATAAGACATACTGTGGCTTCCTCCTCATTCATTTTCTCCTAGATTGCCTTCTCTGGGGGAAGTTGGTTACCATGTTATAAGGACATTTCAGTAGCCAACAGAGAGATCCATGCAACAAGAAGCTGAACTGAATCTGCCAACAGATATGAGTGAGCCATCTTGGAAGCAGATTCCACACATCCCCAGTCAAGACTTCAGATGCCTGCAGCCACTGCCAACATCCAACCCTATAAGAGACCCTGAGTTAGAACTACTCAGCTAAGCTGCTCCTAAATTCCTAATCCACAGAAACTACAAGATAATAAAATTTTGCTGTTGTGCTGTTAAACCATTATGTTTTGATGTAATTTGTTTGCAACAATGGATAACTAACATGACCTCATTATTTGCATATGTAATAATAAGACTCAAGTCCCTACTCTGTGTTAGTCACTGTTTTTAAAGTCTCAACATCAAATCCTCATAATAACCCTGTAAGGTAGAGTCTAACATTATCTTTATTTTACAGAGGAGGAATCCAAGGCACAAGGAAGCAAAGTAATTTGATCAAAGATGTATAGCTCTTTGAACCCAGGCAATCTTTGAATGATTATCTGTAAACTTGTATACTACATTACACTACACTACACATTCATTTGTATGTGTGTTGCAATGTATTGTGTGATGTGTGCATAGAAAGTATGTATGACCAGCCGGTTGCAGTGGCTCATGCCTGTAATCCCAGCACTTTGGGAGGTCAAGGCAGGGAGATCACTTGAGGTCAGGAGTTCAAGACCAGCCTGGCCAACATGGTGAAACCCTATCTCTACTAAAAATTCAGAAATTAGCTGGGTGTGGTGGTGGGCACTTGTAATCCCAGCTACTTAGGAGGCTGAGGCATAAGAATCACTTGAACCCAGGAGGTGGAGGTTGTAGTGAGCCAAGATCACGCCACTACCACTCCAGCTTGGGTGACAAAGTAAGACTTAGTCTAAAAAAAAAAAAAAAAAAAAAAAAGAAGAAAGCATATATGACCATAGTTAATTCTAGAAAAGAAGGTAGAATTAGAGACAGAACAAGATAAAGGGGAATTTTTAATTTTCCTCTACTTACTTCTGTACTGTTTGAAGGTTTTTACAATAAAAATGCATTAATGTAATACTTATGTAGTTAAAATTTTAGCTAAGCTGGCAAATAGCTGTATGCTATTCAAGAAATGAAGTGTTAGGGAAGGGATGAGCACATATGACCAAATGTAAGTCATCAGCCATGGATTCACTTTGGAGTAAATCAGATTGGCTGCTTCTGTGGATTTGCAGGGGGAAACAGGGTACTCCCAGACCCCTTTTTCCTCCAATACCATCAACCCAAGGCTCCCTCCTTTACCCACAGTCCATGAGGCAGGCAGAAGATGTGCCCTATCCTGACCCGAAGACTTCTCTCAAGACATGCCCAAGAGTCCTGTCATCTCCTCCACAGCGGCCAACATGCTTGTCAGGGTGTGACACATGGTATCCCATCTGGAGCCCATAGGTAGGACAGTTGGCCAGGACACAGAGAATCTATTCTTGGTCTGGGCTTGAGACTTATTCAGGAATAGACTCTCAGAGCAAAGTCCTCAGGATCTCTCCCCTCATGACCGGGAAGGATCATGCGGCTGGTGTGCTCCCTGGCACTGTCCTTGTAACTGTGGGGAAGATATATTTAGCATCTGGCCTGTGAGAGAGCTGTCATTAGAATCTCATTGTGTGGCTGCCTCAGTAACTCCAGGGCACTGGTCACAACCTAATCCTGTCTATTTTTACATGCTGAAGTTTGTAGACTGGTGATAAGAGTTATCTATCTGACGCAAGACAGGATCAGATGAGCCTGCTGTGGTGACATATGGCCTTGAACTTCTAATATGTGATAAGTCACACCACTGCCCACTCCTGCCCATATGGCTTCAGAGTGGCTGGAAGCTCACCTAGCTTGTAGAAACAGGGCTGTTCTATGTAAATACCAGACACCTTGTAGGGTAAGCCCATGAAAGGGGCTTTTTCATAGCCCCTAAGGAAAGAAGCCAGGGCTCAGATGAACTTTTGCCCTAAGAAGCACCATTT
>NW_016107553.1:2717391-2719580 GCF_001604975.1 Cebus imitator | reverse complement strand
CCGCCTCCTGGGTTCAGGCAATTCTCCTGCCTCAGCCTCCTGAGTAGCTGAGATTACAGGCACGCGCCACCATGCCCAGCTAATGTTTTGTATTTTTATTAGAGACGGGATTTCACCATGTTGACCAGGATGGTCTCGATCTCTTGACCTCGTGATCCACCCGCCTCGGCCTCCCAAAGTGCTGGGATTACAGGCGTGAGCCACCGCGCCCGGCGAGGCACCATTTCTTGAACAACCACAGCAAACCTCATTAATCAATCTCAGTATTCTTTTTCACTGAGCTGTCAGAATTATCCATGAGAGACCATCCCTGGAAGCCTCTACCAGTCAATACTAGCTGCTCCTTATGATGAAAATGATGAGCTCACATTGGGCTGGAGGGACTGCAAAAGTCATTAATGAAGACTTAATCGGGAAAAAGGGCAAGGTGGTGCCAAGTTTAGAAGGTGGTGAGATGGGAAGAGCGCCTGTGTGCCTCACAAGGAAGGAATCAATGAGGGCCAAATGCTGTGTCTTGTACTTTAGGTGAGACATCAAGTACAAGACAAAGTTAGAAGGACAGCTTCTCTTATCATGTGACCCTATGTAAATCCCTTCACTACTCTGTTCCTCAAATGTTCTAACTGTAAAATGAGTGACCACTTTGACACCGTACAATTCACGTTATTTACTATAGCATGGAATTCAGTGACTGCTGACTGCAGCACCCCATAGTTTCCTTTTCAGGGTCATATGGAAGAGACTGTTAGTAGCTTCCCAATATCCTTTCCTCCTTCATTTGTAAAAGAACTCCAGCTTTTAGCTGAACAATTGTAATTCAGTAAAAGACTAAATTTCCCAGGTTTCTAACAATGTAACTGTTCCATCCAATGAGATATTAGAGGGCACTTCAGGCTGGGCACGGTGGCTCACACCTGTAATCCCAGCACTCTGGGAGGCCGAGGTGGGAAGATTATCTGAGATCAGAAGTTCAAGATCAGCCTGGCCAACATGACGAAACCCCATCTCTACTAAAAATACAAAAATTAGCTGGGCATGGTGGCGGGCACCTGTAATCCCAGCTACTCAAGACTCTGAGACAGGAGAATTGCTTGAACCCAGGAGATGGAGGTTGCAGTGAGCCAAGACTGTGCCATTGCACTCCAGCCTGGGTGACAGAGCGAGATTTCAAAAGAAAGAAGGAAAGAAGGAAGGAAGGAAGGAAGGAAAAAGGAAGGAAGAAGGAAAGGAAGGGAAAAAAGGAAGGAAGGAGAGAGGGAGGGAAAGAGAGAGAGAAAGAGAGAAAGAGAGAGAGAGAGAAAGAAAGAAAGAAAGAAAAGTCTCCTTCAAAGGGAAGAGGCTGATGTGATAAATAACATGATCTCTGTCTTTGAGTGCTTAGCCTCTAGTTTGAGAGAGAGAAATAAAACAACACTAGAACAACTAATAAGTGTAAAACAAAGATATGAGTGTCTTTGTCTTTCATCAGTTGCTCCACATGTTTCATTCAGTATTCTGTGAGAAAGACAGCAATTGGAAAACATTAATGTATTCATTCAATAAACATTGAGTACTCATTATATCACAGATTCTGCTGAACTCATCAAATACAACATTTGACCTCAAGATTTACTCCCAACCCAAGAAACACATAGTGTTGGCCTAACATTTAAAAATTATATTTAGGCTTGGCACAGTAGCTCATACCTGTAATCCCAGCACTTTGGGAAGCTGAGGCAAGAGGATCACTTGAGCCCAGAAGTTTGAGACTAGCCTGGGCAATATAGTGAGAGCTCATCTCTACAAAAAATTTAGAAATTAGCCAAGTGTAGTGGCATGAACATGTAGTCCCAGCTACTTGGGAGGCTGAAGGAGGAGGATTGCTTGAGCCCTGGAGGCAGGGGTTGCAGTGAGCCAAGATCGTGCCACTGCACGCTAGCCTGGGCAACAGAGCCAGACCCTATCTCAAAAATAAATAAGTAAATAAATAAAAATCATATTTAACATTAAAATATAGATTTTAGGCTTCTGTTGGATAATGGAAGAGTTGATAACGTGGAACTTATATTCCCTCTTGACAATTGGCAGCAGCTGAATAACAATACCTCCTTTCAGGAGAGTTGCTACCACTCCTCATTTTTCTCTCCCTTTTTTCTTTCTTTTTTGAGATGGAGTCTCACTCTGTCATCCAGACTGGAGTGCAGTAGTGT
>NW_016107553.1:2714686-2717372 GCF_001604975.1 Cebus imitator | reverse complement strand
TTCAAGTAATTCTCCTGCCTCAGCCTCCAAGTAGCTGGGATTACAGGCACACGCCACCATGCCCAGCTAATATTTTGTGTTTTTGATAGAGATGGAGTTTCACCATGTTGGGGTCTGGTCTCAAACTCCTGACCTCAGGTGATCCAACCACCTCAGTCTCACAGAGTTCTAAGATTATAGGAGTGAGTCACCACTCCTGGCCCACTCCTCATTTTTCTTATACCAAACTGATATATCCATTCTGTCATTTCCTGCCTGGCTCTGAAAGACATTGGGGGTGTGAGCCCTGCCCCAGATCCTAGAACCTAAATGGAATCATTTGTTCCCCTCATCATCAGAAACAAGCACTTATTGAGCACTTACCTACCAGAAGACTAACCTGAAATGTAGGAGGCTCTACTTTGAGCCCTTGTTGTGGCATCTGGGGATGAGGGAGAAAAAAAAGAGGGGAGAAGAGATGAGGAGGAGCAGTTCAGAAAACAATAAAATCTTATTGCAGCCTTTAAAAAGGGGAGGAGTAACATTCTTCCCACTTTTTCTATTTGGGTGTCTGGGTCACAGGTGCGATGGTGGATCTCTAGCAGCCATTTTGGACATGAGGGTGAGGGCTACACCCTGGAAATAATGGACCAGAGATGTGTAAGGAGTCTGATCCTTAATGTCTTCATGGAACTGCCACAACTAGTGTTATGTGATGGAACAAAACCTTGAGGGTAAAAATTATTGTTTTGTGTTTCCGGCCTCACGAAGCCAACCCTAATTCTACTGATTAAAAAGTTTATGTCCAAATCCAAGTTCAGTCTGTGGGATCTTCCTGGCAGCCTCTAATATTCTACAGGACCACAGTTGAGACACACCCCAGTGGGTAATCCCAAACACTTTGTACTTCCCCTATTGCCTCCTGGTGGTCACACAGATCACTCTGACCACTCCTAGGGGTCATCTAAACACTGACTTGGGAATCTGATCAAACCTAGTGGTATGTGTCAATAAGGATGCATTGGGTGGCTCATCATAGAAAGCTCAAGTCAACTATTTTAAACAAGAAGGACATTTTGCTGTCTCATTTGATAGAAGTCCAGAAGTAGAACAGTTCCAGGCCTAGTTAATTCAGTGACACCATCATGGACTCAGGTACTTGATATCATGACACTTGGCCAACCACAGTGTGCCAGCATTTGTCTTCACTGTGACATTTTTGGTTGCAAGTACTCCAAGCACCCTGTGCTCATCCAGCAAACTCTAAAACCATGGAGACTAAGACTGTGTAGTCCTTACTGTCATTGCTCTTTAAGACAGAGGATAACTTCCCCCAAAGCCCCCCAGCCTTTATGTTTCGTTGGTTAGAATTCAACCACATGCTTATACCAAACCAGTCACTGGCAAAGGGAATAAAATTATTATGATTGGCTCAAACTAATCAAGATTTATTCTCTGGGGACAGAGAGGTCTAAGGTCTTCCATCAAACCATGGATGCCCAAAACCAATCAAAATTGGGGTTCTGCTGGGAAGGTATAAGGAGCAAGAAATGGCTATTGAATATGCAATGAACAGTTCCATCAAGCCATGAGGATTTGGGTCATTCATTTTCCCTCTCTATGCCTCAATTTCCTAATCTATAAAATGGGAAGAATAAACTAGAAAATCTGTAGGACCCTTTAAATTACCTTCCCAATTGATTATGAGTATCCAGTTCTAGTGGCACAAGATGCTCCCTCACTGACTGACATTTAGTGATCACAGCAGTATCAATAATAGCCTAAGACCTAGAAGTGGAGGTGGTAAGGTTATGGTGTCCTTGGTGGCTATAGCCTCCTTTTCCAGGGAGCCTTTTATAATATAAAGCCCCACCTTGGTTTCTCTCAGACCATTGTCCTTTCCAAAGGGATGCTGATGCCCATCACTGACCATACTTCATCCATCCACTCAGTTATTCATTCATGTATTTGCCACTGACAGCCTCATATATTTCAAGCCCTGTACTGAGCCTCCACTCTGCTCTACCATTAAGAAGGGATAGAGTATGAAAGGATTTGGGGTAAGGAACAGGGAATGCATGGAAGAAGGGCTATAAGATCCAGGTCCCAGTTTTGCCTCTGCCAGCCTGTTAAATTCTAGTTAAGAACTCATTTCTCCCAAGATGCTTGCCAGTTTCCCTCAGCCCCATGCTCAACCTAGAATGTGCACATCCCTGGTAGTCTGCAAGGAGAACGGGAAGCCACAGGACAAACATGGTGTATCTTTCTGAAGCAGCAGGATAATACAAAGATTAGAGGAGAGCATGATTTCACTAATGAAACTTGTCAATGGCTTCAAACACTAATATAGATGGAATTTACCATAGACATATTAGAAAGCAAAGATGGCACAAAAAATTTTTTTTGAAAGAAATAAGAATCTAGGACGCATGCGGTGGCTCATGCCTATAATCCCAGCACTCTGGGAGGTTGAGGCGGGTGGATCACAAGGTCAAGAGATTGAGACCATCCTTGCCAACATTGTGAAAACCCATCTCTACTAAAAATACAAAAATTAGCCAGGCGTGGTGGTGTGCACCTGTAGTCCCAGCTACTCGGGAGACCGAGGTGGGAGAATCACTTGAACCCAGGAAGCAGAGGTTGCAGTGAGCCAAGATCGTGCCACTGAACTCCAGCCTGGGTGACAGAGTAAGACTCCATCTCAAAA
>NW_016107553.1:2706097-2714660 GCF_001604975.1 Cebus imitator | reverse complement strand
AAACAGGAAGCCTCAAGCTATGACCCACAGATCACCTAGAGAATGACAGACACTCATCTCCTCTGGTCACGATGGGAACCATCAAAGGAGAGTCTGATAACCCATTCACTTAAACCCCTGGCTCTGCCACTTACCAGCTTGATAGCTCTGCGTCCGTGAGCAAAGTATTTAACCTTCATACGCCTGTTTTTTTCTTCTGTTAAAGGAAACCTTATTGCTAAATGGGACTATTAACCACACTTACTTCATTGAATGAGTATAAGGAGCAGAAGTGATACTGTCTGGAAAGTTTTAGCATGGAACCTCAATAAAGTACTAAGTGCTTACTAGTAAAAAAAAAAAAAAAAAAAAAAAAAAAAAAAAAAAAAAAAAAAAAAAAAAAAAAAAAAAAAAAAAACTAGTATGTATTAAGCACATACCATGTGCGAAGCACTGTGTTAGGCATCAGGGAAATAAAGTTACAGGTGACAGTATCCTGCAATTAAGTGTCTACTTATTGCCAGGCACTGAGCCAGTGTTTTTGTATACTTTTTTATTTAATCAAACACAAATAATGCAATCCCTGCTTTCAGGTGCAAGGTGGTGTGCTAAGAGCACAGAATGCTCATTGCTTGGAAATCCACTTCATTGGATCGTCATGGCGATGACAATCATTTATGCTGCCCCAGGTGTCTTCTCTTAAAACTCACTCTCTTTAGTTTGTGATAATATAGGCTATGAATTCTTACTAGACATGTGTTGTCTATAACAGGTTAACAAAACCAAGGGCTAGAGACAACACAAGACTGAGTCACCAAAACTCTACAGCCTCTAATTTATTTAGCCATCGTGTCCGGCCTCCTGAGAGGCAGTACAGGGAGTATTTTGGCACCTGAGCTCTGGAGTCAGATCACATGCCACAGCTGGACTTCTGGCTGTGCCCCTTTCTGACTGAGTAATCTTGGGCAAGCCACCTGACCTCTCCAAATTTCATTTTTTCATTTGTAAAATAGGAGTAAAAATAGTTCCTTTCGCATAGGATTGAATGGTTGCTTCTTATCTGTTAAGCAGGACAAAAATAGTTCCAACCTCATACAATTGAGTGAGGTAACACACCTAAGCCCTTAGCCCATTGGCTGGGACATAAAAACTGTATAAGTGAAGTAGAGGTTTGTTATAATTATTATTATTAGCTCCTTACTGCCCCACACAACATTTTACCAGAGCTAGCATGCTGGTTCATTTTCCTACTTAGTATGAATCATCTCCTGTCATCTCCCATGAGATAAATATGAGAAATCAGTGGGAGTCAGTGAAACAGAGAAGCAAACAAGTCCTCAGCCAGAATCATCCATCTTTAGGGATGTTAACAGAACTACCCCTTACTGGGCAGGTACCATGCTGAACCCTTTATGCATCTCTTTGTAGTTAATCCTCAAATTACTCTGAGGAAGCCTCTCAGCCCACTGCTCCCTTATCCTTCCCCCAGAATCTAGAGGGGAAACATCTCCCACAACACCAATACTCATGACACAGTTAACTAGCTAACATCCAACAGATGACATCATTTGATACAATCAATCCTTACCCACTAGTGGGTCCATGGTAATTTCTTTTCAGGGTGTTTTTATGTACATGTGTGTTTTCCATTTTCAGCCCAAATGAGCAAACTGTCCATTGACTTATTAGGGTACATGTCAGATACATTTTTAGTGCTGAAACTCTTTAGAGACACAAAGTCATCCTCCTCCGTGAATAGAAAAGCAGACCACTACACGTTGGCTGCAGAGGCCCTTCAGAATTGAGGAAGAATATCCTGGAGAAAGAGCTCATGTCAGTTGCCTGTTAACTCATTGGTTAAATGGGAATGGTAATCACATGCTGCCCAAGAGAATTGACACTAGGCTTCTTAAGCTTTCTGGGTCTCAGCTCCCTTGTCTGCAAAATGAAGACATTGGAATTCATGATCTTCAGGTTGCTTCACTTATCCATAAATGAATAAATATTGTGTTCTAGCTACATGCATGCCAGGCACTGGGATACCAGTGACCACGATAGACAATGCCCTGCTCTCATGGAGCTTGCTTTGTAGTCACAAAGATAATAAGCAAAGAAATAACTTCAGAGAGTAAGGAGTAGCATGAAAAAAAAGTGATGAGATAGTGCCTTGGGCAGGGCAGGAGGAGTCACTTTCAATGGGATGATTAGACAGGCCCCTAAGGAAACAACAAAGAGCCTAAGAATTCTGAGGGGAGAGGGCAGAGGAAACAGTTACAAAAACTGTCAAGTTTTCATTAGGAAAACAATCTGGGTCTATGACAAAGGAGCCACTGAGCTGGCCCAATGAGGAAATGCTGTTTTTCCATATGCTGTGATAACATAGTCCCTTCAGGCCCTGGCAAGGGGCATGACCTGACTCCTCCTCTACAAACATTCACGAGCGGTCTGCATGCAAGGCTCTGTGCCTCCTAGTCCAATCACAGCACAGAGCCAAGTGTCTGGAGGCAATGAGAGGAATGCATTCTGACCTTTTGGAGCTGCAATGACAATGATAAATGAAGGGGGATTTGGATACTCGCCCTTGACTATAAGAGGAAACAGGCAGACTATGAACTGGGGCTTATGTTCTGAAGCTTAAGTTTCACCCATTATGCAGTTTCTAGGGTCACTTGTTCCCACAGAGCAGGGCAGGAATTTGGACTTAAGGACTGCCCTGGTGGACTTACAGACCACTCAGCTGTCAGCATAGATCTCTGAGATGAGAGCACATGAGTAACCTCAAAGCTTGCAACATCTTCGGCTGGGGGAGTGCAGGGGATAGGGAAGGAGGGGGAAGTGAGGAGGTGAAGGGGACAGGGGACAGAGCAAGGACTGGCCTGGTGGGCACAGGGGTAACTGAAGCAATATAAAAGGCTGTGCTGAAAGTCAAAACACTTGGGTCACGGTCCCAGCAGTACCGAGAGGAGTCAGGTAACCTCTCCAGCCATTATAATAGAGCCAGGTGAGCACCTGCTGGGGGCCAGGCATGGACCTCTGAGCTCCTCGCTCACAGTATCTCATTAAACCCTCAGCACAACCCTGGGGAAAGTACTATTATTACTCCAACAGACAGAGGGGGGCTGCAAGAGATGTCACACCTTGCGCAAGGTCACACAATGGCAGAGATGGAATTCTAACTTGGGTCAGGCCGATTTCAAGTTGCCTGTTAACTCATTGCTTAAATGGGAATGGTTATCACATGTGCTCTACCTGTCTCATGCATTTGTTGGGAGATCAAATGAAATGAGAAGGTGCTTTGTCAACATTAATGAGCTGTTCCAGGGTCTGCTGGTGCCCGCATGGTTCCTAGCAGTGCTGCTGTCTGTGCAAGTTTCTGTCCCCACACCAACCACACACCTAGTTCCCACTCTCCCACTAGCTCCTGAAATTCTAGTCCATGCTGCTCGCCTGGGATGGTGGCACATCCCCCATGGCCGCCCTTCCCTGGAGCAGCAGCAGCCCTATCCCAGCCTTGCTAGGCTGTCTTGTCACTGGGCCAGCGGGACAGGGAGGGCATGTGGAAAATCTGAAGAGATGTTTTTCTTTCTTTGGAAGAATGCCAAACGGCAGTTTGCTGGAGTTCTGTAAATTATGCACCCAGAGAAGATTTAGTTTAGGAAGAAAAGGGGGAAGAGTCCCTTACTTTTTGGTTAGTGAGCTGGGTTGGCCAAGCCAGAGCCAAACCCCACATATTTGGGCTGACTTGCTGTGTTTACAAAGCAGGTCCATGTTCCAGTAGATGACTGGGGAGGCAGCAAAACAGTTAGGATGGCTCTGCAGGCCTCTCTCTGGCCTACTTTTCATCCCCTTCTCCAGCCCACATCTGTGGCTTAGTTTCTTGAGCCTGGAATGCTGGGGTGGGTCAAGGGAAAGGTGGGCCACCATGACCTCTTTTGCATGGTGGCTTTCTCACTCCCGATTCCTTCAACTCCATGAAGCCCACTGTCAGAACTGACCAGAGGACATCACCTCCATGAAGGCTTCCTAAGCCCTGAGGCTGGGTCAGGGCTGTTTCCCAAGGGCTTCCTCAGGGTCCACAAGGGCAGAGACCCCTCCAGTTTTGCTCACTGCAGTATCCTCAGGACGGCATTTCAATGAATAAATAAATGACTACCATCTATGGCCTCCTATATCCCACCCTGGGGCTTTTCCCCAGTTCAGATCCAGAATTCCTTAGATATTCCTGGGTGTTGTGTTTGTTTTGTATCGCACTGTTCCCATTCGTTTTCCAGTTTTATCTCCTACACTTCTCAGCCTTTCATTAAATGCTGCATCAGGGATGAACTGCTTGCAATTTCTCACCTGTTTCTGCCTTACGTCTTTGCTCACCTTGACCCCTCTGGGCCCACCCCTCCCTGCCACTCCTAGTCAACCTTGAAGAATCTGTCCCAACCTTTTTTTCATCCAGAAGTAGTCCCCTCACCCGCCCCACCCTCCCCTCCTGCCTCCCCCTTTGATTAGAGGTCCCTTATCTCAGATTCCATAAAAACCCTGCCAGGCTTATCACTGTTTACATAGCCGTCCCCACTCCCAGACTCCAGGCTACTTGGGAGCAGGGAACATGTCCTAATCACGTCTATTCCTATCCCTTAGCACAGTGCCTGACATGCAGCAGCTGTTCAGTACATGCTTGCTGAATTAATTCATTAACATATGCAGAAGCTAATAATAGCATGCAATACCATGGGGCCGAGTGTGCATGAGATCCCAGCAAATGCGATGAGCAAAGAGAAAGAAGCCATTGCCGCTGACCAAGTGATTTGGGTGGGGGAGGAGAGGGTGTAGAAAGAGAAACTGACAGGAGATACAGCACAGAAGGCAGGATCGAGGCAGGATGGAGAACAGCCATCGGGTAGCAGGGGGAAGTGAGAAAAAGTCCAGGCTTTAAAAAACACAAATTAATCACAGCGTACTTCTGCCTAAAACTCCAGTGGCTTCCCTCTGCATTTTGGGAAAAATCCAAACATCTTGTCAAAGCCTGCAAGGCCCCTAGATCTAACCCAGCCCTCAAACTTTGGAAAAGGGGAAACTATGTACCAGAATAACAGTTCCAGGGATGCTATGATCACAGTGTTTTTATTTAAAACACTGGTTTTTGTCTAAAAATTGTTTAGCAAATCATGTGTAATTTTTTTTTTTAACCACAAATGTTTTTGCCTTCGGTTTGAAATCCCAAGTACAATTTTCCAGAGCTTTTTTCTTATGTGAACCAAGCCCTGTGAGCCTGCTTTTACATAACACAGTTGAGATTTTTGTTTTTTCCATCATGACCCATTTGAAAGTTGCCCTATTTAATGCTGTAGGAGCCTATTTTGGGTTTGTTTATCTTTTAAATTGCTATGAGACCTTAATGTTACAGCCTTCAGATGGGGTCTTCTGAGAACTAGGGAGAGAGAAGTTATTTGTTTTATCCATTGCTAGCTGCTGAGGCCTCTCTTCATGCCAGTCACTCAGCCGGGAGCGACACAGACATATTCCTTCCCACAAAGAACTTCTGATCTGAGAGGAGAGACGGCGCATCCAGCACCAGGTGATGATTTCCAAGGCAGTCACTGAACTGACCACTTTACATACCTTATCTCCTACTCTTCCAATAATCAGGGGGTTGGAAAAATATTACGCTCATTTTATAAATGAGAAAACAGCAGCTGAGAGAGTGGAGACTCACCCACGGGTGGCATCAATTGAGTGGCAGGATGGGAACCTGAGTCCAGGTATGTCTCCACCGCTGTGCTTTGCCTCGGTCTAAAACAAAACCAGACTAGCCATACAAAGGAAGAGAAGCAATGGCTTCAAACATTCTGAGTAGAAGCAGCTGTCCCACATTTCACCTAGCCCATCCCCAGCCCCACAGAATGAGGTAATAGTTAACAGCTAACAGGTGTTGAAGGTCTGTGTGTGCCCGGCTTTTCGTCTAACTCTATTCCTTGTAATACCCCCAAGGTAGGTAATGCAATTCCATTTTACAGTGGAGTCTCTGGAGATGCTCAGAGAGGCTGAAGAATTTGTGCTGCGTCACACAACTAGAGGCAGGGCCAATATTCAAACACTTTCTTGAGGCAAAGCCTTTTCCCCCACTACTCCCAGCTTAGATAAAGCAATGAGCATCAGGCAACTTGGTTTATTACAACTCGAAGATCACTGAGAAAGGATTTCCAAAATTGTGCTTAGCAGAGAAATGCTTGTCCTGAGGCAAGAACTTATGGAAATACATAGAAGAGTCTTAGTTTCTAAAAAGGCCAGTAAGAGCAGGCCCAGACACTGGGAAGGAAGATCTCCCGCAGCATCACAGCAGAGCAGGGGAGCCTGAGGCTATCATCATCAATTCTAAAATAGCCTGCCTCTAAATGGAGTCTGGGCCAAAGCCAGATTATCCAAAGGCCTAACTGTTCACTAAACACACTCTAGAGTGAAAGGTATATAGTCAACTTTAGGAATCAAAAAACAGCAGGAGCCATCAAGGACAATCAAAGATGGGAGCCCACAGAAAGTGCCAATAGAAGGTCAGAGAGACCAGGAAGTGATACTAACAGAGCAAGACTTGTTCAACCTGCCCAGAGCCTGGCACAGATCAGGCAGGCTTTTATAGCGCCGTGGAGTTCCTTCCTATTCCAAGCCAACTGTATGCACTTGGGGGAGTAGAGATGGCGACAGAGAGAAAAGAGAGGGAAGAAGAGAGACAACAGTTAAAACGATGTCTCCACCGGACATTATACTCCCTGAATACATGTCCCTGAATAAATATGAGAAGGAAGACCTGCCATCCCTCACCGGGGCCGGGTCCCCTGGGATCTCTCTTAGTGCGAGCTTCACGTGACATTAAAGATGATTGTTGTATTCAAAGGTATTTTTCACTCAGCATGACTTCTAAATGCAAGCCAACCAATTCATCTTGTGCCCATCCAAAGAGAGTTTGAAATGTTTGAATGCTGAAAAATAAGATCTCTGTGACGGCCTGAGTGAAATATTGCAAGGGTCACTTTCCAATGCAGAGTCATGGGGAATTTTGACTACATAAGCTCTTAATCTTTTGTGCTGACTTTGGAAACACCCCCAGGTCCATGAGACTCCACTCTCTGGATGCCTGATATTCTGAAGGCCCAGGGCCCAGAGCGTGACATGAACTGATATGTGTTTTTATGAAAGCTGGTTTGTTTTTAAAATAAAGACAGCCAAGTTTTTCACTACTAGCAATTACAGCATGGCTGGATAACCCAACTGGGAAATGTATTTGGGGAAGCTTTTCAGAAAAGAAAGAAAGACATTTTCTTTTCCCTATTGCTTCCTCCTATATTCCTTTACTCCAGGAAATCTGAGGCTCTCTTGCACCAAGGGAGAGTTTAGGGGCATTTGTTTTCCAAGGCTAGCCCTACTGGGATATAGACAGGGTTGATACAAGATGGAATGGAAGTAGCTAAGGAAAGGAAAAGAGAGTTCCTGGAGGGAGAGAATGGTGGGCAGAGGAGCAAGGGTATCTGAGAGGCAGGGTCCTATACCCTGCTCCCATGCAGTGTCCCACAGAGCCCAGATTTTGGGTAGGAAATGACTACCAGATACCCAAGACTAAGCATAATGACCTTGGGCCATGGAGATGGTCCCTGTGACTGAGCCTGTGGTCAGTAGGTTTAAAATCTGCAAGGGAGCATAAGACTAGTATATTACCGTTCCAAGAAGTTGTGTTGGACAGTGGAAGATCACAGCACCAGACACCATCAGGGAAGCAGAAGGAGCAATGCAACAAAGGAATTACCATGAGTTACTATAGCCCGGGTGCCTCCCACATTTTCCCAGAACCAGGAATCTTATACATGCCAGTGGAAGAGAGGGAAGAAGCCCCACTAATTACTGATGTTGGATTTCTCCTTTACCTGAAGAATAGCTGTTACTTTTATTTAGAAAAAGCAATAAATGTTTAGAAATAAATGTAGAAAAAGCAATAATGTTTACAAAAACAATAAATTGATTCTTAAGCCCAGGTTGTGCTCCCAGTTTCTCTCTGGACATAATTATTGTATCTAATAGTAGCTGAGCCCTCCTCCCTTTATACTTCCATGTACAAAGGCTTCTGAGCTCTAAATATCATTATCCTTTGGGGTATGGATTATGGAAAGGTCTTATGGCCTTTGGCTTTATCCTCAAAGGTTGAGACCTCTCCCACTGATATGTGTTTTCATGAAAACTGGTTTGTTTTTAAATGAGCCCCATTTGGGTGTTCATTAATGTTTGCCATTATCCATTTCAACCTTGTAGAGAACTGAGTTTCTTTAAATAACAACATTGACACTCCCTCTAAGGGCCATAGATGACCTCAAGTGTGTGGGCTATGTAGTGACCAGCATGACTGACACCTTTTAGGTGCTCAATAAATGTTTCTTGAAAATGAAAAATGAATATATGAATAAATGAATTGATTAAGCTGGGTTTCTTAATTCATAGACTTTATTTCCTAGAGAAGCTTTGGATTTACAGAAAAAGTGAATGGAAAGTACAGAGCATTCTCATATACCACCTCCTGCCCCCACTCCCCACGCCGCCTCAGCTACAT
>NW_016107553.1:2667670-2705750 GCF_001604975.1 Cebus imitator | reverse complement strand
TTTTTTTTTGAGACAGAGTCTCACTCTGTTGCCCAGGCTGGAGTGCAGTAGCAGATGTCAGCTCACTGCAACCTCTACCTCCCAGGTTCAAGCAATTCTCCCACCTTAGCCTCCTGAGTAGCTAAGATTACAGGCATCTACCACCAAGCCCAGATAATTTTTGTATTTTTAGTAGAGACAGGGTTTCACCATGTTGGTCAGGCTGGTCTCGAACTCCTGATCTCAAGCAATCCACCCACCTTTGCCTCCCTAAGTGCTGGAATTACAGACGTGAGCTACAGCATTTGGCCGTTTCCCCTATTATTAACATCTTGTATTAGTGTGGTACATTTCTTACAACTGATCAATCAATATTGATACATTGCTATTCATTAAAGCCTGCAGTTTACCATCAAGTATACTCTTTGTATTGTATAGTTCTGTGGGCTTGCCAAATCCATGGTGTCATGTATTCACCATTATCATATCATGAAGAATAGTTTCACTGCCCTGATCACCTTCTGTGCTCTGCCTATTCATCTCTGCCTCCCTGCTAACCCTTGGCAACCACCCATCTTACTTCCTTTACAGTTCTGCCTTTTCCAGAATGTCATATAGTTGGAATCATATCATACATAGCCTTTTTAGACTGGCTTCTTTCCTTAGCAATATGCAATTAAGCTTCTCCCATGGGATTTTGTGGCTTGATGGTTGCTTTCTTCTTATGACTGTGCAATATTCCTTTGTCTGAACATACTAGTTTATACATTGATCTATTAGGACACCTTAGTTGCTTCCAATTTTTGGCAATAATGCATTAAGCTGCTATAAACATTTATGTGCAGATTTTATGTAGGAAAAATGTTTTCAATTCATATGGGTAAATACCAGGAAGCATGGTGGCTGGATTGTACACTAAAGACTGCGTTTAGCTTTATAAAGCCTGATTTTTTAAAAACCTATTTCTAACTAGCATTATCTAATAAAATAGGGGGAAAGTGCTAAGTTATGAGTTTACTTTCCATGGTGTAAAACTAGAAAGCAGGCCCTGCTTTTATTGGTACTCAACAAACTGTTCAAGCTTCAAAGTGTAATTCTAAATTGTAGTATACTTGGATTTGGTGACTAATATGCTACATAATTGCCCTTTGATTTCATTTTTGCCTTTTCAATTTGATTGCCAAGTCAGACTATCTGAGAAGGCCCCTACCCATAGGGATAATATTTTCTAGTGGGAGAGACAGTGAATAAGTATAGAACTAAAACCTATAATCAGGTGAAAGTACTGGATAGAAAAATACCACAAATAAGCAAGCAAGAAAACAAAGGTGTTTTCTTACTAACTTATAATGGTGACTCTGCTTAGGGAGCTAAACTAGAATTTGGGGAGGAGGATGGAGGAGGGAGGGTAACTCAGAGACAATTTGGCATCAAGAAGATCCTGTTAGAAGTTGCCAACGATTCAAGTTGCCCTACAGCAGGGGGAGGCAAGCATATTAAGGGAAATGATTCATGTGTTGGGCAAAGAAGAACTTTAAAACATTAAGACAGAAAACAGGATGTCTTTATATCTTCTCTCTCCAGAGTCAGCAGCCTTTTGCTTCACCTTTACGTCATACCCACTTCACCTCCTCCAAATGGAAGAAGCTTGCCTTTTTCTTACCACCCCACACATGGCTGTTTTGCACAATCAGTGCTCAAGAAGAGTTTACTGCATTGAGGGGGAAGCTTTTACCAAAACACGTATCCAAAAAAGGACTTCACTTTTGCCCTCAAAGTTTAACTACATAAAACTCAAACAAAACCAGAAATGCTGTCCTCTCGGTAATTAAGGTTTTTCTCTTTTAGTGGTATTGGAATGAAACCAGCATATACATGTTCAGAGCTTTATAATCATTAACTGTTCTCCACGATCCTGGGAAATGTGAACTTGGATGAAGTCCAAGAATCTTAGCAACAAGACAGCAGCTCCTAAGCACAATCCCAGTCCTCTGATGGAGCCAGAATCTCCGAGACAAAGCACCATTTATCGACATGAACTGTCTTGCTTGCAGAGCTGAAATCCCAAGGACCGAGCTAATGAGAAGACTCAGAGCCAGGGTGTCATATGGAGTTAGGAAGACCAACCCATTAACAGTCTGTTTCTCTGTGCTCAGCCCAGATTGGAGGAGATGCAGAACAAACGTATATGATGGCTTCTGAAAGGCTCCAACACTTGACACTTGAACACCAAGACAATCACTGTGTTTAACTGGGAGTGTGGGAAAGGACACAGACCAGAAAATGTTTTGTGAGTAGATGGGCAGGGCCCCCTGAGCAGCAGAGGCAGCCAGCTGTAGGCCCAGGATGCAGGAATGTTCACAAACTCCTGAGCCTGACGGTCAGGGCTATCTGCTTTACGAATCTGAAGGTTAGACCCAACCCCTCTCCTCTCCTAAACCTACCTATTCCAAAGGCGTCCCCTAGGGCCCAACTACTAGCATCCATTTGAGATGCAGCCTCAGCATAGCAATAGGTGTCCCGTGATTTCAGGAGAATAATTTACTTCCCTGAAAACCCCTGAAAACAGGTTACATTTTCTTGCCCCCTATCTAGAATTTCCTTTGAATGTTAGCAAGACTTAGCAAGTCAAGCATAGAAGAGGGGTTCAAATTATGTTATTGACAACCAGTGATCACCAACATTCACCTTCCTACAGAGCAATATGCTAAGCATTTTGCATTCATCATCTTACTTTATTCTCACAACTCTATAAATTAGCAACATCACAAATCCCACTTTACAAATGGAAAAACAGAGGCCTAGAGAAACTAAGGTTGGCAGTTCTCAAAGTGTTAGTCCTAGGACCAGCATGGTCAACATCAGGAAACTTGTTAGAAATGAAATTTCTCAGACCCCACCCCAGACACACTGAATCACAATCTCTGGGAATGGGGCAATCTAGCCTTCAACAGTCCCTGCAGGGAATTCTGATGCGCACTCAAGTGTGAGGACTTGTGGACCAGGCAACTGGGCAAAACTACACAGCAAGTAGGATCTAAACCCTAGCAGTTTGGCTACAGAGCCCTGTTCTTAACCCCTGTGATACGAATCTACCTGGACGCTAGAATTAAGAGCTCCTGTCCTACCTACAATCACAAACTCCAAATGCTGAGAATCAGCAGCCATTAATAGATGCTTGGCCTTTGAAAATGTCTGTCAGATTTATATGGAAGGATAGAAGGGAGAAGCAACCTGCGTGTTCTACATTAAGGCTTTGGCCTCACTGGTGACATGAGGCACTGTCACATTTCTCATGGGAATGAAGATTTCCTGCTTGTTACTCACTCCCTGCCCCTGCCAGAGGTCACACCCAGAGGCTACACCCAGGCCTTACGGAAGCTTCATTTCACACCCAAGAAGGAAGGCAGATCAACTCGAGGGAATGACGTACAAAGTAGCTGGTTTTCAAAACAAAAAAATTAATTTCAAGGGCAGAGGAAATGGTAGAGGAAGAGATTTGTTAAAGAATACAATATTACCGCTAGATAAGTGTGCTATACAGCATCGTAGGATGATTATAGTTAACAACAACATATGGTTTCAAATAGCTAGAATGATATCAAATGTTCCCAATACAGACAAATTATAAATGTTTGAGATGATGGATATGCTATTACCCTGATCTGATCACTACACATTATTTATATCAAAACATTACTATGTACTCCATGAATATATATAGTTATTATTTGTCAGCTTAAAAAAACAGAATGTTGTGAAAAAGAACAAAAAAATTATGAACATCTGTATTAGAGTATTAGGACTGTCATCGTAATTTACTGCAAACCAGAAAGCACAATGGAAATTTATTGTTACACAGGCCTGGAGGCTAGAAGTCTCAAATCAAAGTATTGGCATGTCTATGCTCCCCTGAAACCTGTAAGGGAAGGATCATTTCTTGCCTCTTCCAGTTTCTGGTGGTCCCAGATGTTCCTTGGCTTGTGGCCGCATAATTCATATAGCACTCTCCCTGTGTCTCTTCATATCATCTTCCCTCTATATGTGTCTTTCTCTGTGTCTAAATTATAAGGACACGAGTCATGTTGGATTAGGGGACCATCCTACTCTGACAGGACCTCATTTTAACTAATTACATCTGCAATAAGCCTATTTCCAAATAAGATCACATCTTGAGGTACTGGGGGTTAGGACTTCGGCATTTGAATTTGAGAGGGACACAGTTCAATCTGTAACAGCATCTATTTTGAGGGTGAGAATTAGACTACAGAAATTTTCATGCATGGTATTTGCCGAAGGACTATTTCAAATAATCTAAGACTGACATCAGTGAGGCCCCACCTATGTGAGGGCAGTTTCCATCATGGCTGATGATCAGAACAACCTGATACTTGTTAAAACTAGAGCTGCCTAGGCCTCATCCTGTATATCGTGAATCAGAAAGGGATTCATGAATCTGTGTGTGTTCACAAATGCCCCAGTGGTTCTGATGCAGTGCCCTCAAATTTGGGAAGCACAATTCTAGCCTGGTGGGATGCTCATTATTCCAGCCCACGGGACAGTCAAGTCTGAGGTGGTACCCAGGCTCCTTGCAGAACTCCAGCCCCATGATGCCCATGGTGAGCCCTAAGCTCAGACCAGTTACTCCAGAATACTCAAGGGGGAGTGCCCAGGACTTCCCTAGATTTTTCCTAATTATGCTTAGGCCCTAGTCTACCTGCTTTGGTCTACACTCAGTACCAAAAGATCAGGGAAACCTGACTTCTAAGCCAGATGACTTCATTGGATGGGAACCAAGTTGAACCAGATGCCCTGGGATTCATTTCCACTAATCCAATAACTTCTCCCCTTCAGAGAAACACAGACAGAGTCACTGAGAACCAGTGCCCAACTCAAGGAGGAAGACACCAGAGGCACCTTCATTGCTCTGAGTGGAGTCCGGATGAGCAGCTGCATAGAACATGGGGAAAGCAGGAGTCAGTGAGGGAAAATATCAGGCAGAGTTAGCACCACATCTTCCCTCCTAGGCCACGCCTCCTTCCCCAATCTACCTCCACAGACTCCCTATTAGCAGCCCAAGACCAGAGAGAATGGCTGAGGTAACATGTACTTGCCAGACATGGCAGCCAAGAGCAGGAGCCTTGCCCTGGGCACCGAGCTCATCAAGTATTTGTGCCTCTCAGAACCCTTATTTCTTCATCTTTCTGCTCCTCATCATGGATCTTCTCATTATGAGGAATAGATACTCAAGACAGTCAGCAAAATGGCAGCTGACTCATTATAATACAGGTCCCATGGACTCCAAGGGCAGGAAAAATCCGCCTGGCTTCATGGGAACCAGGACGCTGTTAAGAACGATGGCTCTATCTTCCAGGGCTTCAAGGTCCATGTCTCCTCATTATGCTTCCGCTCACATCTCCCATTCTCTGCATCTAAGGGCTTCCCTGCCACAACCACAGTGTACACAGTAGTCATCACGGTTGCCTCAGTTCCCGAGACCACACAGCCTTTCAGGTCAGTTCCCAGCAGCTCAATGGCTCAGTCCTTCAATGTCCCAATTCCAAATTCCCAGGAGAGGAATCCAAGTCCATCCTGGGTCAAGCAACCTTCCGTCACTCAGCTAGCTGCAATTAAGGGTAGGGCAGTCATTACAAACCCAGGTATTTCAGCTGGCATCTCAGCAGGGCCAGAGAGGGGTGCTGCGGGGATGGTGGGCAGCACCCCACAGCATGTCTACTGCAGTAATGATAAAAATACTCAAAGTGGATGTTCAGAGCTTCCCCTGGTTTTTCCCCCAGATAAATTTTTCCCTGGAAAAAAAGTTACCATCATTTTTCAAGCATCTATTGGATGGCAGACACTAAGCCATGTGACGTGTAATCCTCACTTCAAACATTCAAAGTCATTACTATGGATATAGAAGCTGAGGCTCACAGAGTTGTGGTAACTTGTCCAGGACCACTCAGATAGTAATGGGTGCAGCAGGAATTCCAACTCAAGTTGGCCAGGTTCCACAGCCATGCACTTGCCTATCTGCCATCCAGATCAAGGTGATTGCACCAGGACATACCATTTCCTTGAATCAGGAAAAAAAGCAGATGTTAACTGTCTACCTGCCTGTCCCACCAAGCTATACTGAAAATAACATGAAATCACAGACTGGAACATGCCTTGGGAAAGCTGAACAAAGACAAATGTGAAGTCTCAGATGTTCCTGTTACTGCCCTCCCATGGCATAGTGTTTGCTCACTGGGCATTTCCCTGAGGACTGCAGAGCATTTTTTTGCCCCTTTTCTCTGTAGTCAGAGTTAGTCAAGACCACAGCAGGGAACTTAGAAGCTATCCAAGACCCCTTGGAAAGAACTGCCTGATGCTTATAATCCAGTGGTGTGACCCCAAATAAACAGGATCTGAATTTTCGGCCCTGTGCTTGGCATTCCAGGGTCGGTAGTTGTTTGAATTGGAGTGACCTTCTTGTTTTTCACTAAGAAACTTAGCCAAAGGAGTTCATTAATTAGGCCTGACTTGGGCATAACAGAGCACAAACCACCATGACAGGCAACTCTCAAATGTAATGCCACCCTTCAAATCCCAAGGTGGGGGCCAAGCCCATAGAGTCTCTGCCCAAGAAGGGAGGTGGCTTTGCAAGGCTTCCTGCATGCTCTGACATGGTAGGGATGAAAGGTATGATCTGAAGCCATGGGACAGGCCATGTTCTTCGGCCCTTGTGTTGGTTAATTTTATGCATCAACTTGGCAAAGCTATGATGTCCGGTGTTTGGTCCAATATTAGTCTAGATGTTGTTGTGATGGTATTTTGCAGATGTGATTAACATTTACAGTTACACTGGCTTTAAGTAAAGCAGAAGGTACTCTATAATGTAAGCAGGACTCATTTCATCAGTTGAAGGCCTTAAAAGCAAAAATGAAGGCTTCCTGGGAAAGAAGGAATTCTGCCTCAAGAAATTCTGCCTGAGTTTCCACCTTGCCAGCCTGCCCTACAA
This sequence comes from Cebus imitator, assembly GCF_001604975.1. NCBI lineage: Eukaryota > Metazoa > Chordata > Mammalia > Primates > Cebidae > Cebus > Cebus imitator. The sequence continues at coordinate 2,698,768 of NW_016107553.1, read as the reverse complement.
ATCTCAGACTAGAGATTCCAATATCAACTCTTCTCTGAATTTACATTGTGCCAGTATGCCCAAAAATAAATCTTAAAATAAATCTCCCTCATTTCCTCTCTCACTCTTGCTCTCTAGTTATCTCTGCAGAATCTTGACTAAAGTCCTCAAACATTAGGCCACTAATGGCAGCCTGATGACATTCACCTCACACTGACTGAACAGCCTCTGCAGGTGAGAAGTGGACCATGTCCTGCAGTGCCTGGGTGCAGGTGTTATAGACTGAGTCCCCTCCTCCTCCCGTGGGCTCCTGTCTTTCCTCCAGAGACAGGTTCTCACTGTGAAGCTTAATGATTATACTATGCAGAAATGACTCTGGGGATTACTCAGATTTTTGGACACTCAGTGTGTGCCCCAAAGACCAGCTGCATGAATATCGCCCGGGAGCTTATTGGAAATATAGGTCAGGCCCCATCTCAGTCCAGTGAATCAGAATCTGCATCTTAACAAGATTCCTAGGTTATTCAAATACACATAAAGTTTGAGAGGTACTGTGATTGAAAGCAGCCCCACATTCCAGGATGTACACTAGACAAGATGTTCATAGAAATGGGTGGAGTTCCTTATTAAACTCTTATCAGTTCTAAGCGCTTGGGCAAAACTAACAAGGAAATAGACATTTCTCAGAACTAAATAACAACAATAGGTTACATTAATGAGGTTTCACTAAGTGCCAAGCACTGAACTAAGGACTTTGTATGTATTAGTTCTCCTAGCAAACCTATGAGGAAAGCACCATTAACATGCTCATTTTACAAAGGGCAAAACTGAAATACAAAGATGTTAAGCAACTTGCCCAAGATCACACAGCAAATAAATAGCTGAGTCAGCATTTGAACTCAGAAAGCCCAGCTCCATAGGCTCATGCTGCCTCTCAGATTCAAAACACAGGGTTCTCTCAATATTATATCAGATATACAAGAGAAGAACTAGCATGAAAATAGTTGTATCTGACTGTGGAGTTTGAGGAATGCTTCATAAAGGAGTCAACTTTTGAAATGGTCTTAGGATGGCAGATGTTATAAGCTGTGGTGCCTTCCATGGGTAAGAAGGCTATTCCCACGAAACAAGATGGAGTTTTCTAGGCAGCCAAGTACTCCTACGTGGATGCTGTTTCCTCTGCCTAGAGAATCCCCGGCATTACACCTCCCTGCTTTTGTCTGGTTATGTAGTTTCTTCTGGTGGATGTCATCCTTCAGATCTCAGCCTTCCGTGACTCCCACACTAGGTCAGTTTTCCCTGCTGAACCCTCCTAACACCTTTTTGACACCTACACCAGCTTATAATTCAAGTTATTGGGAGAGTTTCTAATTAATATCTGACTCTCCCACTAGACTGTGAGCTTCTTAAGGGCAGGGACTATGTCTTTCTCTACTCACTTGTGAATGTCTGGGGGCTAGCCAGCGCCTGGCACACAGTCAGCACTCAGCACTCAGCAACTGTTAAGTGAATACACAGCAAGGATCTTCTGCAACTCTCAAGCACACCACCCATGCCCTGCATCTGCACAGAAGTTGGAGAATGGGCTGTAACCCACAGCAGGAAACCAGCCTCCCCTTGACTAATAAATGACAAACAAGAATGCTGCCAAAGCTGCATGCCTTGGGTTTATCCTTTTGACTCATTCCTAATGTGAACTCACAATGAGCACAGACAAATAGCTGTTTGTAATCCTAATAGCTATTACTTGTAAAAGGCTGTACTGTTACCCCCAAAGCATAAATCAGAAGATGAAAGCTAAATCATATATTTAAATTAAAAGCATGGAACACATTCCAACAGTACTGTGGCTTCTCCAAGACTTGAGATCAAAAAGGAATGAAGTTAAGTTGAGTCCTTCTAAGTTTAAGGCACTGTGAGGATTCTCCAGAATTATATAATAGATTTGACAAATTTTGCAAGTAAATTCTCTGTTCAGTATGAAAGCCTTCTTTCAGAGGCAACCACTGTTTTGATAAGGAATTAATTTAGTGGTAAATGAAAGAATCCATTGCAATTCAGAGCCCTGCCTCATGTGGTCAGCTTGGGAACCTATTGGAAAGCCTTCATTTTAGGCCACTTGACTACTTGACTGTTTAAATAAAGCCATCGCTTTTTCCAAATCAGGTTGGCATTTACCAAAGCTGCAGTTCTTCTCCTGAGGCTCCAGTTCCATATTCATTTGCTTGTTTACCGAGTCTCAGTTGATCTTTTTTAGCTCCAAATATAAATCAGTCTCCAACCTTGACTTAGGGCCAAGGATTTCTAAAAGCAAGTCAGACTTCAGAATGTTGTTCTTTCCTGTAGTAAAGTCTTATCAGATCCCATCACACATGTGTTATTTTCACTGATCTTCTGAAAATAAACTTACTGAAAAACCAATAAGAAGCCCAGCTTTGGGACTGGTGACAATGAAAACAAATCATAAATGTAGCTATGGGCTCTACTGGCAGAGGCTTCTTTCATTCTCCAAATATGGCAAAAGATTTGCTAAGAAACGTTCAATTCTCCTGCAATTCTGGATTGGCCAAAGCAAATATAAAGCATCGATATCTAGTAGCCCAGTGCAATCAGAGTGGACATGAAGTCAGAAATAACTGATTTCAGAAGGAAGGATTTCTCTAGACAAGGGAATGGTTGTATTTCCAGTTGCCCTGTGAGACGTTTGAGTCTTAAAAGGGCTAGTTTATTCTCAAGTGGATAAAAATTTTCAGAAATTGGATGAAGAGTTTCTTCAATGTAGATTATTAATCTCCTTGCTAAGTCTGAGACTCCTAAAGAGAAATGATTCATTTATGCCTCAGCTCATCCTCCTGCTTCCTGGCCTAGTGCATTAAAGACAACAGAAAGGTCAATGTTTTCTCTGCTAGACAAAGCCCTGCCAAATATTTGTGATTAAGGGCCAGGCTATTTGCATCTAGGAAGCAAATTCTTCCTCATTCAGGACCTTCCAAAAGTCTTCCAGCATTGAAACTTAAATTTGAACACTTAGACCAAGAACCTCACAGGAGCACCCTGATGGCTGAACCCAGCTGGTATATGTGTTTCAATTGGCACTATTTTTAAATTGAATTTCCAAGACTTTGGACAAGCCACCCCTTCTATTTTACACCTAGGTCACTTCACTAATGTACTTTGACTACTGGCTCTTGAAAGTATTTGAGTTTCTTAACCCTCATAAAGATGAAATCTTCCTGAAAAGTGTGTGTCCTTCCCAGTATTCTTAAACAGAACATTTAGAATATTGAAACTGACCCAATACTCCCATAAACTATTCTTCTTGATAAACATAGAAACTGGCCCTTCTACTGTTAAAGCCTGAAACTTTTTGTTTTATTTGAGGTCCTTCCTCCTTCAGAGCCTTTCAAAAAAAGCATCAAAGAACTAAAACACACCAGAGCATGAAACTAGATGCCTCCTTGCCTCTCCCTAGTTCTTGTTTTCTTACACATTGTTACATCTCTTGCCTGTTACATAAACCCCTAGTTTTAATTGGTCAGGGAGATGGATTTGAGACTGAGCTCCCAACTCCCCAATGGAGCACCTGATTAAAGCATTCTTCCTGGGCAATACTTGTTGTTTCAGTGATTTGCTCTCTGTGTGGTGAGCAGCAGGACCTGGCCCAAACTGCTGGTGTTTCGGTAACAATATAACTTAACATTCTCTTAATAATTTAAAGTTATCACTGTGAAACTCAGTGATTATACCATGCAGAAATATCCTCATGGATTATTCAGATCTGGGGACACTCAGTAGTCCTAGGATGCTATGCTTCTTGAGGTTTTTAAAGTTGCCTCATCTTGCCCCTGTCTACCTGATCATTAGCTATTCCATTTCACTGTTGCCTCTGTGCCTACCATCACCATATCAAACACACATACACACACACACACACACACACAGACTCGTGTCATACATATTCTAATCCTCCTCTGTTCTGTGGTCTAGAAAACAAGAAGGTAATTTGATTAGAATTATATGCAGAATAGTAATAAATAGGATCTGAGTTAGGAGGTCCTTAAGGAAGTTGCCTCTCTTTTTAAAATATTTTAACTAAATAAATTTATAAATTAGTAAATTGTTAATAAATTAAATTGTTTTAAATTTGATAATTTAGTTTTTGTGAGTACACAGTAGGTGTATATATTTATGGAGTATGTGAGATGTCTTGATACAGGAATGCAATGTGAGATAAGCACATCAAGATAACAATAATAAATGTCAATGCAAATTCTTTATCACCATTTTGACTGCTCAGAAATCATCACTGTTTCTGTTACAGGCTCTTTCCAAAAGGTCGGCAAATACATGACTCCTGTCTGATAAAAAAAAGTTAGCAATTGAAATTCTGAGAATACAGTCTACCATAAAAAAATTAAAACGCACTCACTGAGCCAAATAAAAAGTGTGCTCACTGACCTCCAATTCTTGGCCATCACTGCCAACTACAAAACAAACAATTAGAAACAAACAGCCACAGATGCTATACTCTCGAGTTGATGAGGAAACACCAAGAGCCTGTTGCATCAAGTACTGTCATATCAGTCATTCACATAAGCAGTAAGCCACTTTCCAGTCCCTGGATAACTATGGCCAAGCTAGCCCAGCCAAGAACCTCTTCTCACTCTGTACTTAAAGGCCACAAAAGCAGCTCACTCAGAGGGGCTGGGCTGCCTTGCTCCTCTTAATCTGATCTGACTCACTGGCCACCCTCAGCCTAGGTTTTTATCACTTCTCACTTGAGCTACTACGATGACTCCCCCAAGTGACCTCTCTCTCTCCCTGAGCCATCTGGCCACTTTTTAATCCTCTGCTCACATTGCATTGCTTCCAGGTAAAAACAGACTTCTGTCTGTCTCCCTTTTATCTAAATAAAAAGAGACTTCTTTCCTCAACCTCCATCATGTGGCTATATTCAACCTCATCACAGCCTCAGACTATGGCCAACCACGTTTCTCTCTGCTTTCCCACCACACCATAATCACTGCTACCTCTTGCCTTTTTTCATGCTCTGTGGCTTCTGGAAACACCATCTTTTCCTCTGTGTCTGTCCAAACTCCACCCATCTTTCATATCACCACGCAAGAAGCTGCTCCCAGACACCCTGTCTATCCTTTAAAGGTTGCCCCTTTCATTTAACTCCTTACAGCTCCCAACGTTTTAAGTACTCCTTTCATTTTCCACGGTCTTGGGCATAGGCCCTGGACTTGGAATAGAGCAGGATTCCGACCCAAAACTTTTTTGGCAACTCCCACTCAATATCTATCCCTCTAAATCCTAGCATGTTCAACGAACACAACTGCCCTTGTACATAAAGACCCTAAGAACAGCAAAGTTTATACCTGGAGAAACTGCAGACCTCTCCCAGAATGACACATTGCCCTTCAAATCTCCTGGAGAAAGAGTGTATGAGCCAAGTTCCCAGATATCTAGTGAAGAAAGGCAAGTCAGCCTCCTCCCCTCCCCCAACCCACCACTCTTGCCAGGCAGCATTTAAAATGCACTTCAGCGTGTTCCTCTTTTATTTGGAAAGGAAGCAAATCTTGACATTCTGTTTCTCCCATTTCATTAAGGATGGAGGTCATCCCGGGAAGGGGAAGGGTAGTTTCCAAAGAGAACTTGTGTGAGAGTGGAGGTGGGGCGGGTGACACTGTGGTCCCTTCTCGTTAGCCCACTTCACGCTTTGAAGAGAACAAGCCCAGCTTTCACAGTGAATTATTTGCAGTTTGGCCTCTGCCAGGACTGGGCTCTCCCTGGCTAAGGCAATATCCAGAAGGATTATGTGATAGCTCAAAGACAGACAAGGTGTCCAGAAAGAACTGGCTGGAGGAGGTGACATTAGGACAGCCGGGAGATAAAAGAATAGAGAAGGGAGGAGGGAGAAGGTAGGGTGTGTGTGTTAAATTGAAACCCAGAAAAAGCTAAATCCACACATATTTCTCTCTCTCTCTCTCTCTCTCTCTCTCTCTCTCTCTCTCTGTCACACACACACACACTCGCATAGAAACACATTCTTTGCTTTCCCTCTCCATCTCTAACTCCCCGAGGCATTTCTATAAATAAACAATAGGACCTTGAGCCTGCAATAGTCCCATTATTAAATTCTTACAGTGTTCTGGCTATAAGTGTATGAACACTTTTCCGCACTTCATGGTTTGCAAAGCCTTTTCCCATATATAATCTCCACCTGACTCCTACATCACACAATTGAGAAGTCCTGTAAGCTTCTCCTCATCAGTCGCATACATTGAATCGGGCACCCAATACCCACTCTCAAAGTTCTTCGCCTTAAAACTTTAAGTTTCAGGTTGACTACTCCAAAAATCTCTTAGAGTTTGGGCCACATGACCTATTTTCAAAGTTATCGAATAACAATTGTACATATTTATGGAGTACAATGTGATATTTCGATACACGAATACATTGTGGAATGATCAAATCAAGCTAATTTAACATGCTCATCAACTCATAAACTTACCATTTCTTTGTGATGAGAACATTTAAAATATATCTTTTAGCAATTTTGAAATATGCAATGCATTATTATTAACTATAGCCACCATACTATGCAATAGATCCCCAGATCTTACTCCTCCTGTCTAAAAATGAAACTTTGTACGCTTTGACCAATATTTCCCCATTCCCTATCTGCCTGCCCCTCCATTAAACCTCTTATAACCACCATTCTACTCATCCACTTCTATGAGTTAGACTTTTTAAAATTTCACATTCTAAAGTGAGATCATGTAGGATCTGTCTTTCTGTGGCTGGCTTATTTCACTTAGCATGATGTCCTCCATTTTAATTCATGTTGTCATCACAAATGATGGAATTTCCTTCTATGTTAAGGCTGAATAATTATCTGTTGTGTATATACACTATATTTTTTATCCATTCATCTATGGGCACGTAGGTTATTTCCACATCTTGGGTATTGTGAATAATGCTGCAATGAACATGGGCATGCAGATATCTCTTCAACATATTGATTTCAATTCATTTGGATGTACACCCGAAAGTGGAATTGCTGGATTGTACGGTAGTTCTATTTTTAGTTTTTTGAGGAATCATCATATCATTTTCCAAAATGGCTGTATTATATATAATTTACATTCATCAGTGTACAAGGTTCCCTTTTCTCCAGAGGTCTTTACATGCATACTATCACTTAAATTCCACAAGATTCATGAAGGGTGGATGTGATCAAGGCATGTTAGAGGAGGAAAGTGAAGCTCTAATGTTATGTTACTTGACAGAAGTGTAGAGTGTGGGGTGCAGTGTCTTGAACCCAGGTCTGAATAACTGTAGTGCATGTGTTCTTCACCTGCCCTGGGTTCCTCTTCCTAAGAGTCCTTTATTATCTAAGATTCCAGAGCATCTATTGAGAGGTTTAGTCAGAAAACTGGAATGCCAGGATTCATAACCAATTAAACTTCCCCATGCCTATAGTGGCATCTTTTGGTTTTCACTTCAGCATTTATTTTGCCAGACTCTATACTAGGGAAAGTGGGTAGAGCACTAAATAAGACACACATGTCCTGCTCTTATAGAGCTTAAAGTCTGATTAGAAGAGAGTTCATAAATGCGTACACAATTAAATGCATGGACCAATTCACCAAGAAGCTTCAAATCCACAGAGAATAAACACAATGTAGTTTTCATTTTTTTCACTGTCCTTGACTGTGCTATGTCAAATCATCTCCTCCCCTTTAAAAAAAAAAAAAAAAAATCTGTTTCCATTACTTCCTGTCACTTTCAGCTATTCAATTTAGTCCAGACCAGTTTAAACTCCTGTCTCAGAGCTGATCCCAAGCCCTCTGCCCTCCCAGAGTAGCCAAGACTTGCTGCCACTGGGGCTTGGTGTAGATCCAGGCAGGGTCTGCTCTGTCTCTGTTCTCTCCTTTCTACCTGCCTCATCAGGAGGAAGCGGTTCCCTTCATGGTGGGGGTGGGAAGGGGAAGGGGTATTTGAGCTCTTCCTCCCCGGTCCCCAGCCCTTACCACTTGTAGCCCACCTCACAGACTCTTGTTGCTGGAGACCCTCATCCAGACGGTGGCTATCTTCAAGGGGCAGCGATGGGGGGCACAGCAAGTCAGCCCAGGCCCAGTACCTTCCTCAGCATTCTTTTGTCCCCTGGGAAATTCAACCATCCTGCTGTGCCAAGCTGTGGGAAGGAGCCTGCGCCATGGCCACTCCGTATTTCAGCCCCTCCCTCTCTCTCCAGTGTTTGTCTTCCCCCAGGACAGGGCTGGCAGCAGGACTACGGCCCAGACAAATGTCTAGCCGGTAAACAGGACACTAGTGATTCCCCTTAGCACCCCCAAATCTCTCTTGGCTTGGAGAAGTGAAAACCCCTGTTCTTTCCCCTGCCCCTGGGAATATGCTCACAAGGAACTCTGTACCTCCCCCTGGCTAAGGACTCTGAGCCCCTTATTCCAGCCCAGACTTCTCCTTACAGACCCAGGACAGGGGCAGGGTTGGTGGTATTAGGGCCAGCTCTGCCATTACCTTCTTGAAGGGTGGTTAAGAGCTCGTTAGAAATCCAGCGTGCTTAGCAGTTTTTGGGTCACCTTTGGGCATTGGTAGCCATTCCAACACAACAGAAAAAATCTCACTCACACCCTGTTACATACAATTCTAATTGTGAGATGTGTAAGGAAGGAAAAGAACAGGGTGCTGTGAGAGGAAATGTCATGCTCTGGGATCACACTGCTGGGTCTCAAATACCAGCTCTGCCCCTTATTCATTGTGTGATCTTGGGCAGGTTACTTGGCCTTTCTGTGCCTCAGCTTCCTTATTTGTAAAACGGTGATGATAACAGTATATATCTCATAGGACAAAATAAGAAAATGTAAATAAAACTCTTAGCATAGTGCCTAGCACATTAATAAATGCTCAGTAAACATAAGTTCCCTTAGGGATCCAGGCACCGAACAACCAACACTTGATGAAATAATGAATGAGGTAGTCAGATCCCATTGCTACAAAAATTTAAATATTAGCCAGACATGGTGACACATGCCTATAGTTCCAGCTATCTGGGAGGCTGAGGCAGGAGGATCACTTGAGGCCCAGAGGTTGAGGCTGTAGTAAGCTGTGATCATGCCACTATACTCCAACCTGGGCAACAGAGCAAGACTCTACCTCAAAAAAAAAAAACAAAACCAAAAAAACAGAATTACACATAGATTTCCAATCCATATTAGAAAGGCTAACAAGGACCATATTATGTGCGGTTTGAGAAGAGAGGGCAGGAATATATTTTATTCACTCCCGTAGATTCAGTGCCTAGAACATAGTAGAAGCTCAGTCAGTTGTGTGAGTGTGTGTGTGTGTGTGTGAGTGTGTGTGTGTGTGTGTGTGTGTGTGTTGAACTGAAACTATGTTATGTACAAAATCCCTCCCATGGAACCCAGGGGATGCTGGTAAAATTAAACCACGTGAAACTTGAGTAGTGTTAATGTTTTGTTCATAAGTTTCATGGATTTTGCATATATTTTATGGCATTTATATTAAATTCATAAATAAAATTTAAAAAAATAATAATGAATGAGGGAGAATGATTGGGAATATCTATCTGAGATGGGGTAGCTGGAGAAGACCACTCTGAGAAAGTGACACTTAGGTTTTGACATAGACGAGAAGGCAGAAGTCAGCTGAAGAGCAAAGGGATCATATTGCCCCAGGATCAGATTACAGAATAGACCTAGAAAATTCGCCTTTGACATTTTAATACCATGTATAATACAGGGTTATAAGATATTAATTCGCTCTGGGCCAAAGATTGTCATAACTCCCAGGAGCCAAAGTCCTCCAGATACCTCTGTCTCCATCACAGCAGCTCTAACTGTGCAGTTAGTTGCCTCAAAGGCAGTTGATTTGGGGGGTTGTTTCCATTTTTCAAAGTTGTTAGTCAGGACTTTGGTAGCAATGAGGTCAAGATCCTGGCTAAATGGTAAGTCTGATTTCACATGATCTAAATGGTCAGAGCCAGAGAGTGTCAGCTACCCCAAGGAAGAGAGTATATCATAAATCCAGAGTAGACATATGAACAAGCAGTTTATAGATTGGGCTTTACCCAAAGATTAATTTTAAAGGTCGTATCATCCAACAGAGTACATAACTGGACACTTGAGTCTGTGCATGTCTCTGGTTACAGCTGATTTTAGTTACTTTGAATCTGGTCAGCATTATAAATGGCTGGGATAAAGTATCTGCCGGAGGAGTTGGCATAAGCATGTGACTCACCAGCCCCTCTGACTCAAGGGACCCATAGTTGTCCTGAGCTGTTAATCCATTGACAGAGCATGAGTGAGACAGAGTGGCTGTGAGAAGCTGTACTGACAAATAGCCAGGAACACCCACTGCCCATTGTTATGACTGTATCCTTTTGCGATGCAGAGCATCAATATCTTATGTGGCCTGATCAATGTTTTCAAGCACACTGAACCTAGATGGTGATATAATGGAACTGTTGACACTGTTCCCAAGACACCAGGATGTCTCCACCCAAGTTTGATGGCGTTTGTGTATGATAAATAAGGGCTGGGATACTGTGCTAGAAGTCAGAAGAGCGGTGTGGTATAGATGCCTATTGTTATAGGTGGTTACTTGGTGTCAGAATGTCAAAGGAGGTTGGTCTTCATGTTAAGTAGGATTGACCTTTCTGTTACCCAGAGCCCCAGGTGTAAGCACTAAGAATTTAAACAGGTAACTGATCATTCACAGAAACACCTAAGGATTTAGCTTTTATTTTTGTGTTTGCAGCAGCAGTGAGAGCACAATGGAATGTTTGACACAACTTGATACAATCTAGCATCTCAAAATAGTAAAGAAGGTTGTAAATAACACATAAAAATGGTCTGTTGTCATGAATTCAACCACATCCTAAAGGCTGCCAGAACAATGCTTCCAAATCCCAGATGTTCCAAAACAATTTATTATTCTTAAAGATTATATAGGGAAGCTATCACCCTCACCCACCCCCAAAAAAATAGGGAAAAGAAAATAAAAGCCCTGCATAGGATGCAAATGAAAACATCTCTACTGTGCTTGTAGGTACTAATAAAACCTGTTTATAATTTTTATTATAAAATTTTATTTACATATAAAATAATGTATAATATATATAAAATAAATGTTTGCTTAAGAAGGAGATTGCTGCAATATTTGGATCCTCCTTGATAACCCACCCCAATTTCCTCCATCCCCCTACCCAGAAGTAATCACCAGGCCAAGTTCTACTTTTTATTTCCTTGCTTTATTATTTTCATACATATGAAATATATATTCATTAAATCTATATATATTCAGTTTTGTGTGGTTTGAACTCTAGGTAAATGAATCACACTGTATATATTTTCTGCAACCTGCCTCTTTTGCTCAATTTTATGTTTGTGAAATTCCTTCGCGTTGGTAGGAGTAGCTGCCATTCATCTTCACTTATGTTTTGTATTCCATTGAAATGATAGAATTTATTTATCCATCTACTTTTAGTGGATATTTGTGTGAATTTCCATTTTTGCTTTTATAGATAACAGTTATAAACATACTTATATATCTCGATATAGATGTGCACGAGTTTCTCTGTAGGATATATACATAGAAGTAGAATTGCTCTGCATCTTTAACTTTACAGTGCCAGAGTGTTTCCCAAGTGGTGGCACCAGTTCATACTCTCACCAGCAGAGTATGAGACCCATTGTTCACAAACTCATCAACACTTGCTTTTTACAGATGTTTAAATTTTTGTCATTCAGGTAAGTGTGAAATAATATCTCATTGTAGTTTTAATTTGCATTTCCCTGGTTATTAATGAGGTTGACAATCTTTTCACATGTTTATTGGCTATTTGTGTTTTCTCTTCTGTGAAATGTGTATTCAAGTCCTTTTGTTTGTTTTTCTATAGGTTTTAATATTTGTATTGGACTTCTTTATATATTCTGGATACTACTCCTTTGTCAATTATAGCTGCTCCCAGTTTGTACCTAATCTTTTCACTTTATGTTGTCTTTTGGTTTTTTTAAAAAAACCAAAGATTGTTGCATAGGTACACATACAGCAGTGAGACTGGCTGATAGTTTAACATTCCTTTACTGTTCTTGTAGGATTTCAGCGTCAAGGTTTCAGCGTCAAGGTTGTGCTAACTCATAAATAAGTTGAGGAATGTTTCCCCCCTTTTTTATATACTCTGAAATATTTTGTGTAAGATCAAAGATATTTGACCTTTTAATGTTTGATATAACACATCTATAAAAACATCTGGACCAGTTATTTTATTTGTGGGTGTATTTTAAACTACAAATCTTAAACTACTAATCTTATATGTTTATAGGAGTAATCAAGTTTTCTATTTCTTACTGAGATCATTTTAATACAGTATACTTTTTGAGAAAAGTTTCCATTTTATCTAAGTTTTCAGATATATTAAAGTTAATCACAATACCCTATTAATTTTTTCATTTCTGCATTACCTATAATTGTGACTTTTTTTTAAATTCCCATTTTAGTGTTTTCACTTTTATCTTCATTCATTTTCTCGAAGATTTGTCTTTTTTACTGCTTTCTGGGTAAGCTCGTATTTCATGAAAATTCCTTGAGGCTTAGGCTGAAGGCACACTCTTACAGTGAGCATGTGTGCTTGCTTTTACTGAGCACCTGGGTACTGCAACCAAGGACCATTTTATTTATTTATTTATTTATTTAGTGGGACAGAGTCTCAATCTGTGTCCCAGACTGGAGTGCAGTGGCACAATCTCAGCTCACTGCAACTTCCGCCTCCCAGGTTCAAGCTATTCTATGGCCTCCCGAGAAGCTGGGATTACAGACGTGTACAACGCCCAGCTAATTTTTGTAATTTTTAGTAGCGATGGGGTTTCACCATATTGATCAAGTGATCTGCCCGCCTCAGCTTCCCAAAGTGCTGGGATTACAGGTGTAAGCCAGAGCACCTAGCCACCAATAACCATTTTTTAATAAATTCTTGGCTTGAGGTTTTTCAGAGCACGAGGAATATGAAGTCAGGTTGTAAATCCATAAGAGAACCAGATGGTGTTTATGAATGTTAGGAAGAGTTGATGGGGGCTTTTATTCCATCTATTAGATTGGTGCAAAAGTAATTGCAGTTCAAACCATGAATTTTAAATCATTATAGCTAGGCTCAAACATATCTTTATTAATCAAAATAGGAACCATTACAGTCAACACATTTTTGCCAATGAGAAATGTTTGTTTATTCCTGTAGCATAAAAATCAATACTTCAGGATTCAACAAACTCTTCTGCATCCTGCTGGTTATAGAAGCGTTTTCCCTGCAAAAAGTTGTCGAGACGCTTGAAGAGGTGAAAATAGCCGGTTGGTGAAAGGTCAGGTGAATATGGCCGATGAGGCAAAACATCATAGCCCAATTCATTCAACTTTTGAAGCATTGGTTGTGCAACGTGTGGTAGGGCATTGTCATGGAGAAGAATTGGGCCCTTTCTGCTGACCAATGCTGGTTGCAGTCATTGCAATGTTCAGTGCATCTCATGGATCAGCAGATGTAATGGTTCCGCCAGGATTCAGAAAGCTGTAGTGGATCACACTGGCCGCAGACCACCAAACAGTGACCATGACCTTTTTATTGTGCAAGTTTGGCTTTGGGAAGTGCTTTGGAGCTCCTCAGTCCAACCACTGAGCCAATCATTGCTGGTTGCTGTATAAAATCTACTCTTTGAGACGTCATAATCCGATCAAGAAATGGTTCATTGTTGTTGTGTACAGTAAGAGAAGACAACACTTCAAAACGACTATTTTTTAAATTTTCACTCAGCTCCTGAGGCACCCAATTACCAAGCCTTTTCACCTTTCCAATTTGCTTCCAATGCCAAATGACTGTAGAGTGGTCGACGTTGAGTTCTTAGATAACTTCTCATGCAGTTGGAGGAGGACCAGCCTCGATGATTGCTCTCAGTTGGTCACTGTCAACTTCTGATGGCCAGCCACTATGCTCCTCAACTTTAAGGCTCTTATCTCCTTTGCAAAAGTTCTTGAACCATCACTGCCCTGTATATTCGTTAGCAGTTTCTGGGCCAAGTACATTGTTGAAGGTGCGAGTTGTGTCCACTGCTTTACAACCCATTTTGAACTCGAATAAGAAAATCACTCAAATTTGCTTTTTGTCTAACATCATTTCCATAGTCTAAAATAAACATAAAATAAATAAGCAAGTAACAAGTCGTAAGCAAAATACATAAATAAATAAATTGAGAAATGCCCATTAAAATGATGTATAACATAACCACATTTATTTAAGAATGTATTCCAATATCAAAAGGTAAATCCCAACAATGCAAAAACCACAATTACTTTTGCACTCACCTAATCTCTAAAGCTAATGTTGAGACAGGCATCTTTCGTAACTGAATTTCTCCATAAAAGTTATGTTATTTTCTTACGGAGAGTGTATCCTGTCTAGGTCTTAGCAATACCAGATATTCACTGTGACACTCCCAACTCACCCACACACCATATTGGGCCCTAATCCTTTGTCTTCTGTCCCCTTAGCAGTCATAGCTGTTAAAAACAAATGTTGGTAACCTAGGGATTAACAAATAGCTTCAGGACAGGTGCCAGTTCAACGCACATTTACCTCTCTCAAGACTTGCTTTTGCTTTTCATATAGGAAGGCAGAGAAGACCTTTAAGGCCATCGTTACTCTTCCCAGCTCAGCTTGATAATTCTAAAAATATAATTAGAAAGCATTTTATCTAGCATTTTTAGATGTTTCATACTGGGAGGATTTGGGAGAAGGCAATCTAGACTTTAAAATTTTCAAGGCCAAAGTCATCTTGGTCATGTTGTATAGGGCATAACTTTGGGGATGCTATCAAACACTTCTTTAGGTACTACAATAATCTCTAGAGTACTCCTAAAGGGCAGAGGTGAAATAGTTTTTCAGCCAGGCTACAAACCTGGTTATATTCTTCAATTTTTATAGTAATAAAGTATATTTATTCCCTTCTTCTTATAATAGGATGAGGCATTGGACTAAATGCTTTATACAAGTTATTTCACTTAAGATACAACATGTAAGGTTATGACAAAGTAATTTGCAATAAATTAATGTTCCTGATGAGAATAATTAGAAGCCATTAAAAAAATACCCCAAAACTTTTTTGAAAACATTGGAGAGTTTCTGAGACAACCAGGGCCTGAAATAAGCAGAAACTACACAGAGAGAATCAAAGATCTAATGGACTTACACTTCTGAATGTGAGAGGAGCTTTGAGGCAGATCAATACTAACATACAGGTCAACTAAAAATGCAGGAAAAAAATGCCAAAAAATCATTTAAAGGCATTAAAGAGCTACTTAAACAAGTAGGACTTTATGGTTAGGTTGAGTTTTTTTTTGTTTGTTTGTTTTTTTACCTGGATGTATTTGCTGATTCTGGGAAGGCAAAAAGCTAAGAAGCTGAGTGTTGCCTGGGAAGAGGGCCAATAGCATTGATAGAGCCATCGATGGCCTCATAGAGCTAGAAAGAAGAAAATGTAAAAATTCAGAAATCAATATCCCGGTGAGGAGGGTGTATGTGGAAAACTGAATCTAACAGCCTATTTTTCACTCAAGATATTTGCCAAACTCTGAAGGGAAGGAGAAAGAGGGAAGGAGGCTAAGAGGCCCACCAAAAAGACTGAAAATCAGAGGGGAGTTCTGGCAGATTCAGTATGCTGAGAAACAAAGATTAGAGTTCAAAACTTTCCAGGAGGAGGAACCCTGGTGCAAACATCAAACTCTCAGCTTTAGAAGGCTGTAGATTAGGAGCAAAGGTGAACCAAATATAAATATAGCTTTACCAAGACTGCAACTTTGCCTTGACTCAGCTCAATCCCTCATTGAACTCAGGCAAGCAGCCCTGAATCTGTCTGGCAGAAGAAACAGTGAATACTCTCTGAAGGAAGATTATACATCTGGTGAAATTCTCTATCTTTTCATCTGTTTTCTTGAAAAACAAAAAAAATTTTTAACAGGTTCTCACTCTGTCACCCAGGCCGGAGTGCAGTGGCATGATCACAGCTCACTGCAGTTTCAACCTCTCAGGCTCAAGGGATCCTCCCACCTCAGCCTCCCCGGTCGCTGGGACCACAGGCCCACAACAGCACACCTGGTTAATTGTTGTGTTGTGTTTGTTTGATTGATTTGGATTTTTTTGTAGAGACTGGGCTTTGCTATGTTGCCCAGGGTGGTCTCAAACTCCTGAGCTCAAGTTATCCACCCAGTTTGGCCTCCCAAAGTGCTTGGTTTACAGGTATGCACCATAATGTTCAGCCCTAAAATTTTTAATATCTATTTTTGTTATATGTAATACTGGTCATTTAATCAAACATGACAAGAATACCAAGAGGCAACACCACATAAAAAAAGAAAAAAGTATATAACAGAATCAGACCAACAGGAGATTCAGATTTTGGAATTAGTAGACAAGCACTTTGTGATTAACCATCATTAATATTTCCAAGAAAAATAGAGGAAAGGGGAGAATGGATGAAAGATGAAGATGTTCACAGAAAATTAGAAACTATCAAAAATAACTATTAAAAAATTTAACTCAAAAATAGAGCTGAAATTTTGAAAATGCAGACATGTGCTTAAAAGCAGAATTAGACATAGCAGAAGAAAGGCTATGTGAACTGGAAAACAAGTCAATAGCAAATATGTGAACAGAAGCCCAGACAGAAAAAAAGAGTGGGAAATAGAGAAAAGAGGAACATGTAACACAAGTCTAATCAGAATCCCAAAAAGAAAAGAGAAAGAACATGAGACAGAAGAAATATTTGAAGAGCTAACAGCAGAGAATTTTCTAACCTCTACCTAAATCCCTACCTAGAAGTATATATTTACTGAAACTATATTTCAAAAATGAAAGCTAAAGATTTTTTCAATTAAACAAAAACTGAGAGACTTCTTCACCAACAAACATACATTTAAAGAAATACTAAAGGGATTTCTTTTCAGGCCAAAGGAAAAACAATCCAAGATGGAAACACAGAAATACAGAAAGAATAACAGAATGAGTAAAACACAGTTAAATAAAAATAATGGTGACTGAACAAAACAACATGATACTATCTCATGGGGCTTAAAGTATATTTAGTACTAAATACATAATAAAATGCAAATAATAGGAAGATGGTAAAGTGCTTAAGGTCCTAGCTTTATCAAAGAAGGTGTCAAAATGATTATTTTTACTCTACGGTAAGAATCAATGATGTGTGTAATCACTAGGGTAATCACTAAAAGAAAAGGAAAAGAATCTGTAACTAACAAGTTAATAAACTGGAAAAAAAATAGAATAACAAAAAAAATCCAAAAGAAGACAAGAAATAAATGAAAAAGAACATAAACGAATGGGTCAAATAGAAAACAAATAATAAAATGGTATACATCAACTCAACTATATGAAGAATTGGGTTAAATACAAATAGACAAAATAATCTACTTAAAAGGTACACTATGAAGAGTTTTGAGAAGTATCATTTTGTAAGTGTTGTGACCACATTAAGTCTGGGCTCAAGCCTTAGCTCCAACACTTACTAACTCTTTGACCTTAGACAAGTGACAAATCTTGTCTGTGCCTCAGTTTCCTCTTCTGTAAAATGAGCTTAATAAGAGAAACCACCTCATAGAACTGTTGTGAGAGTTAAACAAGTCTATAACTTAGAACGGTGCTGGGTTATATAATTATTAGTCACTTCATATGTGTCCCTACCCAAATCTCACCTTGAATTGTAATAATCCTCATGTGTCAAGGTTGGGACCAGGTGGAGATAACTGAATCATGAGGGCAGTTTCCCCCATACTGTTTTCGTGGTAGTGAACAAGTCTCATGAGATCTGACAGTTTTATAAATGGGAGCTCACCTGCCCAAGCCCTCTTGCTTGCCACCATGTAAGACATCCCTTTGCTCTTTCTTTGCCTTCTGCCATGATTGTGAGGCTTCCCCAGCCATGTGGAACTGTGAGTTCATTAAACCACTTTCCTTTATAAATTACCCAGTCTTGGGTATGTCTTTATTAGGAGCGTGAGAACAGACTAATACACCACTGGTATTAGCCTCACAACAAGCTTGTAAATAACCCGTTTCATAGAGAATTAAATTGAGACTTAAGTGATAGTGCAACTTACCCAAAATTACCCAGCTGGGGTGTTACTATGAAGTGACAGGATAGAGAAGTGAAAATGTCTCTAGCACTCATGCTCCATGACAGCAGAAATCTTATTTGTCTTGTCTTGTTCATCACTATACATTCACTGCCAAACACACAGTTAGTGCTCTATAAATATTTGTTGGGTAAACGAGTGACTCTTACTACAGTGCTATTTCAGATACTGTATTCTCCCAACCAGTAACATAGAATACTAATATTAGTACTAAGTCCTTATTTGAGAAAAGAATCTCAAACACTAATACCAATCTTCAACCAGAATCACCTGAGTTTAAGCCACTGACTTAACCAACTTTGAAAACACTCTACCTTGGGTCTTGTACTGTAGGATAATCTATTTCCTTTATAGCTTAAGCTATGTGAGTCAAGGGATCATGTTACTTGTGCCCAAAGGCCTCCTCATTAATCTACTCCTATGTACAAAAGATCAGAGAAGAGAAAAGGAAATTATCAATTGGTAAAATAAGAAGTCCATGTCTAGGCTGTTCAGCAGGAGATGGCATGGGCAGGGCTGGAGTGTTGGAGAAGGGGCAGTAGGCCAGGCTCTACTATTTCTGGAGGAATCCTTTGAGCCGTTATATGACTCTGCTCTGAATAGGGACAGTTGAAAACATTTCACACAGCTTAAATCAGAGGTCCTCAAGCTTGATGCATATTGGAAACATCTGGAAAACTTTCAGAACTGTCCAATGCACAGGTCACAACTTGGACCAATTAAATCAAAATCTTGGGAGGTTCCAGGGGAGACATCAGTATTTTGTAAAGCTTACCAGTTAAATCTGATATGCAGCCAAAGTTAAGAACTGCTGGCTTAGAGGGGCCATCCAAATCCAGGGATGAGTGTCCACTCATTGTTGGAAAGAGGGAAAGATCAAGGCCAGGAGTCAGCGACACTGCACATGGGCCGCTCTGAGTTTGGGATCCTTGCCCACTAATGAGAGGGTTTGTTCAGATCACAGCTCCAAGTAGCTGCTGGAAAACTCTATGAGGAACCTAGCGATGAAAGCTGAGGTAGAGATTCTCCCTTTGCAGCTTGAAGGGCCAAACTTGTGTAGAACTTTTGGATTCACATTGATAAAAATGCACAGTTCACTCCCACACTAGAGATTTCAACTTGGGGATGAACTAAAAGGAGAGCCATCAATTTAGAGGAAAAAAAATAGTCCTTCCTTGTATAACTAAATTAAACTTTATATTTTTTTGGAACAGAATGTCATGCACTCCAAATTCAAGTGATTTTCTCATGTTAAATTTTTAAAAGTAAAGTTGCTTTTACTATTAGGTGAGATATCAGGATGTGAAATACAGTTAATTCTATTTCATAGTAAAGCTCCAGGAACACCCTGCTCTTTGGCCAGCTCCTCCCTCCTCAGCTGCCCACTGTCACCCCAAAGTTGGGTCAGGCTGGCACAGGTGACCAGCACAAGGTGGCCATGCCTGCTAGGAAATAGCTCCCCTGTAAGAAGGGGGCTGTGGGAGAAGGGGCACCTCCATGGGAGATTTCAAGAAGGCCATGTGAAGCAAAGGGAGGGATATTAAGTGACCAGTCAATGTTCAGCAGGCTCAACCTGGCCACGCTACCTTGAAGAAGTCACTTCACCTATCTGGATCTTAGTTTCTTCTTTTATAAAGTTAGGCACTTGAGCCCCATGGTCTTCAAGGTCCCTGATAGACCCAAGTTTGATTTTTCTCCATCTCTTGGGAACAGGGCACTCTCTTCCACCAAATCATCAGCATAAATAGAGAGGAAACAAAATAGGGGCTATAAATTCCAGCACTGACAGAGGTCGGCAGATAGTGGAGAGTGAAGCCATGGTTGGAGACTGTGGCCAATGACGCATCTAAGATGCTTGCCCCATCTAAAGGGCACAGCTGCTATTCGACTTCGGTATTGGTTGCCATGTGGGAAGACCTTATAATTTTTTCGGGAAAAAAAGTAAACGCAGATTTTTTAATGTAGTTCACTGCTTGTAATATCATGGCAATAATTTCTTTTAAAATCCTGTGTCAAATAAAATACATCTGTGCCCAGATACAGCCTGTAGGCCGGTGGCTTACAGCTCTGACATAGAGGATTCTGTGATATGATAAAACTTTATTCTTCATAATTGGGCCTTTTTAGTAGCTTGGTCAACATCGTGCAGATCTTTCTTTAAAAACGCTGTGCACATTTTAGGCAGAACTAGAGTAACAACTTAGATCACAGACCTGCTGCCTCTCACTCCAAGTAGCTGGGCTGCTCCCTTCCATCCAGAACTGGTGGCCACTGGCCTTTCCCTATGCCCTCCGTGTAGCTGGAAGTTATGCCCCTTCAGGAAGGTGCTTGCTGAAGACATAGAAGCCACTCCAACCTTTCCCACACCAACTCCTTGCCCATTAAAGCTGAGACATGGCCTCCAACATAACCCTGACCCAGCAGAGATTGTGTGTGTATGTGAGCAGAAACCACAGATGCAGACAGTCAGAGCTGGGGGAGAAGCAGTAGCAGCAACTCAAGTCACGCTCCTGCTCCCCAGCCCAGTGGTCAGGTGGTAGGAAGGGTGGTCACTAATGGGACTGGGGCCTTGTGAATATCCTCAGATAGATCGATGTCTTGGTCC
Organism: Cebus imitator; assembly: GCF_001604975.1. Lineage (NCBI taxonomy): Eukaryota > Metazoa > Chordata > Mammalia > Primates > Cebidae > Cebus > Cebus imitator. Next base: position 2,677,944 of record NW_016107553.1, on the reverse strand, counting down.
CTACTAACTCTGCTTAGTTGTTCCTAAACAACAAAAAAAAATGAGAATGTCAGTTTAGTTTCTTATTTGACTGTGGCTTTGCGAAAGAAAATATACCCGGGTCTTATATCAAACACATTTATTCTTAAAGTGAGAAGCTCATCGAGGATAGCTAGAGGAAAGTGAAATATTTACAGTATAAAAAGTATGGATGCTAGCCAAACTTCAAATTCCGTCACTGCAGAGTTATTCCAATAGTACTTTTCCACCATGGCACATCACACATGTTAAATTAACTGCATTCTTGTAACACCTCTCAATGACGTGCACAAAAATAGAAGCAACATTCTGGGACTGCTTTTCTTAAGATCCTACAGAATGGATTTCTGCACACTCAAAAACAAGTATAATACAACACATTCAAAACAAGTCACATCCATTTTTCTTAAAAGAAAACAGCGAGATGAAAATAGGCAAGCGATGGGTTGCTACTTCTACGTGCAAGGTACTGGATTCTTGCATTGAGAATCTTAGTGTCGGGCCTCACGTCAAACGTCACATCAAAAGTGTGCAGAAAAATGACTCACCTTCAATATGAAGGATGTGAGTTGTGTACAGTGACAACAGTCTCAAAGATACAACATTATTGTAGGAGGAATGCCTGTGTACAGAGTGGACCTTTTTATGAGGCCAAAATCTCATGAGTTATCAGATGACCATTTCAACATTTGGGTTAAGCAATGACAGTTTTCTGGTTTAGTCAAGGCACTTGCAAAGAGCTATCTTTGACATGACATGAAGTCCCTATGTATTGTTAGCCATTGATGATGGCATGGTTTTGCTGTTCCAAGCATTCAATAACAAGAACCCAAGCATGATGTTTTGACCACAAAGTCACTTATAACATTAGAACTGCAAAGCTGGATTTGCTTAAACTTTCCCCAAATTATGATTTTTTTATAGATAACATCTGAACAGAAAGGCTTCACTTAAGATCTTGATCTTCAGAGCTGTAATTCATCTTCTTCCTTCAATACCACCCACACTCTTAAAGGTTATTTGACTTTTCTCCACAAGGACACATAGAATGGATCTTTTTCCCCTCCACAAATAATTTCCCCAGGAGAGAACTGTAAAACCAACTTAAAAACACAAAATAACCTTACATTTTTTCCAACAACAATGATCAGACCTCCCACTCCTCTGACTTGAGCTTCAGAGCCTTTTGTGTATACTTTTCACACATTCCTCATACCATTAACACAGCTTTCCATCACCATCGGCCATTCTCCCTCAACTTTTCCTTGCCCAACATGAAAGCTAGTGGATTGAGAGGGAAGGAGGAAGGGCACTAAAAAAGGATTACCTTTATAAAAATAGTTTTCAACCTGCTACTTGATCCTCCAAACCCCAATTGAGTAGCATCATCTGTATAGACCCCAACACCAAATTCTCACGTGGCTTTCTTTTCCATAGCCAGGTCTCAAAAGCTCAGATCTAAACCTACTGATGGAGTAGCAAAGGCTTCCTAACATTGAGCAATACAGACCTAGGATTGCATGGGGGGATATGACAAGTCAAGACCAGTCACATTGTTGCTCAATTCATCGATAAGAGGCCAAGTTCTCCATTCTCCCCCAGCTCTGCCACTCTGGGAAGAGACCACTAGCCAGCCTCGGACTGCCAAAGATTGTTGACTCTAACTCTGTTTTAGGAGACGTCTGGTGGAAGGCACAGTCCTGAGGTGCCATCTGTGTCTGCACCCCATCAGGCTTCCACTGAACATGGACAATTCTATAATTCTGACCATCATTGTTGTCCCAAAAGACTTGCCCATTAGCATGGTAAGAGATGCAGAACTCAATTCTCTGCTCAGTTGGAATGACAGTGGGTAAGTCAATGGCAAATGAGAAGGTATCACTATCTGAGCCACCATACACATTTTTCATATAGACACAGTCCACGTCAGTGTAGCTTTTCCAAGAATCAAAAGTGATACGGACCTGAACTTTCTTCTCAAAGCTCACGTTTTTGACTTTTACAGTCCCTGTCACTGTTCGCTCTTGCAAAGAGCAGTTCTCCAGACAGACAAAGTTCTTCTGAAAGTGGTTCCGGAAACTTAGGTAATCAGCTGAAGGCTGAGGGAAATCTAAAATCAAGTTTTTCTCCTCGTGGAGTTTTAAGCCAGAGGAGATATCATTAAGGTCCAAGAGATCAAACTGGAGATCCCATGCTGGTTCTTCTGGGATGTCAGAGAAGACATGGATCGCAGTGAGAGAGAGGCCCTTGGAGTCAGCAAACACAACGCGCTTCTTGGCTTGGTTGTGTGAACACTTCCAGTCATTCTGTGATTTGGTTTCCTGTTTTATGTTGAGACATGGTTTCAGAGGCTTTAATTTACTCACAAAATGTCTTCGTTGGAAGTCATTGTAAGGGCCCAGGAAACTCTTCACAGGCGGTGAATGAGCCAAGCAAAGCCTCATGGCCACATCCACTGGCATGACTGAACTTGTCAAAGGACGTGGATCTAAAACCTGGATCATTCTGGAATGCAAAGGGAAGGGGTATTATCACCTGGATCGGAAGTGCTCTTCCCCAGTGCCAAATGCATATGTACTATTTTTGTGCTAACTGAATGACAGCCAGTGCACTAGTATCAGGCAGGTGCTGTCATATGCAGTAAAAGAGAACAGTATTAAGTGATCAGATCTTCTTTCTATGTGTACCTCTACCTTTGGCTGGCTAAAGGCTGACTAAGTGTTATTGCTTAAAACACTTAGAGGGGGGTGGGGTCTCAGTTTCCCCATCTGAGAAACAAAAGTGTTCAATTTTATGATCTCCAAGGCAGCCTTAAGAATCATGTGCTCTGTTTTGGACCAGTGGTCCTCAAACCTGTCTGGTAACCATGCCTAGGGAAGTTCCCTTCCTCCCTCCCTCTATCCCTCTTTCTCTCCTTCCCTCCTTCCTTCCTTCCTTTTCCTGGGACTTCATGCCTCAGGGAATCCCTTCCTCCCTTCCCTCCCTCCCTCCCTCCCTTCCTCCCTTCCCTCCCTTCCCTCCCTTCCTTCCTTCTTTCCATCCTTTTCCTGGGACTTAGAACCACTGAGGCAGAACTTCTGGGACTAGGGCCAAGGGATGCATATGTTCTTAAAGCTTCCCAGGTGATTCTAATAACCAGACAAGTTCAGGAGCCACCATTCCAGACCCTCTCCTCCCTCTGGATGCTTTGGTTTATTTCGCTGCTAAATTGACACTTCTCTGGTAATTCACTTGAAAAGAAACAAAAATAACATGCAACAGTTTTGAGAGTGAGAAGGCTAGAGAAGTCGAATAATTCTCTTTGCACTTTATCATGCTCTTCCTCATTTTTCACAAACAACCACTGAAATACAAGTCAACAATTCATGCACTTAAAAACTGTGTGTAATTGATAGTTCACCTAAAGAGATGCCCATGACAAGTCCACATTTAAGTGGAAAAACTGATTACCTGAAAGTTGGAGTGTTTTAAGATATACATTATATATATGAACTTGTAAATATTGAAAAACTCTATAGGAAATATGCCTTTCCTAATAATAATTATTATCTCTGGGTGATAGGATTATAGATGATCTATTTTCATTTTTTTTCTTTTTTGGTATTTTCTAATAGGCATTTATAAATAGAAAGACAATAAAGCTATTTAAAGTTTTAAACATGACCGTGCTCAACAATATTAAACCAAAAAGCATTCATAAAGAAGACTTTTTTTCTGGCCTTTAGTCCTCATTATATATTTCCAAGCTTATGGCATTAGGATTTTTTCCCTATCTTAGCCTTATAAGTAAGAGGTGTGTGTATGCTGTACATGACATTTCTCAATCTGGCTTTAGTAGCTCTCCTCACAGCAGCTCTAAACATGTGTGTAAGTGGTCATTATCACAAAAATAAGTAATAAAGAACACAGAATTTACTGTATTAGCTCTGGGGTTTTTCTGGGAGACTTGCAAACTTAGAACAAACAAATGAAAGCTAAAGCTATATTTGTGGGTCTAATAATAGTTAATAGGCAGGATTTTTAGAGAAGTCTTCTGCTAAGCTATGTCTGGAGAAGCTATTTAAAGTAGTTTTATGGGAGGGTTTTTTTTTTTTTCTTTGACTTTTTGCATTTATAGAAGGACAGTTTTAGTATTGGGTGATTTCCCTGGAACTTTAAGTCCTGGACAAGAGTTAAAAATAATCAATTGCTCAAACTCTTGAGATTTTGCTATGGCAAACTGTGATAAGAAGGACGAATGACTGCAAACATCGTCCTGTAAATTTTTTCCTCCAAGCTAAACCACCTAACCAGCAATGTCAGAGTGCTATTCTCGCCAATTTAGCTGCCCGAGTCTTTGGGATATTTGTGCAGGACCAAAAGAACAGCCGCATCCATAAGAAAATCCGAACTCAAGCTGATTCACGTTAAGATCATTTCTGCTTTAATTTGCTAATTTCTAAAATAGGCTCTGCTTAAGAAATAGAGCCAAGTTTCTATACCTCCAAGGCCTCTCTGCTGCCAGATTCAACTAAGCAGTCAGTCCACTTGTCCTCCCCTGGTGTGTCCCTTTTCAGAGATGACAGAACTGAAACGCCCCCCAACTTCCCCACAACTGCGCGTCCCCTTGTGTTCCCGGCGCGCAGAGTTGCAGCAAACCTACCTGGTGCAGCTCATTAGGCAGAGAGGCGCGGCGGACTGTGAGAGCAAGCACCCGCTGCCTGCACAAATTTGAACCCCAGCTACCGGCCTTGCCCCCACGGCGATCGCTGGGACGGAATGAGGGCCGGGCGCCGGGAGGCCGCTTATGGGCTCCGAAGCACGTGACCCGATTCCTGGGACCAATCGCTGGGCCTCGGGCCCCATGGCGCGACCAACCGGCGCCCAGCTAGGGCACGGGCCCTCGCCCCGGGAACGTGATCGGCCTCGGGCCGGACGTGCAGAGGGCGAGCTGGGCGTCCCGGGAAGGTCCGGGATTCCCGGGCCAGCTGGACCCAGCTGCGGAACGGGAACCCTGGGCCAGGGGCCGGGCAGGCACGTACCGCATGCAGCGGGCGCCGGCCAGGAGAGAGCGCAGCCAGCTCGCCCAGGAGGGGCGCCAGTGCCTCAGGCTTGGGGCGGCTGTTACTCGCGAATGGCTTTATAGGTCAGTGCAGTTGAATCTACACACAGAAGATGTGGCACAGTCCGAATGTGTATGTATCGCATTTGAAATGTTTATATTGTTCACTGCCCGCTGTATCCGCGTTTCTCCCTCGCCTTAGCTTGCGCGACCCCAAACTGGCTGCATGCTTTTTGGTTAGGGTGAGTTCACAGATGCACCCCACAGTAGACAGCTGCCAGGAATTACCAACTTATCTAACAAACGTTGTTAGGAAAGCATACAAGCCCCAGAAAACACAGAGGTTTAATTAATTAAAAGACACTTTGTATTTCTGTCTATTCTTCGATTTTCTCCCCTGAGGGGGACACTAAAGCCTAAAGTGAAATGACCCTTTTCACACATAGAGCCTGTCAGAGGCAGCAGTCAACCCAAACCCCTCACTCAATTCTGAGGTCCTCTGGGAGTGGTGTGGAAGTCAAAATGTTAAAATACAATTTTAAAAAGCACGCTGTTATGTTTCATGAGTCTTCTGAGTCAGTCACTTTCGCTAAGGTTTCATTACTTTGTTCAGTTTGGGGATTTTTTTAGACCATCATCTACAGCTGTAAAATTAAATGTCTAAGTCAAGTCTAAATTATTCCCACGTCCTAGTTCTGCTTTACTGAGATATCCATTAGTCAATTAAAATATACAACAATTCCTGTCAAACAGTGGAATTGTTAAAGTGGAGTTATTAGAGTGAAGAAAAAAATATCACGCTGAATATCACTGGGAAAAGCACTTTATGCCTGGGTTTTATTTTTGAAATATCTAACTCATGGCAGGTCTTCTAGCCCCCTTAGCTCAAACAAAACTAGCTGGGAGGTCTTTGGATTGACACTTACTAGCTACATAAATGTAGGCAAGTTCTAACCTCAATTTCCTTATGTGTAATGGTGCCAATGAACAGATTCAGCATAATACCCAGCTCCTGTGTTGAACCCTGGCTAGCTCCCAAGTTTCTACTTGATCTCTCAGATAGAGGTTTTACTCTATCACCTCAGGACACCTGGTGCCTGAGCTAAAATATTGAGAATAGCTGCTGCTTGTTGAGCCTTTACTCTGTGTAAAACACTGTGTGCTATCGATTCAGTTCTCACAACAACCCTATGTGATATGTCCAATTATTAATCCCATTTTAGAGAAAAGAAAACGGAGACACTGAGTGGTCAGGAAACCTGTCCAGAAGATCACTTGAGGCCAGGAGTTTGAGACCAGCCTGGCCAACATGGTGAAACCCTGTCTCTACTAAAAATACAAAAATTAGCTGGGCGTGGTGGTGCATGCCTGTACTCTCAGCTACTCTGGAGGCTGAGGCAGGAAAATCGCTTGAACCCGGGAGGTGGAGGTTGCAGTGAGCCAAGATTGCACCACTGCCCTCCAGCCTGAGTGACGGAGTGATACTCTGTCAAAAAGAAAAGAAAAAGGAAAGCAAGAAAAAACCTGCTCAGGATCCCACAGGTAGAGCAGGGATTAGAGCCTGGCTGATGCCAGAGCAATAACCACTGCACCATACCACCTTCTTTTAATGACCCATCAATGGTTAGAATTATGGAGGTAGAAGGAGGTGATAGGCATCAACCTCTTTATTTCACAGATGAGGAAGTGAAAACTTAGAGAGGTCAAGCTGCTTGCCAGAGGCTGGCTAGGTCTGAGCCAAAACTAGAACCCTGGGTATACTTTTCCTCTACCCATAATCATATATTGAGCTAAACAGTAAATATTACCAGTTAAAATGATGGAGAAACATGAATAACAATTTATGGTGATCACATTTTGAGAGAAAGATGTGCATGCATAGAAAACAATGTGCTCTACAGAAATGTGAACAGTTCATTTTGGGATGGTGAGATTATGAGTGATTAAAAATGTCTTTGTTGTTCTGCTGCTCTGTTTTCTTTTTTAAATTTTTCTATAATGAACATAGATGACTTAATTAAGACATAATTTTTCAAGGGGGTTTAAACTTTCAGAGTCAACTAACATATATAGCTTACCTCCTAGGTGCCAAAAACTGTGGTGGAAATTTTCACACGCTTATGCCATTTATTGGCACCACCCTTTCAAGTTGCACCTGTTCCATTCATACAGTTTTTCTCTCCTGCCCCCTGGTGCCTAATAATGTCATAGTAGTCACTCTCCCTTTCAACTCCTTCAAATGGAAGATTCAGGGAGACCATGCTTTCTCCTAAAAGGACTCAACACTCAATAAACTTCTAAACTGGATGATCCAAGCTTTTCACTTCTGTCTCCTTCCTGGAGACAGAAGGGTCTTACTCCCCTTCATTATGAGAGGAACTGGGATGGAATCAGTGTTCTTAGTTGGGGGTCGCAACAATGAAGACAGAGTAGACAAGGAATCCTGGGGAGTTTTATTATTATTCATAGGATTTCTCCCACTGTGGTTTGGCAGCATCTAAACATTGTTTGGTCCTACCCATCTTAACAATAAATCTATCAGCAGGAGATTATTGAGCTGCGCAGTATTTCTAGCTCCATGCCAGGGGTTCCAAAGTCTCAGCAACCATAATCCTTTGACCGTGGGGAGGTTACCATCATTATTACAGAAAAACAAATTCATAAAATAACCAGGGGACATTTTAAGAAGCTACTAAGCAAGCGGATGATGACTGTGGGGCTTACACAAGTGGGTGTCTTACAGCATTCGCTCAACACATTGCCTGAGAGTTGCCTTTGGAAAAACACCCTGGGGGGTTGCCAAGTTGCTAACTCATTTTCTGCAAGCTTGTCTTTTTTCAGTGCCTAATCAAGAAAGTCCTTTAGAGTTCAGCCCCATAGTTATTAATATAAAAATATCAGTACTTTAATCACAGTTAGTGGTAACTGAGAGGAATCTCACAAGTGATCTTCACTGAAGATCAATTATGAAGTTTCAGTGAAGAGTCAGGGAAATTGAGAATTGTTTTTTAAATTATGATTGAAAGAAGCAGGTTTTGCATTTTGGAGAAAAAAAAGGTACCAATTCATTTGTCTCGGTTAATAGTAAGCTCTCTTGTACACTATTTTCTTCTTCCTTCTTTACCTACATTCAATAGGAACCCCAATATTAGATGAAAGGATATAACCTGAAAAAACATATAATGCCTACTTTGGGCTAGGCACTGTTTTAAGCACTTAGAAATATTAAATCATGTAATCTTTATAAGAATCTGGTGAGGCAGAAACCCATTTCACAGATGAGGAAAATAAGACATCTGGGGGCAAATTGTCCAAGATCACACAACTAGTAGGTGACAGGATCAGGTTTCAAACCCCTCTAGAATCCATGCTCCTTGTGCGTGAGTTGCTCTGAAAAGTGCAAGCACCACACTGGTACCTACTAAGACCAAAAAGCAGCTCCAAAGCCAGAGAGATCCTGAAAAGAGAAGGCTCCCTGTGGAATATCTGCGAAGCTTCAAGGAGGTGGTGGGACTTGGGAAGGCCAGGAAAATGGGAAGAACTTAAGTATGGTGTGATAGCATCTTTAGGGCATTTAGATGACAAGAATACAGCTGTGTGGCTCAACAAGTGAGAGAGCAAATAATATCACAATTGAAACGGTGCCAGCCACCCACCGATCCACTCAAAGGGCATATTCCCAGAGGCAAGTGGGGGAAGTAAATGGAGTAACAAATCTGCTTGTTGCCAGGTATACTATGCTACCAAACATTCAGTATAATTTTCACTACTGGAAATGTTTGAGTTTTTACTTCAAACCTCACTTGTAAAATATCCCAGTAAGAGCAGAGAACAGTCTGGGTATGGTGGGAAAGCATAATTGTTAGCAATAATAAGGGGTTGAAGAAAGTGCAGGGCTGGACACAGTGGCTTACAACTGTAATCCCAGTGCTTTGGAAGGCCAAGGTGGGCAGATCATTTGAGGTCAGGAGTTCAAGACCACCTGGCTAACATAGTCAAACGCTGTTTCTACTAAAAAATACAAAATTAGCTGGGCATGGTGGCAGGCTCCTATAATCCCAGCTACTCAGGAGGCTGGGACATGAGGATCACTTGAGGCGAAAGTTGAGATCGCACCACTGCACTCCAGCCTACGTGATAGAGCAAGACTGCGTCTCAAAAAAAAAAAAAGTGCAGACACCACCTGAAACATGTAGGTATCTCAGGTGAGGTGAGGAAAAGGAGAGAGGAGGGTAGATGAAAAAAAAGGATGGTATCACTGTATCCAGTTGGCTTAGTGGCAAATGGATCATGTGAATATTACACACATTTGCTACACATGCTTCAGGACTTCAGAGATAGGAACAGCCTGTGGGGGTCAGGATGGCCAAAGAGGACCAGGACTTATTGAGTAATTATAAGGAGAACAATTTGGCTAGAAGTGAGGATTCTGGCTGGGGAGAATGGAGAAGAGGGGTCAAAAGAGAGTGGTTTGTTTTTTTTTTTTTAGACTCTCACTCTGTCGCCTAGACTGGTGCCATCTTGACTGCAACCTCAGCCTCCCAGATTTAAGTGATTCTCCTGCCTCAGCCTCCCCAATAGCTGGGATGACAGGTGTGTACCATGATGCCTGGCTAATTTTTGTATTTTTAGTATTTTTTAGTAGAGACGGGGGTTTCACCATATTGGCCAGGCTGGTCTTGAACTCCTGACCTCAAGTGACATCAAGAGATACTAGCCCTACCAGCTTAAATGTTTTATAAAGTTAAAGTTTAAAAAAATAAACTGGAATTGGTGTATAAGTAAAAAATCAGATCAGTGAGATGAAAGAGTTCATCAAATAGACTACTTACATATCAGAATTTCATATATGATACAGGTGGGTATTTCTCAGGAGCTGAAGAACAGCTTATTCAATAAAAGGGCAGCTGGCTAGACAAATAGGGTGGGGTGGGAGGATTGGAAGGATGTATGTAAGAAATTGTTTTATTCACACCTCTATAGAGGGGGACAACAGTGCTTTGATTGCACAGCAACATACATGAATAAAGCACCTCATGAGGGAATTCTGCAAAGGGAAGACTGGCCTATTCAACTGCCCTGTATGCTGTAATTTGGGTGACTTAGAGAGCTTTCTTTTTGATTTAGGACTTATGGGATAGAGAAAAAGTATTGGGGCAATTAGTAAGAAAAAGCTCATTGAGACAATATATTAAATATACCTTTTTTTTTTTTT
>NW_016107553.1:2608322-2667510 GCF_001604975.1 Cebus imitator | reverse complement strand
GAGTTTCACCACGTTGGCCAGGCTGGTCTCGACCTCTTGACCTCAAGTGACCTGCCTGCCTTGGCCTCCCAAAGTGCTGGGATTACAGGTGTGAGCCACCATAACCAGCCTAATGTATACTCTTAAGTACACATTCCTTCCTGTCTCAAGTTCCTCCTTTCTAAGAAGCAGGAGAAAACCCTCCATGGGTACAGCTGATAGGATGTGTCTGTGCTGGATGGGCCTGCATGCCCCATGTGTGTTCTATCGCTCTGTCTGGGCAGGGATATGCACCTCTAGTTTATTTTGCTAAATCTTTATATCCTGACTTTGCAGTCTATCTTTTTGCTTGAAAACCCAATAGCCTTTGAGATGCAGAGGCTCTCTACCTAACCAGGCCACTGTTTACTCACCAGATTCATGTTGTCTAGAGTAGTCTACTTTTCAGCTCTATAATCTGGTTTCTGGACTCAGCTGTTAAACTTTAGCTATTGAAGGGGTTTTGAAGACCCTTTGGCAGAGGAGACCAAACTGAAAACAGGTCCCCCATTTGTAAGGTACCATAACACTTTCTTTCTCATATAACAAATTAAACATCTCCTCCTCTGCGAGTCCTCTCCCCTCACACATATACAAACACATTACGTCACCTTTTTCCCAACTCTGGACGTAACTGTTAGTACCTGCTTGCTCCAAAAGATGTTCAGAACTCTTCGTTCTTTTCTTTTAAACCAGAATGCTGTATTTTCTTCCTTAACCATGGGGAGAAAAAGCAGATCTGGTCTAAGCCAGAGCTTTGTGTCTATCAGAGAACTGTTTCTGTTTAGCTGCTAAATGCCTGGTAAGTGGTGAAAAGTTCCAACTGGGGAAAGTTGGGGAGGATTAACAATTTCCAGATCCTACTGAGTCAACTGTTTTTACTAGGGCTTTAATATTTTGTCTGAAGTGTAGCAAATCCTCTACAACATCAGCCACAGTTTTAAAAACACATTTTTTATTTGTAAGGTCAAGGGTACATGTGCAGATTTGTTATATAGGTAAACCCGTGTCACTGGGGGTTGTTACACAAATTATTTCATCATGCAGGTATTAAGCCTAGTACACATTAGTTATTTTCCCTGATCTTCTCCCTCCTCTGACCTTCCACCCTCCAGTAGGCCACAGTGTCTGTTGTTCTCCTCTGTGTCCATGAAAAACACATTTTAAAGCCAACTTTCTCCAAGTCTTGTTGCTCTCTATTAGCAAGTACTGATTTTTTTTAATGAACAACTATTAATCTCCTAAGTCACTTAGTAAAATTGGCAATTATTTGAGAGCCCCTGATAAGAAGACAAAAAACTTCAAAATGCTGCTACTTCCCCTGTAAAAAACAAACAAACAAACAAAAAAAAAACACCTCCAATAATCAAAAGTGATCGTGTTGGGAAAAAAAAGCATTAGATCTTGCTTTCCTGTATACATTGTTGAGTTTTCTTCGTTACAGAAATTTGGAGCTCAGACAATTGGTGATTAAAAGTAATTTTTTTTTCTGAAGAAAGATAGAAGAAAATGTTAAGAACAAACTATGAATCCAGCACTGCTCAGTCCTTTTACATATTTGATGATATAATCACTGCTACAATATGATTATAATCTAATGTGTTCTTTAAGTTTAATGCTATTAAATTAAAAAGAAGAACAGGACTGTTGCTTAAAACAGGGCAAAAGATGGTTAGGTATCACTTTCCCTTCTCTTGCTTCTACCCTGTCCTACCCCCAAATTCAAAGTCTTTATGCTATTTACAAAATTTAGTCTTCTTCATAATTGATAATGGATGAAGTTACTATTTTGCAAACTACAAACAGAAATGCAAGATCCAATCGGTCAAAATCACAGAGGCAGCACGGAGCAATAATATTTTACGTATGATTAGCTCTTTCAACTTTACAAATGCCTTCATATCCTTTATTTAATCTTCATTAAAACTCTGTGAAGCCACTATTATGATTTCATCTTACAAAAGGGGAAACTGAGACCCAAAAAGCTGAACGACTATAGCAGTGTTCACAACTATTAAGTAATCGGGTCAGCCTTCCAAGCCAGGACCTAACCTCGTGTGTATACCTCACCTGAGTAGTTAGCTGCGTCATTCACAGATGTTAAAGTAGGATCTGAGCGTGAGCATCTTGTTGGACGCTTCTGTCTTCCTCACCTCCATATTTAATCAGTCACCATGTCCTGCCTACTTTCACCTTCTTACTACTTCTCAAAATTGATGTCCTCCTCTCCACTCCCTTGCCCCTCACAATCCCTCATTTGAATTGTAATAGCCTTTTAATCGGGTTTTCCTAATCTATATTGTGTCTCTCAGGTGCATCTTTCTCACAGCCAACAAAGTGTCTAAAATGTAACTCTGACCACAGAATTTTGCTATGGCTGTCCATAATCTAAATCTACTAAAAATAAATAACTGAAACAAACTGCTGACTTTCATGGCCCTCCAAGATCTCTGCTTGTTTCACTGACTTCATCTTCATTTGTCACTACCTAGCCCTACTTGTACTCATAAAGTGCCTATCCCACCTGGAGCATCCTCTCTTCATTCGCCTTTGCTTGACTAATGTCTAGTCCTTCTCTGTGGCGCAGCTCAGATGTCACCTGCCCAGGATGCCTTTCCTGCTCTCCCTCCACCAACTCAGGGACTTTCCTTGTCTTTTCTGTAATACGCTATGACTATTTTTATTATTTATTTACCACCTACATTTATAAAAATCTGGTTTATGTTTGTCTCTTCCATTAGACTATAAGCTCCCTGAGGGCAAAGGCAATGTCCTATTCATCTCTGTTTCTCCAACACTGGACACAATACACAGCTTAAACAACACATGCCTGTTGGGTAAATTGTATACACTAATCATGAAAAATACTTGCTGGTTTCAGAATCCTGCACAGAAATTGAGAAGATGATGTTGAAATGATGTGAATGTGGTGAATCAGCAGGACAAAAACATGAACTCTCAAAAGATGCTTTCAGAAACAGTCTAAAGAGGAGTGTTGACAAAAACTCTAAATCAGGAGAGTGTACTATTAAGTTGGCAGTCAGGGGAAATGTTATTAAAAAATACCACAGAGCAGTGCCAACCAAACCACCTAATGCCCCACACTCAGGAACCTCAGCAAAAGCACAAGTTGTACTAGGACATGACAGATTTGTTTTTAGATCATAAGTCAAACACCAGGACCATGACTGATGGAGACTTGGGTTCTTTAAGCAATAGCTCATCAGGAATTCTTTTACTATATAAACCCATTTGTCATCCTTTGAGTCTTCTTTGCTACATCTGGCTATTGTCCAACTTCTCCTTTTCCTTGTGGGCCTTCAAATACCTCTTTCCTCTGTTTTCCAATGTCTTGTTGCCTTCTGCCTCTCATGTTACTGCTTGTGTAAGATCACCATTGACATAAAAATATCCTGGAAAATTCCACTGGCTAATGTATGCCTGTAATTGTGGAAAGTACATGGATCACCTAAGTCCCTCCCTTAATGTGCTGTGTTCTTCTGTTTGTTCCTACTGTTCCCTCTGCCTGGAAGTCCTTCACCTGGCCAACCCCTATTCTTCTTCAAGGTCTGGCTCAAATGTCCAATGTTAAACTTCCCCAAACCCTAGAGACAGAGACAGAATGCCCTGCTCTCTTCTCTGTACTACAGAGATGAATTTGCTTAGACAGCTAAAATAGCTTTTGTAGCACTCCATGGTTTTACTTGTTTATGCAACTGTCTCCCCATTAGACTAAGGCCCACTGAGGACGGGCACCAAATATCATGCATCTCTGTATCCGTTACACTTACCAATGCCTAGAACATCATAGACACTCAAAAATATCTCTTTATTCCCAGGCAAGATGGCCGAATAGGAACAGCTCCGGTCTGCAGCTCTCAGAGAGACCAACACAGAAGGTGGGTGATTTCTGCATTTCCAACTGAGGTACCTGGCTCATCTCACTAGGACTGGTTAGACAGTGGGTGCAGCCCATGGAAAGCAAGCAGAAGCAGGGTGGGGCATTGCCTCACCCAGGAAGTGCAAGGGGTCAGGGAACTCCCTTCCCCAGCCAAGGGAAGCCCGTGAGGTGCCATCCCCTGAGGGAAGGTTCATTCCAGCCCGGATACTATGCTTTTCCCACCATCTTCACAACCCACAGACCAAGAGATTACCTGAGGTGTCTACACCACCAGGACCCTGGGTTTTAAGCACAAAGCTGAACGGCCATTTGGGCAGACACCAAGCTAGCTACAGGAGGTTTTTTTTGGTTTGGTTTTTTTTTTTTTTTTTACCCCAGTGGTGCCTGGAATGCCTCTGAGACAGAACCCATTTGTCATCCTTTGAGTCTTCTTTGGAAAGGGGGCAAAAGCCAGGGAACCAAGTGGTCTTCCTCAGTGGATCCACCGCCACAAAGCCTAGCAAGCTAAGGTCCACCAGCTTGAAATTCTTGCTGCCAGCATAGCAGCCTGAAGTCAACCTGGGACTCTTGAGCTTGGCGGGGAGAGGGGCATCCAGCATTACTGAGGCTTGAGTAGGCAGTTTTCCCCTCTCAGTGTAAACAAAGCCACCAGGAAGTTCGTACTAGGCAGAGCCCACCACAGCTCAGCAAAGCTGCTGTAGCCAGACTCTCTCTCTAGATTCCTCCTCTACGGGCAGGGCATCTCTGAAAAAAAGTCAGCAGCCCCAGTTAGGGGCTAATAGATAAAACTCCCATCTCCCTGAGACAGAGCGCCTGGGGAAGGGGCGGCTGTGAGTGAAGTTTCAGCAGACTTAAATATTCCTGCCTACTGGCTCTGAAGAGAGCAGCAGATATCTCAGCACAGTGCTTGAGCTCTGCTAAGGGACTGACTGCCTCCTCAAGTGGGTCCCTGACCTCTGTGCTGCCTGACAGGGAGACACCTCCCAGCAGGGGTCGACAGACACCTCATACAGGAGAGCTCCAGCTGGTATCTCTCCGGTCCTCTGGGATGAAGCTTCCAGGAAGGAGCAGGCAGCAATCTTTGCTGTTCTGCAGCCTCCACTGGTGATACCCAGGCAAACAGGGTCTGGAGTGGACCTCCCGCAAACTCCAACAGACGTGCAGAAGAAGCGCCTGACTGTTAGAAGGAAAACTAACAAACAGGAAGCAATAGCATCAACATCAACAAAAAGGACAACCACTCAAAAACCCCATCCGAAGATGACCAGCATCAAAGACCAACAGTAGGCAAACCCACAAAGACGAGGAAAAAAACAGCACCAAAAGGCTGAAAATTCCAAAAAGCAGAATGCCTCTTCTCCAAAGGATCACAACTCCTCACCAGCAAGAGAACAAAACTGGGCAGAGAATGAGTTTGATGAATTCACAGAAGAAGGCCTCAGAAGGTGGATAATAACAAACTCCTTTGAGCTAAAGGAGCATGTTCTAACCTCCAATGCAAGGAAACTAAGAACCCTGATAAAAGATTACAAGAACCGCCAACTAGAATAACCAGTTTAGAAAAGAATATAAATGAACTGATGGAGCTGAAAACACAATACAAGAACTTTGTGAAGCATACACAACTATCAATAGCAGAACCCAGGCCTAGGCACCTTCAAAACCCTATGTTTGATCCTGACCTAACACTGCCCATGAAATAGCAATAGCAATAGTTAACTTTATTGATGACTTACTAAATGACAGGCATTGTACTAAGCACTCCCTTGAACTGTTTTATTTGATGCTGGTAACAACCCAATGAGATAAGAATCAATTTAAGTCTCATCTTAAGAGTATGAAACTAAAGCAGAGAAAGTTAGAAACTTGCTCAAATGCCACCTCCTCAACAAAGCTTTGCCAGATTCCCTACACTCTAGAATACAGTTGCTCCCTCCTCTGAAATCTGAGGCACTGTAATGCATCTCCAATAGCATCACCACCTTCTGCTTCATATCCTTGCTGCTTGGCCTGTATCATCCTTTTACTAAAAAACTACAAGGGCAATCTAGGTCTGACTCACCGTCAGTTACCCCAAAGCACCTGTCCATAGTTTCCCAACAGCCATTCCCTAACAATTCCTTGCTTCAAGTAAGCGCTGGTAGTATATTAATGAATGAACACTGTAATTCCTGCAATGTGCCATTGAGGGACTCAACCAGTGATGAGTCACAGAGTCACCCTCAGTATTTGCTTAGACCACACCACTGGACCCTCCAGCCAGGGAAGAACCAGTTATCTCACAGCCACTAGACTTCTGGATCATATTCAGCATTAACTAGGAGACTGTGTACACTGCCTTAAGAGCAGACAAAATAAATTCAATTTCTGTTATTATAAATAGCTCTTAGGTAGTAAAATAATCATAATGGTGGAGACTTATAGGTTTTGGAAGCCATCACACCCAGTCCTGCTTTTCACCACTCCATAAACTTGAGCCCATTAATGACTTAACTTACTTGAACTACAGACTTCTTATCATCTATAAAATAAAAAACAGTAAGAACCACCACCTTGGGATTGTTAGTAGGATTAAGTGAGACAAGACATGAAAAGCATCTATAACTGAGGTGCCTGGCAGTAAGTGGTAGTTATAATTAAGTATGAAAGTAGTATATTCTACATGTTGCATTTAAGGAGGATCATTGGCAAACAGGAAATATGAGAGAGGACAAGAGGATTGTTCCATATCTTGTCAAAGGAGCTGTTGGGGTTTGGCCTATGACATCTGGAAGAATGTGCAAGATATATCTTGAAAGATCTGTAGAATTCACATGTAGAAGAGAAAGACGAATTCTCTGTGGCTCCTAAGCTCAACGAGAACCAATGGATGAAGTGGTAAAGTCCAAATTTTGATTCACTGTAAGGAAAGCCTTTCAAATGACTAGGCTGTCCAATTGGACTAGAAAACTAGCAAGAGTTTGCTCATTGGGCTTGCTCAGGCAAAGCCTGGAAGATACATCAGAGATGCTAAAGGCAGAAATGTTTTATGTAGGAGGTCAGCCTCAATGGCAAGAAAGTTTCATACTAACGCCAAGATTCTGTTATTTTACTGTCCAGAAACTCAAGTGCACACTGAAAAGTTGAATAATGAAAGATCCAAAGATTTCATGCACTAGATTATTAATTCTGGAGTGGCACAAATTAATCTATCAGCTGCAATGATTTATTTCCACCCACATCGAGGTAGACTCCTCTTCCTATATACCTACAAAGATGATTCAGAGCTGTCATCTTGGCATTTCTCCAGACAATAGACTCATAGTTTCCTAAAGTTGGATAGAACCTGTGAGTTTTTTAAAAGAACTTCTAATCAAATGTCTTTGAATAGAAGAATAATCTCACACTTCTTAGCTGATTAGCAGTGCACAACAACAAAAAAAACAATCCTACACAGTAAGGATAAACATGTAACATGATTCTGTGAACATCCAAACTTTAGGCACCAGGACTGCTGTCTGGCAAGGGCTGTTCTCTGCTTCCAAGATGGCGCCCTGCCACTGCATCCTCCAGAGGAGCAGAACTCTGTGGCCTCACATGGTAGAAGGCAGAAGAGCAAGTCAATCAAACCCTGCATAAAACCTCTTTTATAAGGGCTTTAATTTCATTGATGAAGAAGAAGCCTTCATGGCCTAATCGCCTTTTAAAGGCCCTACCTCTTAATCCTCACTTTGGCCATTACTTTTCAATACCTGAATTTTGGAGGGGAAACATTCAAGGCATAGCACTTCCTAAGCTTCTAGAAAAAGAAGAGGGAATCACAAAAGCAAAAGTTGAGAAGCAAAAGTAGGTGTCTTTACTTTTACACATAGACACCAAAGGAGGGACCCTATTTTTACCTGTATAACATTAGGTGTGCAGTTTGCTGTATTTTCGTAGATACCATGTCTTTCATCTGAAGTCTACTTTGACTGATATTGATATATCAGACAAGTTTTTTTAAGATTCATTTTTTTTATGGTGTATCTTTTTTCATCTAACTTGTTTCTTTATATTTAAACTGGGCTGTTTGCAGAGGGTATACATTTGGGTATGGCTTGGTTTTATTTTAAATCATGTCTGACAAAAGTCTTTGTTGTAATTGGAGTGTTTAGATCATTTTCATTAATATAATTACTAGTATGGTAGGTATTAAATCTGCCATTTGCTATTTGTTTTGTTGAATGTTATTCTTTTTTTTGGCGATGTTGCCTAGGCTAGAGGGCCCCGATCATAGCTCACTGCAACCTTGAAATCCTGGGCTCCAGCAATCCTCCTGCCTAAGCCTCCCAAGTTGCTGGGATTACAGACATGAGCCACTGCACCTAGAATATTTATTACTTTTTGCATCTTTTCTTGCCTTCCTTAAAATCAATTGAGTATTTTTAAATAATTTTATCTCAATTAAATGCCTATTTCCCATACTTTTTGGTGGTTTCTTTGGACGTTGCTCTAGAGTTCACATTGTGCTCCTTTCCCTTACTGCAATACGCTTTCAAATAGTATTATGCCAATTTATAGTATAAAAAAATATAATGTTTTAACAGTGTATGTATATTTCACTTTCTCATCCTTTATGCTATTGTTGCACATTTTACTTCTGGACATATTATAATGCATTGTTATCTTTTCTTCTGCAGTGTTAAACTTGCAATTGATCCCATCTAGTAATTTTTAAATTTCAAATATCTAGAAATGCCATTTGGCTCTTTTTTGTATCTTCCATTTCTCTCCTTGCTGCATTCATATTTTTCGTTAAATACTTAAACATAGTTGTATTAGTTGTTTTAGCATTCTTGTCTCCTAATTGCATCATCCCTATCATTTCTGTGTCTGTTTCTACTGACTGATTTTTTTTCCTGGTTATGAGTCTTATTTTTTCCTTCTTGGCATGTCTAACAATTTTTTTATTGGATGTTGGACATTATAATTTTAAGTTGTTGAGTTACTAAATTTTATTATCTTCCCTTCAAGAGTGTTTGGCTTTGTTCTGGTAAGTAGAAATTTTACTTGAGGTTCAACGCAATTGTTTTCCAGATTTGTTAGAGTATGTCTATAGTAGCTTTCACACTATGGATAATTTAGCCCATTAATAAGCTATGGTGGCCAGGTGCAGCAGTTCATGCCTATAATCCCAGCACTTTGGGAGGCTGAGGCAGGAGAATTGCTTGAGCCCAGAAGTTCAAGACCAGCCTGGGTAACATAAGAAGACTCCATCTCTACAAAAAAATTAAAAACTATCTGAGCATGGTGGTGCATGACTGTAGTCCCAGCTACTCAGGAGGTTGAAGTAGGAGGATGACTTGAGCCTAGGAGGTCAAGGATGAAGTGAGCTGTCACCATGGGGCCACTGCACTCCAGTCTGGATAACAGAGTGAGTCTCTGTCTCAAAAAAAAAAAGAAAAAAAAATCTATGGCCAATATGGCTATTCTGAGGTCTCTGTAAATACCCCAAATAATCAACAAGAACTCTCCACCCTGGCTTGGCTTGGCTTATGGGAACTCAATGATCCCAGTCCTATGTGAGCTCACAGTAATCCAGTCACTCTTTGCCCATACCTCATAGAGTTTCACTCTACATATTTAAGTCTTTGTGTTCAGCAAAGACTCAGCAAGCGCCATGCAGATTTCTGGAGGGCTTTTTCTACATACCTTCCTTCTCTCCAGAACTCTGCCCTACAAATTTCCAGTCACTTTAGACTACTTGAACTTCAGTCTCTGTCTCAACTCAATGAGTCTGCCATGTTCTGCTTGGGATTCCTCTTATTGCTTTGTGATCCAGAATTTGCCTGCCTCCAGGCAGAAAACCAGGGCAATTATAGGATTTGCCTCATTTGTTTCCCCTCTCTAAGGGATCATAGTCCCGTGACGCCTGTTGCCAATGTCCAAAAACAATTGATATTTTTTCCAGTTTCAGGTAGGTAAGTAAAACCTTGATGGACAGAAACAGAAGTCCTCTAGTTGTTCCTAATTTTATAAAAACAGTATTGTGCTTCATGTAACCTTTGAAGACTTCTATTTTTCACTCCATAGTCTATTGCTAGGATTCATCCATATCTTCATATGTAGCTGTGAGTTATTGTTTTGACTGTGAAACCATAAGCTATTTATCTGTTCTCCTGTTGATGGGCATTTAGGTTGTTTCTGGCTTTTTGTTGTAATCATTTTTGTATATGTTTCCTGGTATATTTTTGCAAAAGTTTATTTTGTATGTTTACTATTTTAATTAATGTTTTAATTAGAAATGGCTGCTGATTGTGTCAAACTCTTTTCTGACATTTATTGATGACATCATTTTTCCTCTTAATTTGTTGCTGTAGGGAATTATATTGTTGGATTCCCTAATGGCAAACCTTCCTGGCATTCCTAAAATATACTTAGTTGGGATCTATTATTCTTTCAATACCACTATTAGACCTACTAAATTTTTGAGTACAGTTTACTGAGGTATAATTTATAGATAGTAAAAATCATACTTCTAAAGTATATAGTTTGATGTGTTTTGACAAGTATGTTTAGTCATATAATCACCACCACAAAAAAAAAATACAAACATTTCCATCACACCAAAATGTTTTCTCATACCCTTTTGCAGTCAATTTTCTGTCTCACCTCAATCCCTGGCAATTATTGGTCTGAGTTCTGTCCTTATAGGTCCACCTTTTCCAGAATGTCATACTGTAAATAAAGTCATATAATATGTAGGCTTTTACAAATGACTTTTATCACTGTACATAATGCTTTTGAAATTCATCCATGTTGTTGTATATATCAGTAGGTTTTTTCTTTTTTACTGTTGAATAGTACTGTTTTGTATGGGTATACCACCATTTGTTTATCCATTCCTCAGTGGATGAGCTTTTAAACTTTTTATTTCCAGTTTTTGAAAACAATTAGAAATCAATCTGCTACACAAATTTAGGTATAAGTCTTTGTGTGTACAAATGCTTTCATTCCCTTAGGTAAATGCCTAAGTGTTAGATTGCTAGGTCATCTGATAATTTTAGCACTATAGAAATTTACAGACTTTTCCAAAGTATCTATGCTAGTTTGCATTCTCACTAGGAAGGTATGAGAGTTCCAGTTGCCCCAAGTCATCACCAGCATTTAATGTTGTCAATGAGTTGTTTGACTTATTATTGAGCTGTAAATTATTGAGTCATTTATTTATTCAGGATATAGGTCCTTTGCTAAATAGATTTTTTACCATATTTTCTCTTCATCTGTGCTTTCCTTTTTTCATTTAATGTCTTTCAAATGCTTAACCCAAGATCACAAAGATTTTCTCCCCTATTTTCACCTAGAAGTTTTCTAGCTTTAGCTCTTACATTTCTGTCTATAATCTATTTTGATTTAGGATCTTTATAGATGTGAAATAAGGTCAAGATTTTATTGTTGTTCTTGTTACTCTTTTGTTCTGATTTTACATATGGAGTTTCAGTTATTCCAGCACAATTTTTTTAAAGATTATCCTTTCTCCATTGAATTTCCTTTGCATATATGTCAATATTCAATTGTACATAAGTATGTGTAGGTCTATTTCTGGAGTCTCTATTCTATTCCATATTCTATAAAACTATTCTTTTGCCATTAAAGCACATTGTTCTTTTTTTTTTTTTTTTTTTTTTTTTTTTTTTTTTTTTTTCCTTGAGATGGAGTCTTGCTCGGTCACCCAGGCTGCAGTGCAGTAGTGTGATCTCGGGCTTACTGCAACCTCCACCTCCTGGGTTCAAGCCATTCTCCTGCGTGACCCTCCCAGGTAGCTGGGACTATAGGCATGCACCACCATGTCCAGTTAATTTTTGTACTTTATAGAAACTGAGTTTCACCATGTTGGCCAAGGTGGTCTTGAATTCCTAACCTCAGGTGATCCACCCACCTTGGCTTCCCAAAGTGCTGTGATTACAGGCTTGAGCCATTGCACCTGGCCTCATTATAACATGTTCTTGATTACTATAACTTCACAGTAAGTCTGAAATCATGTAGTGTCAAAGTCTTGCAACTTAGTTTTTATTTTTCAAGTAGACTTGCTTAAGTTTTACATAGAATTTTTTTTTTTTTTTGAGATGGAGTCTCACTTTGTTGCCCAGGCTGGAGTGCAGTGGTGCAATCTCAACTCACTGCAACCTCCGCCTTCAGGGTTCAATTGATTCTCCTGCCTCAGCCTCCCGAGTAGCTGGAAGTAAAGGCACGTGCCACCATGCTTGGCTAATTTTTGTATTTTTAGTAGAGATGGGGTTTCATTGTGTTAGCCAGAATGGTCTCGATCTCCTGACCTCATGATCTGACCAACTCGGCCTCCCAAAGTACTGGGATTACAGGTGTGAGCCACCATGCCAGGACTTACATAGAATTTATTCATATTTAGTCATAAGTTGAACTACAGAAGCATTTTGTGATAGATAGATAGATATTAGGTTTTAATATTAAGGTTATGCTTGCTTCATATTATTAATTGAGGAACTCTCTGTACTTTTTCAGAGTCTGAAATAATTTGATTAACATAGAAATTAACTCTTCTTTAATGATTAGATGGAATTCCACTATAAAACAATTTAAGTAGATTTTTATTTCCTTAGAAAATTTTAACAATCTTTTGCATTTCTTCTATCATTTTTGGTGTATTTCGGTTTTTTATATATCTTCCTGCACCAATTTTACTCATTTATATTTTCCTAGAAAATCATCTGTTTTGTTTAGAGTTTCAGATTTACTGAGATTTATCAATTTACAATTAATTATTAAACTTCAAATGTATAAATATATTTATAAACATAGAAAAGTGAGGCTCAGAGAAGTCAAATAACATGCCAGAGATCATACAGCTAATAGCTGGTAGGGCCAGGATTTGTATCTGGGCTTCAGAATCCCTGCATTTAACCATTAGACATGAGGAAAAACTAACAGTGACCTACATGTTTGGAATATCATTTGATAAAGTCTTTCATGATATCCTTATGAACAACATAAAGAAGTGTTAGGCAGCTACAAAACTTGTTGAACAACCTTACCCAAAGAGAGCTCCATCTTTAGCTTTCTTCTTTAAATCCATCAAGAAAGAAAATAAAGGACTTGACATAAAGATCCAAGACTTATATGAGAACGTAAAATACGGTTCCCAAATGTGCAAATGATACAAAAGTGCATGTAATAGCTTGATGATGAAAAGGAACTCAAAAAACCCTTCACCACTGTAACTTAGCCAATCAAACAAATATAAACTGAACAGACTTTAGGCACCACAAGAGCAAAGGCAAAATATGTCTTACTCATCAGTGTAAACAAAGCTCCCAGCAGAATCATAGCTGCTTAGTAAATATTTTTTAATGTTTATTGAGAGAAAAATATACACATTACTGAACTTAAACAACTGCACAAGTTTAAAATGCAGATGGCATGGTTAAACATTGAGACAAGTGGAGAAAAAAAGTTTTGGTTTGCCACAAGCTGGGTTAATTAACAATGCAATGGTGCAGAATTTGGCAGCAGAAAACTTAAAACTAGATCTGTTTCCAGGACAAGCCACTTAAGCTCACAGTAAAATAAGGTTAAAAATAATTTCATTTTTTATTTTATTTGAGAAAGAGACTCACTCTGTCACCCAGCCTGGAGTACAGTAGCATGACCTCAGCTCACAGCAACTTCTGCCCCCAGGCTTAAGCAATCTTCCCACCTCAGCCTCCCAAGTAGCTGGGACCATAGGTGCACTCCACCATGCCTGGCTAAGTAGAGATGGGGTTTTGCCATGTTGGCCAGGCTGGTCTCAAACTCCTGGGTTCAAATGATCTGCCTGCCTCAGCTTCCCAAAGTGCTGGGATTACAGGCATGAGCCACCATGCCTGGCCAATAATAATTCAAAATATTGGTATAAGTATAAGATCATTCATGTGAGAATTTTTTGCAAACTATGAATGTCTATTGTTATTGTTGTTATTATTAGATTATAAATGCCAACAGGAAGTTAAAAAGCACCTTGATCTTAACTGTAATTTCTCAATTTTGACAGGGTTTGGGGACAGGGTGAAGATTTAAAAAGCATATATATGAAGTGCCTAGCAGGATGTCAAACATATATTTAACATTTTACAAATCCTAGTATAAATTGATTATCCTTTTATACACATGAGACTGTATGCATGAGGGGACTCCAAAAAATTCATGGAATCTGGGTGTAGTGGTGTGTGCCTGTAATCCCAGCTTCTGGAGAGGCAGAAGTTGGTGGATCATTTGAGAGCAGCCTGGGCAACATAGTGAGACCCTGTCACTTTAAAAAAAAAAAAAAGAAAGAAAGAAAAGAAAAGAGAAGAAAATGTTCATGGAAAAATGAAATTAAACATAAATATAGAAAATATAAACTGTATCTCTCAACGTAAGCTCCATCAAAGTTAAGCTACTCTGTAAGCAGTGATACCAGCCATGTAGTCCATCCTTAAAGAACTGGGAATTTAACAATGTCAGTGTATTTTTTTTTACATAATTAACTGAAGAAAAGTGGGTGCCTTTTAAAAAAATTTTTAAGATTAGAAAGCATAAATAAAGCAGGAGTCAAATCAGTACTGTAAGGTGGATGCCTAATGATTTCCCACAGAAGCTCTCAAAAAATTGCCCTTGTTTGTTAAGAGAAATGAGCGGGAGCATTGTCATGGTGGAGAAGGACTCTCTGGTGAAACCTTTCCAGGTATTTTTCTGCCAAGTCTTTGGCTTTCTCAGAACACTCTTATAATAAGCAAATGTTATTTTTCTTTGGCCCTCTAGAAGGTCAACAAGAAAACTGCCTTGAGTATCCCAAAACACTTTTGCCATGACCCATGCTCTTGACTGATTCACTTGTGCTTTGACTGGACAACGTCCACCTTTTGGTAGCCATTGCTTTGACTGTGCTTTGTCTTCAGGATCATACTGGTAATACCATGTTTCATCTTCTGTTACAATTCTTTGAAGAAATGCTTCAGAATCTCAATCCCATTTGTTTAAAATTTCCATTGAAAGATCTGCTCTTGTCTGCAGCTGATCTGGGCACAGTGGTTTTGGCAACATTGAGTGGAAGTTTAATTCTTGAGTCAGAGTGTTTAAGCTGAACCAGTAGAAATGTATGTGGTGTTGGCTATTGTTTTCTGGTGTTAGTCATCCATCCTCTTCAATTACTTCATGAACAATATTAATTTTTCCTCACAAATTGATATGGATAGTCTGCCACATCTTCAACAATCTCATTCCTTCTTAAAATGAATTAGCTATTTGTAAACTAATGATTTATTTTGGGCATTGTTCCCATTAACGTTTCATAAAGCATCAGTGGTTTCAACATTCTTCCACCCAAGCTTCACTGTAAATTTGGTGTTTTATTCTTGCTTCAATTTTTGTTCTGATAGGGGCTCATTTCAAACTGATGTCTTATCCTTCTTATTGCCTCAATCTAGATCCCGTTCAGACATATCAATTTAGTGTGATTTTATTTTCGTGCAAAAACATTTTGAAATGCATACATGGTTTTTTCATAATATGTATTTTCCATGGTTTTTAAAGACCCCCTCATATAATACATGTGATCACATATGTAAGGATATGTGCAATCTTGTACAATCACATATGTAAGGATATATGTTAAAATGTAAACAGATTGTCTCGAATTATCCCTGAGTCACTATTCTAGATACCGAAGATACAATGGAGAATTACATAGACAAAGCACTACCTTCAATGTTTTGTTATTTACTTCTCTTCAACTCCTCTCTCATTTACAAGGACCACTTTTTTAATTAGTAAAATTATAAGCAAACTACAGTATAGAGGTGATTAAAAAAATCAATGGTTGCCAGGGGTTTACAAAAGGAAAGGGAGAGGGATGTAGAGTTGGAGCACAGGAGATTTTTAGAGCAGTGAATCACATTGTCACTTGGCAAAACCCATAGAACCGTACATCACATGGAGCAAATCCTAATGTAAACTGTAGATTTTAGTTAATAATAACGTATCTCCATTCATTTTCATTTCTAACAAATGTACCAACCAATGCAAGATGTTGACAATAGGGGGCACTGAGAGTAGAATTGGGTATATGGGCTCTCTCTGTACTTTCTGTGCAAGTTTTCTGTAAATCTAAACCAGCTTGAAAAACAGTCTTGATTAAAAGAAAAACTAAAAAAGAAAAGAAAAATCAATGGAAATTCTGGCTTGCTTAGATGGACACTTTCTAAATACTAAATTGCAATTGAGTTATTCTTGGCAGTAAACAACTTATGGCCTTTTTTTCTTTTATAGCAAGAAATAACTAGCTGCATCTCTTTTTGACTCAAGTATATTGAACAATAGCAAGAAAATGCCTGGTTGCGTGTAGAAAAACTGCCTTGTTAGCTATTTTATTTATGATGTGTGCTTTAATATTTGTATATACACTAATAGTGGTTGCCTGGTGACTAAGTTTGGGGCTTCCTTCCAGATAGAGGTGTGTTGTCTAAAAGCACCTCATTGTCTTCAATGCCAGATTTCCAAAGCCACCCCACCATACCCAAAGTTACTGAATTCTTCATTTGAATGACATTCAGTCTACTTTTTTTCTTATTCATTCAAAAGTATTTATATAGAGTACCTATTATGTGTTAGTCACAATTCTAGATTCTGAAGATAGAGTGAAGAATGAAGTGAACAAAGCACATGTCCTCAAGGAGCTTATATTCTAGTAGGGTGGAAGGATAAACAAATATAATCTTTCAATTATAACATTCAGATAAAGATGGAGATGAGTGCTATGAAAAAAGTAGAGAAAGGAGATAAAAAGACTTTGGAAGAAAGTTTCTGCTAGTTTTATGAGTAGTTAGTGAAGATCTCTCCAAGGAGGTAATATTTGAAGATAGCTCAATTAAGTGAGGGGTGTGCCATGGAACTACATTTGTATAGGGGATTAGAGGCATGCCGTGGAGGAACAGCAAGTGAAATGTTAGGTTTTGAAGGAAAGGTGAGGGTTAAAGAAAGACATATTCTCAGTAAGAGGGCAGCTCAATAGCAAATGCAGGCTTTATGTCCAACATAAAACATACAGAAGTGGGGGACCAGCCTAATGCCAGAGCCCACTGCTGCTTACAATCTGGGGCAATTTATAGGTATGAGTGGGAGGGGTCTGGGCAGTATGGCTTGCTGCCCAGCAGGATACTAGTAAGATATTCCCATGATTAGGCAGTTCTGGCCCTTGTTCAGGTGGGATGTCATTGTGGTTTTCCTTGGACTTTTGTCCAGCAAGGTATGATAAGGATATTTCTCTTTTTTTTTCTTTTTTTGAGACAGAGGTTCACTCTTGTCGCCCAGGCTGAAGTGCAGTGGCGTGATTTCAGCTCAGTGCAACCTCCACCTCCCAGGTTCAAGTGATTCTCCTGGTTCAGCCTCCCATGTAGCTGGGATTATAAGTGCCCACCCCCATGCCTGCCTAATTTTTGTATTTTTAGTAGAGACGAGGTCTCGCCATGTTGGCCGGGCTGGTCTGGAACCCCTGACCTCAGGTGATCCGCCTGCCTTGGCCTCCCAAAGTGCTGGGATTACAGGCGTGAGCCACTGCACCCAGCCTGGGATTTGGGCCTTTGCTGTGTGCTCAGGTGGTTAGGCAGGATGTTTCTCATGGCCCAAACCCCTGTGAAATGTTTCACTTTCACCAAGGTCTGCAAAATAGCAGGGGGCTTACAAAATGATGTGGTTTGGACTAACAGCAAAGACCCTGGTACAGGAGGGGCATGTTTGGAATTTCCAAAGACCACAAGGTGAGTAAGTCAGTGAGTTAGCCAAAGAGGATGGGAAATAAACCCAGAGATATGGAAAGCCACTGGAAATTTTTGAGCATTTTTTAAAATGTGGCAACATGGTTGCTATATGGGAAGTAGACGGTGAGGCATATTTAGAGGTGAATGAAGAGATCAGGCAGACACTACCAGGTGGCCAGAAGAGAGACCACAAACTGAATGAACCAGTCAGGTGGACAACCTACAATCCAGGTTTAATGACATGTTTGATGTCAAAGAAAAGCTACTATTTGTCTCCAAATTAGAGGTAACAAACCAATTTGGGAAACAAAGACTAACTGATTAGTTAAAAGCAAGTTCAGCAGTGATTTCTGTAAAAATCACTTTTCCCTAAGCTTCAGGGAAAAACTGACTTTCTAAGCAATATTCTTCTCTCCTACATTACCTGAAGTCTTTTTCACTACCTTAAAATCAATTTCGCATATTCACAAGACATATCAGGCAAAAGCACTTATATTTACATCTCAATAATACAACTTACTTCTCAATAATAAAAACAATCTAATTTTTTAATTAGAGAAAAGGTTTTGAATGCACATTTCACAAAGATGTACAAATGACCAATAAGCACATAAAAAAAGCCTTCAACGTTAAACCAACCGGGAAATACAAAATAAAATCACAATGGGGATACTATGAGACACCCATTAGAATGGCTAAAAGTAAAAAGACCAAAAATACCAAATGTTGATAAAGAAACAGAGCTACTGAATGTCTCATATCTTGTTGGGAGCATAAAATGGCACAATGACTTTGGGAAATAGTCTGGCAGTTTCATTTAAAATTAAATATAGCCCCTACCTTATGATTCAGCAATTTCACTCTAAATGCTTGCCCAAGAAAAATGAAAGCGTGTGTCCACAAAAAGAAAATGACATACATATAGCCTTATTCAAAATGTTCCAAAACTAGAAACAGACTAAGTATTGTCAACAGGAGGAAACTGGATAAATAACCTATCGTATACTTACACAGCAGAAGACTACTCAGCAATAAAAAAGAATTCACTAATGATACACAAAATAACATAGATGAATCTCAAAAACATTATGCTAAATTAACAAAACCTTACATTTGGAAGCACATATTATATTATTCCATTTGTTTTAAGTTCTAGAACAGCCAAAAATAATTTATGTATCTCTTTAAAAAGTCGACAGTCGTTACCCCTGGGTAGAGGGGCCGATGAACAGGGATTAACTGGAAAGGAAGAAGAGAGAAATTTCTGGAGTGAGAATAATGCTCTATGTCTTGATAGAAATTTAGATTACACTGATGTATACATTTGTTAAAATTCCTCCAAAGCCTGGCATGGTAGCAAATAGTCCCAGCTACTTGGGAGGCTGAGGCAGGAGGATCTCCTTGGGCCTAGGAGCCAAAACCCAGCCTGGTCAACATAGTGAGAGATCACATCTCTAACAACGATAAAATTTCCTCCAATGGCACATGTAATATTTGTGCACTTCACTATATGACAATTACCTCAAAAATTTAAAAGGACCATAAACAAAGATTGAACTTGTGTTAATGATATGCATACTCAAGCATTTAGGGGGTGAGGGTTATGAATAGCTGCAACTTAGTTTGAAATTCTGCAAAGTAAAAAAAAAGTGGATTGATGGAGAGATGGAAGGGATGGATATGTGACAAAGTAAATGTGGCAACATGTTAATTGAAGAATTCAGGTGGTGTATAAATTCTTTTAACTCTTCTATATGTTTGAAATTTTTCATATTAAAATACTGAGGAAGAAAATGTTAGTTTCTCCTATATGAGTTTAGCTCTTCAAGGGCAGGAATTTCAAGTTGAATGATGAAGAATTACATTTTAAAAAGCAAGCAGGAATTGACTCTTCTTAGCGTAATTAGTATTCAATACATTTTGATTAATTAATTTTTTGATTACAGGGGACTTTATTGAAAGTATATGACAAAGTGGGGCTTTCTAAGCCCCTCCCTCTTCAGGGGGTCTGTGTGGAAATTGTGGGGAAGGGAGATTCTCAGTGTGGTGGGGAACTGAGTGTGGCAGGGACTCCCTAGCAGCTGAGGGCCTCTGTCTTCCTCTCATGCTCTCACTGGGGCTGGTGGTCTGGAGTCTTACTCCTTGGAGGCTTTGTGAGCCATGAGGTCCACCACCCTGTTGTTGTATCCAGATTCATTGTCTACCAGGAAATGAGCTTGACAAAGTGATTGCTGAGGGCAATGCCAGCCGCAGCATTGAAGGCGGAAGAGTGGGTGTCGCTGTTAAAGTCAGAGGAGGCAACCTGGTGCTCAGTGTAGCCCAAGATCCCTTGAGGGTGCTCTCCAATTCCTGCTTTACCACCTTCTTGATGTCATAATATTTGTCAGGTTTCTCCAATAGCAAGTCAGGTCCATGACCAACATGTTGGCAGTGGGGACATGGAAGACCATGCCAATGATCTTCCCATTCAGCTTGGAGGTCACCTTGCCCATAGCCTTGGAAGCACCAGTAGATGCAGGGATGATGTTCCAGAGAGCCCCATGGCCATTGCGCCAGTTTCCCAAAGGGGCCATCCAGGGTCTTCTGGTTGGCAGTGATGGCATGGACTGTGGTCATAAGTTCTTCCATGACACCAAAGTTGTTACAGGTGACCTTGGCCAAGGGGGCTAAATAGTTGGTGGTACAGGAGGCTGTTTTTGTACTTCTCATGATTCATGTCCATCACAAACAAGGGGGTGTCAGCAGAGAGGGCAGAGATAATGACCCTTTTGGCTCCCTCTTCTAAAACATCTCCAGACTTCTCATGGTATTGAAGATGCCAGTGGTCTACACAACATAATCAGCACCAGCATCACCCCATTTGATTTTGGTGGGATCTCACTCCTAGAAGATGGTAATGGGATTTCCATTGATGACAAGCTTCCTGTACTCAGTCTTGATGGTGCCATGGAACTTGCCATGGGGGGAATAACACTGGACCACGTAGATCATGTAGTTGAGGTCAATGAAGTGGTCGTTGATGGCAACAGTATCCCCTTTGCCAAAGTGAAAAGCAGCCCTGGTGACCAGACACCCAATATGGCCAAATTCATTTACTCTGGTTTTCACCTTCACCATGGTGTCTCAGGGATGCAGCTGGTGTTGCATGAGAAGATGCTGCTGTCTGTCTAATGGGAAGAGCAGAGAGTAATTGCATTCATTTTCTACATGCTTTTCTTACTAATACATGGCAAGCATCTTTCCTTTTCATTAAGTATTCTTCTGAAACACCATTTTTAATAATCGAAAATTTGAGGATCTATTGCCCTCATTCTCACCTACATTGGGTTTTATCTTTTAAATCTTTGTCAATTTGGGAAATGAAAACGACATCTCTCTTTTATATTTTTGATTGCTAGAGAAGTTTTTCGTGTTAATTGGTCTTTTGTCTTTTCTATGGAAGTACTTTTATTGATGTATAAACACCCCTTATATATTAGGGTTGTTAACATTTTTGTCATATGTGTTAAAAATATGTACCTGAAAAATGTATTTGTTCCATATTTTTAATTTTAATAGACTTTTTTTTATCATGCTGCACTTAGATCTCTTGAATTCATTCTTCCTAACTAAAATTTTGTGTCATTTAACCAACATCTCCTCAAGCTCCCTTCCCCTGCCTCTACCATTTTACTTTATGTTTCTATGAAGTCACCTTTTTTACACTCCACTGTGAGGACATGTAATATTTGTCTTTGTATGCCTGGTTTATTTCACTATTTCACTTAACACAATGTCCTCCAGGTTAATCCAGTTGTCATTAAAAAAAACAGGGTTTCTTGTTTGTTTGTTTGTTTGTTTGTTTTAGGCTAATAGTATTCCATTGTTTATATATGCTGCATTTTCTTTATCCATTAATTCTTTGATGGGCACTTAAGTTGATTCCATATCTTGGCTATTGTGAATAGCGCTGCAATAAACACAGAAGTGCAGATAACTCTTCACCACACTGATTTCATATGCCTTGGATACATACCAAGTAGTGAGATTGCTGAATCATATGGTAGTTCTATTTTTAACTTTTTTAGAAACCTCCATGCTGTTTTCCATAATAGTTGTACCAATTTACATTCCCACAAACAAATTAGAATTTTTTTATTCACAATAGTTTGATATAACATTTGTTTTTTATTTATTGTTTGCTTTTCTTACCATGCCGCCTTCAAAAAGACCTGGAGAGATTGGAAACTGACTTAATGAAGAGGCTTGAGAAAGGAAAGAAAGAAAAAGTATTAAGGCAAATGTTGCAAGGAGTAGACAGATCTAATTTTAATTCCGTTTCAGCCATTAACTACTAATTGGTCAAGTTATTAAATCTCTCAAAACCAGTTTCCTCTTTGAGAGCTTGGGGATAATAATACTTTCCCTGAAGGGTTGTTGTGAGGACTACATAAAACAAAGGTAAAGTACCTCCCTGAATGCTTATGCACTGTTGGTGGGAATGTAAATTAGTTCAGCCCCTGTAGAAAGCAGTTTGGAGATTTCCCATAGAACTAAAAGTAGAATTACCATTTGACTCAGTAATCCCATTACTGGGTATATGCCCAAAAGAAAATAAATTGCTCTACCAAAAAGACACCTGTATTCAATTGTTTTTCACAGCACCAGTCGCAATAGCAAAGATACGGAATCAACCTAGGTGACCATCAACAGTGAATTGGATAAAGAAAATGTGTTACATATGCAGCATGGATGCATATGTAACACAGCCATAAAAAAGAACGAAATCTTGTTTTTCACAGCAACATGGATGTAGCTGGAGGCCATTATGCTATGTGAATTTTTTTGTTTGTTTTTTGAGAAGGAGGTTTGCTCTTATTGCCCAGGCTGGAGTGCAATGCCACGATCTCAGCTCACCACAACCTCCGCCTCCCAGATTCAAGTGATTCTCCTGCCTCAACCTCCCAAGTAGCTGAGATTACAGGCATCTGTCACCACACCTGGCTAATTTTTGTATTTTTTAGTAGAGATGGGGTTTCACCATGTTGGCCAGGCTGGTTTCAAACTCCTGACCTCCAGTGATCCATCTACCTCAGACTCTCAAAGTGCTGGAATTATAGGCATGAGCCACTGTGCCCAGCCTATCCTAAGTGAATTAACGCAGGAATAGAAAACCAAATATGCATTTTCTCACCGACAAGTGGGAGCAAAAGATTGAGTACACAGGGACATAAAGATGGGAACAATAGACACTGGGAACTCCAAAAGTCGGAAGGGGAGGGAGCAAGTCGGGGAAGGACTGAAAAACTTCCTATTCAGTATTATGTTTACTATATGGGTGATGGGATCGGAAGCCCAAACCTCAGCATCACGCAATATACCCTTGTAACTAACATACACATGTACCACCTGAATTTAAAATTAAAACAAATTTTAAGTGCCTCCCTTGAAAGACAGTAAGTTGTAACTGTATGTAACTAAATGGAAAGGTGTCCTAAAACACTGCTTCCCGAATATTAAAGGTGCATGTGAGTCACCTGGGAATCTTGTTAAATGCAGTTTCTCATTCAGGACACCTGAAGCAGCACCTGAACCGCTTCATTTCTAACAGCCTCCCAGATGATGCTGATGCTGGTTGAAGATTCTAGAGTCTTCTGACAATGAGAATTCTTGACAGGAAATATATAAGAACCAATTTAACAACCGATGTCTGTTTTCAGAAGAGTTGTGACTCTTGATACTACATGGAATTTGAAGACATGGCTAGCCCTTAGAGGTTGCAATTTGAATCTAAAATTATCTTAACAAGGCCATTGTTTGACCAGATGAAATTTCATTAGAGTCAGGTTGCTATACAGTGAAGCCAAATATCTGATGAATAGGAAATAGTGTATAAAGAATAAAGAAAAGGATCCAGGAGCGGTAGCACACCTGTAGCCCCAGCTACTTGGAAGACTGAGGT
Organism: Cebus imitator; assembly: GCF_001604975.1. Lineage (NCBI taxonomy): Eukaryota > Metazoa > Chordata > Mammalia > Primates > Cebidae > Cebus > Cebus imitator. The sequence continues at coordinate 2,643,884 of NW_016107553.1, read as the reverse complement.
GGGAGCATCATGTGAGCCCAGGAGTTCCAGTCTAGCCTGGGTGAGAGCACAAGACCTCATCTCTAAAAAATAAAGATAAAAATAGATTTTTGAGAGAGCCTCTCTGTCATCGGGCTACAGTGCAGTGCCATGAACATGGCTCACTGCAGCCTCAAACTCCTGGGTCAAATGACCTCCCCCCCTCAGCCTCCTGAGTAGCTGGGACCACATACATGCACCACCACAACTGGCTAATTTTTCTTTATTATTTGTAGAGACAGGGTTTCGCCATATTGCCCATGCTGGTCTCAAATTTCTGGGCTCAAGCAATCCTCCTACCTCCGCCTCCAAAGTGCTAGTGGTCACAGTCCTCCCAATGACTTCCTACCCAAAAGCCTACCCAGAACACTCATTGAAAGGAAACACACTCGTATGAAAAAATTGAGGGGTTTAGAGAAAACAAATTGCAGTATTTGGCATACATCTTTCACCTGCAGCTGCATTTCCCAGCCTCAGCCAATCAGAAGCCTCACTTGGATTACTTGCTACCACTCTAGAGCTTGGGAGAGTTTGTGGAAGGATACAGGAGAAACCCAAGCATCTGTGTTTCTAAACAGAAATGGTTTGGGAAATCTGTCTCACTATGTTTGTTCATCTCCCCTTTGTTCAGTTTAGAATTCATAGCAGAGGGGAGCTGTACACAGTGGACAGAGGTTCTATTGTGAGGAAAACCGACACTCATCTGTGATACTCAGTAGCAGTGTAACCTTGAGAAAGTTACTCATCCTTCCTGAGTGTGAGTTTCCTCATGCATAAAACCAGAATAAGAAAAGCTTCTACATAAGGTTATTATAGAGATTACTTAAAGTCATGGATTTGACTGCCATTTGTAAACTGAATACAAATGTGATTTCCATAAATGCATTTACTATGGTCAAATCTTCACTGAACAAAGCAGTTGAGAGGTCCTTTGGGCTTCATTAGTGTGAGATTTTATCCACTTAGCAAGGCGGAGTTGGTAAACTAAAAGTCAAGTTGACATAAAACCTGGATATAAGCCCAACTTTGCTTTTATTGTTTGAACCCCCTTGGGGAAAGATGGCAACCTTCTGGTTCTCCACTGTCTCACCTGTAAAACAGTGATGATGATAATGCCTTGCTCCCCGCTTAGAGTGGTTGAGAGGCTTTGTAAATGATGCTATCTGAAGGTGGTTTGTAAACTATAAAATGCCATACACATTGTTGATGCCTGTAACAAAAGAGCTGGAAAGGCCTAGGCATCAGTTTTCAGATTCACTAATATCCCATCCCTACCCTACCCACTCCACCTAATCCCTGCCCTAAAGGGCAAGAAGTCTTGCTGGGCTGGGGAGGCAGCACTTTCCATCAGCAGCTCAAGAAACTCAAGAGCACTAAGAGTTTCTGTGGCAAAGGTCAGTCCCCCAGGGTGGGCTTGAAGGGTAGCTGGTCAGCAAGCAGGGATGTCCACCATTGTCTGTGAGCTGCCGTTTGTGTTCCCAAGTGTTTAGTGATGGATGTGCCAGACATTTCCCCTGTTGCAGCAGCTGCTGCTGCTGGCTGAACCTGTCATGATACATCAAATTTCAAGAGCGGAGTTACAGAATCTGTGCCTTGGAAGAAGAACAAGGTTTGAATATCTGTGGAGTTGAGGACAGACTTAAGAGATTAGAAATGGGTAAGGCCCTGCAGTGGGAAGCTGCTCACAGTGACTAAAAGTGAAAGTGAGAACAGCTCAGAGAAGCCACTCAGAGATAGGAATCAAGACAGGGAGTAGAGAGATGAGGGGCAGAGGCTGCAAGCAGATGGGAAGATGGGGTGGCCACCAGAGCTGGCAAGTAGAGCATGGACAGATTGGCTGTGGCAGCCATGGCCGCTACCGGGGTGGAATTCCAGGAAACCCAAGAGTGGGATTCAGCAGTGAGGTTTGGACGAGGTGGGCTAAGGAGACTCAAACCCCCCAAAAAACAGCCTCCATTACTTTCTATTGTTTAGATTTTTTTCAAAATTATTTTTCTTACCAAATTTTACTTAGAAACCAGCAAGAAATGTAATATCACATTTATTTACAGCCTAAAAGTAACAATTCCTGCATACGCTGTCCTTTCATGGTTCATCTCCTCATAGTATACAGCATTAAACAGGATGACCCTTTAACTTAAAAAAATACTGAATATGCCTTATGGGGGTGAAGATATATGTGGCAAGAAAACTGTAGCTTTAAACTAATGCTTCTCAAACTAATTTAAGTCAAATCATTTGGAGGGCATTTACAATACCCAGGGCTGACTCAGTCATAACCCACTGTAGCCTTGACCTCCTGTGCTCAAGCAATCCTCCTACCTCAGCCTCCTGAGTAGCTGGGACTACAGGCATGTGCCACCACATCAAGCCAACCTTTTTTCTTAATTTTTTGCAGATTTTTCTTAGGTTTTTATAGAGATGCCATCTCACTTTGTTACCCAGGCTAATCTCAAACTCCCGGCTTCAAGGGATTCCCTCCCTCCTCAGCCTTCCAAAGTGCTAGGATTACAGGCATGAGCCACAGGGCCCCACCACAGTTTTTGATCCATTAGGTCTGGGGTAGGGCCTGAGAACTTGCATTTCTAACAAGCTCCCAAGTGATACTGATGCCACCACTAGAACCACTGTCCTGGATAATTAGGGATCCTTAACAGGAAGAGAAATGAAAATACATAGACTAGATTGGCAAATATGTTTCCTTAACATTCCATTTTTCTAAGCTGAAGTTCAGACATGCAACCCCTCTTCAGGAGATCACTTGCAATATTAGCCAGTTTCTCACTATATGGAAAATGTTCATAGAAATGATAAAAGTAATCCTAAAATGGAATCCTAGAATGGTTCATTGAACTAGAGCCATAGCATGTGGCGGAGTCTACTCAGATGCTCTTGGGTGTGGTGATATTGAGATCTGTCCCCTATGGTGACAGTCCTGTCAAGAGCAAGGAACACAGAATCATCTCCTTCAGACAGCATTTCCAAGTATGTTACCAAAATCTTGGTCTTTGAATCTCATGTTAGAGAATTTGTCATCCATTTAATCAGTCATTCAGGGACCAATCCCTCACAGGACTATATAGAACCTCCTTTCTGAGGACACAGCCTCTATTAGACTTAGGACAGTCAGTGTTTTCCAGTAAAAATAAAACACAAATGACATGTGTAATTTTAAATTAAAAAGTAAAAACAGGCCAGGTGCAATGGCACATGTCTGTAATCCCAGCACTTTGGGAGGCCGAGGTGGACAGATTGCTTGAGTCCAGGAGTTCGAGACCAGCCTGGGCAACATGACAAAACCCCGTCTCCATAAAAAAGTACAAAACTTTAACCAGGCATGGTGTTGCACACATGTATTCCAACCTACTTGGGAGGCTGAGGTGGTAGGATGGCTTGAGCCCCAGAGGTGGAGGTTGCAGTGAGCTGAGATCACACCACTGCACTCCAGCCTGGGTGACAGAGTGAGACCCTGCCTAAAAAATAAAATAAATAAAAAAGTAAAAATAAGCAAGTGAAATTAATTTTAATAATATAATTTATTTAATCCAATATAGACAATATATCACTTCAACATGTAGGCATGATAAAACTTAATGAGCTATTTTACACTTTTTATACTAAGTCTTCAAAACCTAGTGTGTATGTTATACTTATAGCACATCTTAATGTGGACTAGCCACATTTCAAAAGCTCTATTGTCGCATGTTGCCAGTGCTATTGCAGTGGACAATATATTGAGGGGTTGCTGGTCAGCAAGCAGGGATAGATCCCTTATAGTATTAGAGTAATTCTGGATGATATTTTCTTGATAAGATCAAATTTATCAGACACCAACTACTTTTTTATTGTATTGTATTGTATTGTATTTTAGGTTTTGGGGTACATGTGAAGAACATGCAAGATTGTTGTATAGGCACACACGTGGCAGTGTGATCTGCTGCCTTCCTCCCCATCACCCACATCTAGCACTTCTCTCCATGCTATCTCTCCCCAACTCCCCTCCCCCTGCTGTCCCTCCCCTGTTTCCCCCCAACAGACCCCATCATTGTGTAGTGATCCCCTCCCTGTGTCCATGTGTTCTCATTGTTCAACACCCGCCTATGAGTGAGAACATGCAGTGTTTGATTTTCTGCTCTTGTGTCAGTTTGCTGAGAATGATGGTTTCCAGGTTCATCCATGTCCCTACAAAGGACACAAACACATCGCTTTTTATGGCTGCATAATATTCCATGGTGTATATGTACCACATTTTCCCTGTCCAGTCTATCATCGATGGGCATTTGGGTTGGTTCCAGGTCTTTGCTATTGTAAACAGTGCTGCAATGAACATTCGTGTGCACGTGTCCTTATAGTAGACCGATTTATAATCCTTTGGATATATACCCAGTAACGGGATTGCTGGGTCAAATGGATTTCTAGTTCTAGGGCCTCGAGGAATCGCCACACTGTCTTCCACAATGGTTGAACTAATTTACACTCCCACCAACAGTGTAAAAGTGTTCCTATTTCTCCACATCCTCTCCAGCATCTGTTGTCCAGATTTTTTAATGATCGCCATTCTAACTGGACACGAACTACTTTTAATCATCACTTTCCGCTGTGTCATTAAGCTCCATCAGACTCTGAAAAGTCTCCCTGCTTTGGCTGCCCCAGAAAGTGGCTCTCTGTGACAGTCTGATAATTGGCCCCTACTTTCCATTCTCTCTCTTTTCCATAATAACAAAAATTTTAGCTGGACAGCTACCCAGAATAATACATTTTTCCTGGCAGCTAAGTGAAGCCATGGAACTACATGTTGGTCAATGAGATGTAAACAGAAGTTCATGCAGCACCTTCTTAAAGAAATAGCTAGCATCATTTTTTGTCCTATTCAATCTCCTTCCTCCTTCCCATTGGCTGGAATGAAAACCTGATGGCTAAAGTTAGAGCCACCATATTGGACCATGAGATGACTGGGAAATGGAGGCCACACAGTAGGCTAGGAGCCAGCTTCTGGGGATGTCATGAAGAAGAGCCTACTTCCTGACTTTAAAGTGAAAGAGAAATACATTTCTACCATGCTGAAGTCAGTATTGTTTTTCCAGTTGTTACAGCTGAACTTTAACCATTTCATGTTCCCACCCATTCATCCTTGCTTGTGAATATACAGCAGAAATCCCCAAGAAAGGAGCTAACAGATGTATTCTGCATTGTTAGCACAAAATGAAACTAATCAGAGCTAATTAGTACTGAGCTCACACTCTATCAGTAAGTAGCCTTATGTTAAGTACTGCACATACCTCCTTTAATGCTCGCAATAACCTTCATGTATAAATAAGAAAATTTAAAACAGATTAAGTGACTTGTCCAAGATCACATGGCTAGAACATGTGAAGTCAGGATTTGAATCCAGGTCTAGATGACTCCGTAAACGAAGTTCTTGGCTAGGTGTATTCCCATGGGTAGGCTATGCATCATACAGCAGCAAGATAGAAGGGGGCACATATCCTATTTTTTTTTAAGTCAGCAGAAGCTCTGAATTTTAACTTGAATTCACATCCTTCTCCTGGAAAGATTCAACCAATCAGTACAAATGTGAGAATCAGCTGCATTCTCATCACTGTGTAAGGTATTTTAGGGAATAAGGTCACATCGCTTACAACCAGTTTCCTAAAACTCAACTCCCTTTTGAGACCTTCTGCAACTGTTCAGATGTTCTATTCTTTTTGCCATTTTAGCACTCTAAGGATTAAAAATTGACATATTTAGGCTAAAACATCATACTTAATAATGCATTTCTGATAAGCATATATTAACTATACATTATTTTAAGAATCATGGGCCAGGTGCGGTGGCTCACGCCTGTAATCCCAACACTTTGGGAGGCCGAGGCAGGTGGAACACCTGAGGTTGGGAGTTCCAGACAAGCCTGATCAAGATGGAGAAACCTTGTCTCTACTAAAATTACAAAATTAGCCAGGCATGGTGGCACATGCCTATAATCTCAGCTACTCAGGAGGCTGAGGGAGGAGAATCACTTGAACCTGGGAGGCGGAAGTTGCCGTGAGCCAAGATTGCACCATTGTACTCCCGCCTAGGCAACAAGAGTGAAACTCCGTCTCAAAAAAAAAAAAAAAGGAATCATGGAATCATTTTGTGCCCTGGCTTATGAGCAGGTCATCAACAGAGATATCTGGGAGCTCTGTTACTCATTTCCAACAGTGCCACAAATAAAACTAGTAACAGCAAATAACTGTTGAGCACTTACTTTAACAGACCTTATTTTAAATATTTATCTACTTTTACGCTTACAACCCAAAACATGAGTTCCCTGAGTGAGGGGCTTGTGTTGTACAGTCACTTCTTCATCACCATTTCTTATGATCTTACCTGGCAAATAGCAGGTCTGCGATACGTCTTGTTGAATGAATGAACATGTGTCAGATACTCCTTAGGCCCCTTCACATTCTCTCAGCCTTACCTGTCTCTTGTTCCAGCTGCTGCAGAGAGCAGTACTTCCTTAGGCTCTGAGCAACTTCACATAGGTAAAAAGGGCATGCCTTAACTGCCTTTGATGCTTCCTGTTTCTTGCTCTGGGGGTTCCCTTTTGACACAGAGGTCTGGGCACCATGACACGTCCCCTGGCACCTCTGCATGTGCAAAATGAAAGTATGGAGAAGTTAGCACTTAAAAGGACAAACCTTTGACCAGTTGGAGACAGGAATCAATGAACAGATAGCCCTTTCTTCTCTTCAATGGACCATTCTGATACATAATTTATTTGGCTTCTTGGAAGACAGTTGTGATGGTCCCTTGGGATCAAACGATTAGCAGTGACCAACTTGGTAACACATCCTCCTATTGACTCCCTCCCTCCCTTCCAGCCTCTCTTCTTTTGTCCCTTTATCCTGCTCTAACAAAAATAGCACAAACATGCTCTGTCTCAGGCTTTTCGTTCTGGAGAGCTTAGACAAGACAAAGAAAGTGAATTTACCTTTGAATACCTTGTCTAAAAACATCCAGATGAATCATTAACCACTGGATCATCTTATTTTAATTGCCAAATTCAAATCAAAAGAAATGATGTTTTGTTTTGTTTTGTTTTGTTTGCTAGACTGAGCTGGTTGCCTTCTGTTGTTGTGGAGGCTACTCACTTCATTCCAGCTTCTTGACACTTTCACTCCTGAAGGTCATATTTCTCTAAGATCTTCCAGAAAAAACTCTTAAAGCTGCCTTAGCCTTTTTTCCAGTCCAGCTCTTAAAATTTTTCCTCCTCTTCCCCAATAATAATATGAGTGTAGATCCAGCTTGTCCCCAAAGCCTGCCTTGCTTTGAAGCATCTGACTGTGAAGAATCTTCACCTATGCCAGTGCTTTGTGGGCCTAAAGAAAACTATCCATCCTTGCAAATGTCTTCTGCTGAGATGCCTCACACAGAGACTGGACAGCCCTGATTCTTCCAGCAGTCCCAAAGGCAAACAACCCACTGCTGCAGAGAATAGTGCCACAAAAAAGGAAAACAAGGTCCCAGTCAAGAAACAGAAGACCAGAGCTGTGTTCTCTTCCACCCAGCTATGTGTACTCAATGATAGATTTCAGAGACAGAAATGCCTTCAACAGATGCAAGAACTTTCCAACATCCTGAACCTTAGCTACAAACAGACCAATACTGTGAAAATCTTTCCAACATTCCCTTAATCAAAAAGAAGTATGTAACTCCACTTTCCAGTTGAAGACTTGGTTCCAGAACCAGAGAATGAAATCTAAGAGGTGGCAGAAAAACAACTGGCCAAAGAATGGCAATGGTGTCACTCAGAAGGCCTCAGTACCTACATGCCCCAGCCTCTCCTCTTCTACCACCAGAGATGCCTGGTGAACACGACTGGGAACCTTCCGATGTGGAGCAACCAACCTGGAACAATTCAACCTGGAGCAACCAGACCCAGAACATCCAGTCCTGGAGAAACCACTCCTGGAACACTCAGATCTGGTGCTCCCAGTCCTGGAGCAATTAGACCTAGAACAGTCCCTTCTATAACTGTGGAGAGGAATCTCTGCAGTCCTGCATGCAGTTCCAGCCAAATTGTCCTACCAGTGACTTGTAGGCTGCCTTGGAAACTGCTGGGGAAAGCGATAATGTAGTACAGCAGACCACTAGGTATATTAGTACTCCATAAGCACTGGATTTATGCATAAACTACTCCACGAACATGCAACCTAAAGATATGGGAAGATGACTGAAATTGATATTACTCAATTTCAGTCTGGGCACTGGCTGAATCCTTCCTCTCCCCTCTCCCCTCTTCTCTCTCATAGGGTTTTTCTTGTTTGGAAACCATCTGTTCTGGTTTCCATTATGCCTATCCAGTCAGTCTGATTGAGAGTGGGGTATGGTTGGAGCCAAGTCAGAGAGGTTTCTTTCTTTTTTTCCTATTGGATCTTCCTGGAGAAACATTTTAATAACCTTGGCTGCTAAGGACACCATGATAGAAGCTGTCTCTGGCTATAGATGACTAGAGCTAATGCTAGTTTGGATATCTTTAGGGTTTGGAATCTAACCTCAAGAATAAGGGAAAAAAAGTACAAATTGGTGTGGGGGAGTGGGTGGAAAAGACACGATGGATGCCTTCTTCCGGAAATGTATAACCCATGACCATGGATGCCAGTGGTGGTTATCTCTATAGGCTACGGGGTATGATACAAAGGCAGCTGGCCTCATCTGATTCCTGCAAAGGCCTTATTTCTCCACAAGAAGCACTGCATCTAAACGATTCTTTGAGGGCAGGAGGATGTGGTAATGCTGTGTCAGGGTTCATATCAGAACACTTAAAACAATTGTTTACAGTACGTGGTGGCACAGGGATGCCTACAGCTAATGTCTGAAAATTACACAAATCTGGATATTTATTAATTTACTAAAAAGTAAATTAATTTACTAAAACATGAAGAGGGGCTGATAAAGCAAACAACTAGCAGTAATAATAAAGTAACAGATGCCATTTTTTTCCTAACATTTATTATTTACTGTGTGCCAGGCTGGGGTTTAAACATATTGTGTCTTCACAAAAGCCCTGTGATAATATTACTAGTTTAATTTACAGCTGTCTGAAGGATTTCAAAGTTACTAACTTACCCAAGGCCTCACTACTAGGAAATGGAAGATGGCATTCAACCTTCAGACTTCTTTTATGTGGAAGAGAAATAAATTTGTCTGTTTAAGCCAGTGCTGTATTGTTATATGCAGTTTCTGTTATATGTAGTGAAAGCTATTATGCTTACCTAATCACAAGAGATCTCTAATACTTCTTTTGGTTCAAGTCCAATAAAAAAACTGGGGAAATAGGCCAGGTGCAGTGGCTCATGCCTGTAATCTCAGCACTTTGGGAAGCTGAGCCAAGCAGATCACTTGAGGTCAGGAGTTCAAGACCAGCCTGGCCAACATGGCGAAACCCCATCTCTACTAAAAATACCAAAAAAAAAAAAAAAACAATTAACCAGCATGGTGGTGCACACCTGTGGTCCCAGCTACTCAGGAGGAAGCTGAGCACAAGAACTGCTTGAACCAGGAGGCAGAGGTTGCAGTGAGTTGAGATCACACCGCTGCACTCCAGCCTGGGCAACAGAGAAAGATCCTGTCTCAAAAAAGAAAACTAGGGAAATCAGCCCTAGTGGACATTCCAAACAGGTGTAATCATAAGATACTGAGTGTGCATCAGAGAAAGAAGAATCAATTACCATGTGAAAGGCATATCACAGCAAAAAATAAGTCACACAAGAGTTCCCTAGGGTTCCAAGGCCTTTTATAGGAATAATGACTATTTTTTCCCCTAACACTAAAACTGAAATATAGGAAGTGACAAATAGGAATGTACTAATTTTCAACAAGAATTTTAGAAAATAGTTATCATATTTCACTTAAGAGTCATTTGTTAAGCCCAGGGGAGCTACAGAGATGTAAAGGTGAGACCTTCCTTATAGGAAGGCACCCAAGGAGACAGCCTACGCAGTGTGCGGAGTGCTGCGGTCCAGAGAGCATGATCTAATGTTGAGAGAGGAAGGAAGACTTTCTGGATGAGATGATACCAAGTGAATCCTAAAAGTTGATTAGGTGTCCTTGGTAAAATAAGTCTGGGTAAGGGGTAGCAGGAGGGGCAGAGAGAGAAGCAGGGCATGCTGGGAGAACTTAAGAGAGTAGGTATGGTAGGAAATTTAGGAAGGAGGGAGAAGAGTATGAAGGGGCCCAGTCATTGCAGTATAGAGAAACCACATCATGAAGACCAGGCACCAAGGTGACCAGACCACCTCGAAACCTATGAAGAGCTGCAGTACACTCTTCAAGGGGGAGCAATGTGAGAATCATTGTCATTTAGAAAGATCTCTAAGGTGCTTTTCTTCAAGTGAGCTCTCCGACCCTTTCTGCTCTATGAATCAAGGAACTGGTACAATGTTAAAATAATAATAACTTTTCTGAGTCTAGACTGTTAGGAACCTGCAAGTAACTCTTGCTTTCATTTGGGAAGCTAATTTAGTTCGCCACATATTCATGCCTGATTCTGTCCTTTTGGAACCTGCCTGGTGGCCATGCCTAAGTTGGGAAAAGAGATACCTATTTGCTATGTTATAAATGTTTGTGTTCCCTCAAAATTCAGTGTTAAAACCTAATCCCCAGTGTGACGGTATTTCGAGGTGGGACCTTTGGGAAGTGATTAAGTTATGAGGGCAGTACTCTCATGAATGGGATGGGTAAGGAACACCCGAGAGCTCCTACTCCTTATGCCAAGTGAGGACACAGCTAGAAAGCACCATCTGTGAACGAGGACATGAACCTAATCAGACACCAAATCTGCAGGTGCTTTGACATTGGACTTTCCAGCCTCCAGAACTATGAGAAATAAATTTCTGTTGCTTATAAGGCTCCAGCCTATGACATTCTATTATAACAGCCTAAATGGACTATAAATAGTACCCTTTGTTTGGGATACCAATTGGAGCAGAAGCCAGGAGCAAAGACTAGAGCTGAGAAACAATAAAGCCTTCCCTGAGTATCCAGTCTAAATCAAGACTTAGGATATAAGAGGACTCAGTGATAACATGACGTCAGCTAACTAAATGGCAGCAGAGGCTGAGGACCCAATGGATGCCCATGCTTACCCCCACCAGATGGTTCTTCCAAGGAAATTCTCTTTATATTTGAACATTATCTGCAGAGTCCAGGGGGGCTTCCAGGGAATAGGACCTAGGTTAGACTCCCAGAGGTTCCTGGTGTAATAAAGCAACCCCTGCACCGTTCCTGGCCCCCTTCCACATACATTGGCCAAAGCTGGTGGGTCCCCCCTTAGTAACCCCATGCTTCTTTTTACATAGAGTAAGGTGCAACAAGCCAGGTGCCAGGCAGGGACCAAGTCTGGCCTGTTCACAATTACATCTCAGCACTTGGTATAGCACCAAGTACATGGCAGGTACTCAAAAAATATTTGTGAAATAGATGAACAAATATATCAGTCAATGGTGACTTTGCATATAGAATGATAGCAAATACATACCATGTTTACCATGTGTTCCACACATTTTACAAACATTTTATCCTTAAAGCAACATTATAAGAGAAGTGCTATTATTATTCTTCCCCTTTTACAGATGAGAAAAGTTAGGCAAAGAGAAGTTTGTGACTTGCCTAAGGTCACATAGCTTAAAGCCTAGACTGGGTATCAACAACAAAATTTGTCAAATGAATAAATTCTAGCATTCATGGTTTCTTTACAATCCCATTATTTTCTCCATTTGAGATAGCTGTGGGGGTTTTTTGTTTTTGTTTTGGTTTGGTTTCTCTCTCTCTCTCTCTCTCTCTCTCTCTCTCTCTTTCTTTCCCATCTTATGGTGCTGAAGCTATAGGTTTTAGTTGTTAACAGGGTGACAATACTAAATTTGCACATCTTTTGGATATGATTCCACACACTGGAAGAATGGAATGAGGCTCAGGTGAGAGAAAACCTTAAAAATCCTCCAGTGCAGTCCCCTTACTCCTAGAATGAAACCTAAATGCCTAGCCTTGGCCTGTGTGATGAGGCCCTCTACATTGCCTGTCTACATTTTGTGCCTCGGTTCCCTCAGGTCCCTAAGGTCTCTGTCACACTAGCCAGCTTTCTGCTCTTCAAATAAGCCAGGCATGTTTCCCCTCAGGGGATACACCTCCTGTTTCCTCTGCCAGGAATACCGTGGGCTTTCTCTTGGCTGGATATCTTCTCACCATTCAGGTCTCAGCTTAAATGTTACTCCTTGGTAAAGCCGTCCCTGAGCCCCAATCTAAAGAACGATTCCCCAGCTCCCACCCCCAACTCCATCTGACCTGTCAATCTCTCTCTATCCCATTAACCTGCTTTCTTTTCTTCATAGTACTTATCACTAACTGAAATCATCATTTTTGTTGGCTTGTTTGTCTCCTTATTTCTTTCCCCCTCCCACTTGAGAATTTAAGATCCGTGAGCTTAATCAGGGTTGTTGGCAGCATAGAGAAGGTGTGCAGTTCGTATGTATTGAATAACAGATGATTCAACAAATTACTAATCTTCGCCACGCACTGGCCATCACCAAGTCAGATGAGGACAGGATTCTCAGATCTCCGTGCACCCCATGTCTCAGCACTGGAATCATGCAGAATAAATTGTCCAGGCTCCTGGAGCTTCTGTGTCAAAACTCACTGATGACATCTGATTACCCCAAAGACAAGGCCCCCTTGCAAATCTGAGAGATTAAGTCAGGAAAGCTTCAGGAATGAGGGGGATAACTGTGAAATCAAACCAAAGAGAGGGTTTAGCACCACCATGGATGTTGGAAATCCGTGGAGCCACCTCCAAGAACCTGGAGAAAGACTTGGTGCAGCCTCTAGTACCAACAGGGAGGGTTTCCTGTTGTTTTTGTTTTTGTTGTCATTGTATGTTGTATAGTATAAGATTTTACATTTTTTTAAAAAATCCCTCCCATTTAAAAACATAGTTTGGAAACCATTTCTTTAGAGAATTTCTTCTGATTATATGCAGAGTACAGATGCTAGAGATTTTTTTTTCCCTTAGATCTTTCTCAATATTCACAGTACAATTTTTAAATATTGTCCTTCCCAGTTAGAAATTTGAAAACTTCAAGGCCAAATGCCCTGCCTGCTTGGGCTTGGAGGCCCAGGGAGCTGAACACATTCAGCTGCCCCCTGTCCACCCATCTCTCCTCACCAGGTAGTGGGTAAGACTTATTGTCTGCTCCAGGCAAAACACATTAGACATGTAGAGCACTCTAACGTGCTACTTTGACGTGGGTAATTTTTTTTTTTTCCTGCAGGAAGAGAAACCAGGAATATAATTGCCCTAGAAATAACTCAATCAATGGGCATCCTACGCCCAAACCTCACCAGGTGCCCACGCTTGCGAAGTAATGGCATGCTTGCCAGCAGCTAATGATGTTCACCAGCAGCTCATAAGTCTTTGGGAAAATGTCTCCTCACAGCCATTGTCATGATTGGGAATGTTTTGCCGAAAATAAACGCCTTCCTCTCATTTGCACTTCATGCCTTAAAGCTCCCAAGGTGCCACTGCCCCTGCCTCTGGGTGGAGAGTGGCAGTGATTTTGCAGGATTGCTCCCCAGTAGCACAGGCCTAGAAACACAGAGCAGCCACCCACACACCTCTGCGTTGTGACTGCCGCCTCACTGCTGCTAGCAAGATAATTGGTGGTGCTGGAATGTGGCCAAGATTTAGCAGGATGCAGAGCAGGCATCTAAATTGGGGTGCTGGTGCCAGCAGCAGAACTCTGGCCATGGGGTAGGAGCCAAGGTCACCACAAAGCTCAGTGTGACCCTGGAGATGAAGACACCCCTGCCTGTGTCCTGGGTCCCACTTACTCAGCTTACATGCCAGTTTTGTGCCACTCTTCCTACATATAAGGCCCTAGCTAGGGCAGCAGCAGGAAGATGTTAGGTGACACATGAATTCTGTAAGGTATGCAGCTGGTGAGAGCATACCACCCACAAGTTGGATGGTGACAGTCACCGCTATATATAAGGAAAGAGATTACCATAGTCCTCTGTGGGTACTGCAAGTACTGGTGTATGAGCCCTTTGCATTGCCCCAGGGAGCCTGTTAGCAATGTACAGCTTATTCCGTGCCGTTTGGACACACAATCACTTTTAACTTTAGCAGGAGGGAGAACGGAATCTGATGTTTAAAGGGAAAGAAAGAGCCACACCCTGGTGATCAGCTGAATGATTGACTGAATCCAACAACCAATATGTCTGCAGCTTTTGCTGGGGGGTCACCCTCACCATCCTGCCCTTAGGCACTGAATTTTCATCCCAGAAGCCCAGTCACAGCCCTATTCCTGAGGCTATGTGCCACTGGGGGCAGGGAAGGAGCGCTCCCTTGAGTGGAAGGTTTGAAGTGGAACCTCTATCACTCTCAGAAGCAGGGGCAGGCATCCCATTGTGAAATGGGATGCCAAGATGCCATCTGGCCAAGGACTCAGTTCACAAAGGGCCTTAAACTTAGAATTTTGAAATTATCATCAAAATAACTTATAGGCTGACAACAGTAAAAGAAAATGACATTCAAGACAAAACTCAACAGTGTCAACCAGATGACACTGCTTGGAGTACATTAAAACAATAACAACAATAATAATAACTAACACTTATATAGTGCAGACTGTTGTAAGAATCTAGGTACTTCTCTAAGACTTACATTTAACCTTCAGAAGAACCCTACAAGGAGATACTTACATGCCTATTTTATAGATTGGAAACTGAGGTACAGAAAGACCACATCATGTGCCCAAGATCACCCGGCTAACAAATGCTGGTCAGAATCTGAACTCAGGCTGTCCAGGCTCCAGTGTCCCCATGTTTAATCACCATCCTCTGAAGTAATGGTTTTCAAAAATAAATCCTTGCTAATAGCACAATCACACTGCAATGTTACTCATTAAAAGCATCTACCTCTTAGCATAAAAACACTTGACATTTCACCATTTTTTAATATCTCGGGAGTCTCTAAAAAGGCTTTTGGTCGGGCTAACAGCAGCCTTTCTTCTTCACAAGGATTGCCCTTACTCAATAGAAAAGTAACACGCAGGCCGGGCACAGTGGCTCATGCCTGTAATCCCAGCACTTTGGGAGGTCAAGGCAGAAGGATTACTTGAGTTAAGGAGTTTGAGACCAGCCTGGGCAACTTAGCAAGAACCCATCTCTACAAAAAAAAGAAAAAATTTAATTAGCGTGGGGTGGTGGCATGGACTTGTAGTCCCAGCTTCTCGGGAGACTGAGGCAGGAGGAGAGCTAGAGCTCAGGAGTTTGAGGCTGCAGTGAGCTATAATCATGTCACTGCACTCCAGCCTGGTCCATGGAGTGAGACTCTGTGTCAAAAAAAGAAAAAATAAATAACACACTTCTGGAAAACAATCATAGAGCCCCATGTGTGAGCCTCCTCTATGCTAGAGGGGCACCCTTTACTTGGCTGTATCAGGTCCTCAGTTCAAAGCTCTCCAACTAGGGAAACCATAAGAGATTCTCTGTTCCCAATAACATGATGCCAAAGCTCTCTGAGGGCTCAAGCCCCTAGCCCCGCCAAAACCATGGCAGCATCAGTTGGGGAGGGAAGTGCAGGGCCCCTCAGCCAAGTTGCTGAGAGGTGTTGAACTACAATCCCAAGTATGCTGGAGGAAAACACTGCGTACACTTAGTATTCAATATATGGACAGTGGGATTTAATGACTCACAACACAGCTGTTAACCCTTCCCAGGAAGGCACCACGCTAGGCACTGTCGAAACAGCAGCTGAATGAGACACACAAGGGCTCTGAAAGGAGTTAACGAACACAGGGGCAAATCACTCCAGTACAGTTGGTTGGGAAAGTAGGTCATGGCATGGACAAGAGCCCTGAGAGCCTGGAGGAGGGAGTTTCCCATTTTGCAGCGAGAATTTATAGTTTTCCAGTCAGCCTTTAAGGATGAGCAGGTGTTGACTCAGCTCAGCAAAGAAAGCTGGAAGAAAGACAAAGGGAGGCTGCAGGAAGACAAGTGAAAGCCAGGCCCCAATGCCATCCAATCTACAATAAGCCTTCTGCCTTTGAGCAAACTGGCCTGTTAATTAACTGATTTAATGAGCATTTACTGAGCACCTTCCATTTGACTCGTAATACTTGAAAATTTGGGGGTGGGAAGCTACCTGGAATTCTTAACAAATGTTCTAGAAAGATAGAGCTAGGTATTTCTCAATTAACTCTTGTAATGCATATTTATCTTCCAATACTGAAGTCAGCAGAGGCCATAGGGAAAATGCAGAGTTGGGCACACTCACACCCTATCCACCCCTCCTTGAAGATGAGGATAGCCACCACGTTTTAGAGCATCTTCATCTTTAAGTTTCACTCCTTGGACTCCTTGGATTATATCTGTTGGATTGGCATCCTTTTTAGGACCATCAGCAACAGATCCCACTCCCAGTGGGCCTTGGGGCATGCCTGTTCCCATTAGAGCAGCTATGACCAGAGACAGATGCCAACATGTGCAAGCACAGTGAGGCTTCCGCATCATCTTTAGGGACATTGGATGCCGATCTGGCTCTTTGTTCTTTATCTCTTCATTGCTCCCAAATACTTTAGAAAAAAAATCTGTTTGCATGGAGTATCTAGTTTATAATTTGATGATCAAAGAATTCTGAATCTCAAATGGGCCTCCTTTATTTACATTTTTAATGTGTGTATTCTTTGAATACTCATCTCTCCTATGCATCTGACTAACTCCTAGTCACCCTCCAGACCTCGGTGCAAATGTAACTTCCCCCAGGAAGTCTCCTTGGCACTACCACCATGCTCCAGTCAGAATTCAGGGCTGCTTATGTGGTCCTATACTTATCTGGACTTCTCCTGCCTTTTCACAACACATTTAACTGTCATTTTATGTACCTGACTCCTGATGCCAAATTATAAAATTCTGTGATAGTGAATCTCCTTATCATTGTATTCTCAATCCCCTAATACAGTGTAAGGAACATATTAGGTAGTCAGTAATTATTTGCTAAATTAACTTATTGTTTAATCAACACTAATGCTTTAAACGACTGCACATCAACAATAAGTAATTTTGTTACTTCAAAATAGAGTATATTATGCTTTTTCGACTGTTTATATTTCTTTGGCAAGCCTAAGGATAGAAAAATATAGGTATCTCAGTCCTTCTGAAGGGCTGCGTAGAAATCCCAAATTTAGAACTCGCACAATTTAGGAGTTTTAATTAAAAAGCGCTGTAATTTCTGGTCCCTACTTCCAACTTCTCAGGAAACTTTAAATCAGATTTCCAACAACATATGGTAGAGCTCAGTCCCTATTTCCTTCCTTAGTTCTCCCTTCAAACATTTATATCACATGGTTCACTTTCCTTTTCTCCCTCATTCAGGAAAAGGTATATAAATCTTGCTATTGTGGCTGTCTGCTGAAGTTTGGCTGAGAAGTCAGGGTCGGGGAAGGGCATATAAAATTGATTTATGGTATTAGTGAATCAATAGAGTGTGTTAGTAGATCTCTGCCCCACCACATTTGGGATAACCCTGAAAAGGCTATGCCCCTTTTTTTCTTATTTTATTTTCTATCTCAATTTTAAAGATTGATACACCTATAATGAATTGTTATCTACAATTCTGAGCAATAAATAAAAAGCTCAGCCTACACACTTCTCAAATTTTTAAAGTTTTCTCTTTAAATGCAAATTTAAAAGCTCTCAAGTCTTTGGGAGTGAAGGGTATGGAAAGGGAGCTCTTAAGGGAATCATAAGAAATGCATAATTTATAATAGTAATAAATTTTTCTATCTTGGTGGTGGCTGAAGCCAACCAAGCAAAACTTGCAAGGGACATGGCTATCCCAGTTTTATTACCCTTATCCCTCACATACCTCTGAGATATAAAAGGGTTTGGGTTGAAATATGATTGGAAATTAAAGTATTTCTTTACAAAAAGTTGTCAGAGAGTTATGGTCCTTTTTTCCCATCCTACTTAGAGGTCTTGACATGTGTTCATCAAGTCTGCAGAAGGCAGTGAACATGGTGGACTAGTCTGATGCATATTGGAAAAGCAGTATATTTGTCTGTTTTCACAGTGCTGACAAAGATATACCTGAGACTGGGTAATTTATAAAGAAAAAGAGGTTTAATGGACTCACAGTTCCATATGGCTAGGGAGGCCTCACAGTCATGGCAGAAGGAGAAAGGCACATCTTACATGGCAGCAGGCAAACAGAATGAGAGCCAAGGAAAAGGGGTTCCCCTCTAAAATTGTCAGATTTCATGAGACTTATTCACTGCCAAGAGAACGGTATAGGGGAAACTGCTCCCCATGATTCAATTATCTCCCACTGGGTCCCTCCCACAACACATGAGACTTATGGGAGCTACAATTCAAGATGAGATTTGGGTGGGGACACAGCCAAACCATCTCAACCAGAAAGTTTGCCACGTCGCATCTCTGTGAGTTGTTTAGAGACAGGTAGCAGCACATAGCACACTACCAGCTGGTAAACTTCTCCTCTCCCCCTACTCAGCCCTCCTATCTGCTTTTAGAAACCAGCCAAGAAATCACTCCATATCTACACAGATTACCAAAGAACAGAAGGCAGATTCTATGTCAAAGCAGACAGCACACGTGACATAGTCAAAAGATCCTAGCAGTTAGGAGATGGGGGTTCTGTCCCCACTACTAACTGTGGTGACCTGGGGTAGACCCCTTCACCTTTCTGGACCTCCATTCCCTTTCTGATCTCCTTTTTCTCTATTTCAGCCCGTTGTTTGACTCCTTCATAACTTAATATGGTTTGTAATTATTTGATTTATCGATTTTTCTTTTTACTTGCTCTTAGTCTGTGCTCTCCACTGGAATATAAGCCCCTTTGGGCAATCTGAATATCCCATTGAATATCTAGCACTTGGTGCATTTTCATCAGTCAGTAAATATTCATTTAAATTAATGAATGAATAAATTGATATCAAATGATTTAGTTTGAATATTCTATAACTTTTCATCTATTAAAGCAAAAACAAGCAAACACATATAAAAAAAGTGAGCTTGCTTCTGTAGTTCCCAGGGAAGAAATGAGTCATTGGATGACTAAGTGAACATTTCCTATTCATCAGCCCCTCCTTATAACACTTTGTTAGGATCATAGAAAACAATTTATTATTTTTTATATTTGTATGCCTAACATCATGTGAGTAATTGTGAGCACAGAAATTGGAAAGTCTTTCTTCTCTTTCTGGCACTTTCTTGTCCATTTCTCACCTGATTTGATAAATTGTTTTAATCAGTACTTATGTACATGGTCTAGCCTACTCACCAAGTCTAGGCTAGTTTCTCCATTTCCATTACACATTTGCTCCTTGGAAGTTTTGCACTATTTCCACCCAGTCTTACCATTAACCCCAGAGAATTTAAGATCAAATTGGAACTTAAAAGTACAAAAATGCTTAATAGAGTCCTTCAGACTAGTCTAATTTTTGTATTAGCAGAAACCTTCTGGGCAAATTCTCTATAGTGATGCCATTGGCCACTGTTTCTCAATGTAATATTAATATTTAATTAAGACTATGCTGATGGTTGGTCAATGTTGCTGGTCTCCATCCTCGTGCCACTCCACAGCCATTGAATGTGCATCCAATCAGGCCATCCCAAGCTAGTGGACCAATCGCAGATCATTGCAGCTTATTTCTCCCACATACACACACTCTTTTATTTGGTGGCTTTAGCTGGAGTTTTCATCTTCTTTTTGCTTATTTGTTTCCAAGCAGCTAAGATGATGTATCTGGTACTTGCTGTTCATAGTTGCTCCTGACAGAGAAGTGAAGAGCTGGGTTTCCTTGAAATGTCTTTTCCATAAAGATATAGATTTGATCCTCTGTTCTGGTGTTCTGAGAACTTCTGGCTAAAGCAAAAACATTTATGTGACATCACATGTTATGGCAAAAGTTAAACCAAACAACTGATGCTTTTGTTCAGAGCTTTGCCCTATGTGGTCAAACTGCCAAGCCTAAGCTTCTTTCCCATTTCCTTTATTCTTTCTTCACCCTACTCAGATCAAACCATGCTTTGTTCCTCCTACAAGCTTGGTGCTTTCCTGAATCCTTGCCTCCTGAATAGTCAATCCTGAAGGCTCAACTCATCTGTTGCCTCCTCCATAAAACTGTCTTAGATCACCGTAATTGGAAGTAATCTGAACCCCCATAGCACTCTTACTTCTTTTATAGGACTTTTCTTTCTCTACCTTATCTTACAGCTTTTTACAAAATTGTTTGTCTCCTATATGAACAATAAATTACCTCTATGCAGGAACCATCTCTTCTTCAACTTTATCTCTCACAAAGTGATCAGTATGATTGTTTGGTTGGATGATGTATTAGTTTTCACGCTGCTACCCGAGACTGGGTAATTTATAAAGGAAAGAGGTTTAATTGACTCACAGTTTCACATTGCTTGGGAGGCCTCACAATCATGGTGGAAAGCAAAGGAGGAGCAAAGTCACATCTTAACATGACAGCAGACAAGACAGCGCATGCAAGGGAACACTCCTTTATAAAACCATCAGGGCCAGGCACAGTGGATCACGCCTATAATCCCAGCACTCTGGGAGGTTGAGGCAGGTGGATCATTTGAGGTCAGGAGATCGAGACCATCCTGGCCAACAAGGTGAAACCCTGTCTCTACTAAAAGTACAAAAATTAGCTGAGTGTGATGGCACACACCTGTAGTCCCAGCTACTCCGGAGACTGAGGCAGGAGAATCGCTTGAACCCAGAAGGCAGATGTTGCAGTGAGCTGAGATCATGCTACTGCACTCCAGCCTAGCAACAGAGCAAGACTCTGTCTCAAAAAAAACAAAAAAAGAAAATAGACATCAGACTTAGCAGCTATCCAACCCTAGGCTCACAAGAGGTAACGAAAGGCTATTTTGAAAAAGCTTGGGAATCCATAACAGAGACTGCATGGTAATGATTTACCCTAGATGTCCTCTAAGCAGCTCAATAATCCATTTTGATTTTATCATCCACAAGCATCTAAGTCCCTCCTGAACTTTACCTCTTTACTGTTTCATTCTATCTTACTATTGCTGACTTAATACTTCTTTTAAATTCATTCACGAAGTCTCAAGCTTTTCCTTTGTATGAGCGGGAATTCTTATCCCATCAATGTATGCTGTCCTGGAACTTGCTTCTTTCCCTTCAGCACTTAGTTCTCCCCTGGACTTTTCCCAGACCCAATTATGTCATTTCTGAGATGGGTGCTCACCAATGCCAGCAACCCTAGTTTTGTTGCCAGTGCCTATTGCCAGGATCTGCCCACATATTCCCTCTGGCCAAGAGCAACCTCTTCTCTGCCTGCCCCTGAAAGCCCAGGAAAGCCACAGCCCCAATGCCTGCCCCTTTGCAGAATGGACACCTCTCATTCATAGCGCCTTGCTGTGCCCAGGTTTTGTAATTTGCAGAGCTCTTTTATAGACATTTTCTCATTTGACACAAAAGTCTTCAGAAGTAGGCAAGGTAGATAGAGTTTTCTCATGACATACAAAACAGAAGTTCAAATTAATTAATGTATTAAATAAGTTGCCCAATGTCATAAAACTACTAGTCACAGATGTAGGAATTCAATTTGAGTCTCCTGAGTTGTACGTGCCCAACCATCCCCTTTCTTTAACCCCGAGACTGCATGCTCTATCTCTTAATATCTGCCGCAGACCTCTTTCTTGTCTTGGTGCAAACCTTGAATTCAGAACACTGGAAGCTCCTGGTAAGTAGCACTTCCTCCAGAGTCTCAGTTTTATGAGACCCACTATAAGACTAGGAGGCTGACCTTTCCCCATACCTTTCTCCACCTGGTGGGGTAAGGGATGATCAGACCATTTCTAACTTGCTACTGTTCCTCTGAATAGTGACATCTCAGTGTAAGTTCCAATTTCTGCTCAGCACTAAGCCATGCCTCTAACAATGCTCAATAAATGTTTGGCAAATTGATAGAAACCCTGCTGTCTGTGTATTTTCTGACTCACTGCCTCACATTGCCCTCTGACTCACGTATTCTTTAAGACTTGATTTTAGGCCAAATTTCTGACAAGCAGTATCAACCCTTCCAATTTAGAGACTCCAATATGACCTATTTCTTACTATTATCATCATTCTTTTCAAAGGGTACTTATGTGTGTACCGAATACTGGAGCCCCCCTTTATCCAATAGTGTGATCAAGGCTATGATGGAGCTAATGGGACCCAAAGCTTCTTAGTCCAAATGGATTGAGGGTGGAAGAGAAGAAAGATGGGCCTGGTAGATTTCCAAGAAGAAAGTGCCTGAGCCAGTTCTTAAAAGTGAGCAGAACTAACCAAGAAGGAGGAGAGAGGAAGACATTCTAGGCAGGAAATGTGGCACATGCAAAGACACAGACTGTGAGACATTATGGTGCATTGAAGAACTATGAATTCCTCATAATTGAGCATGGCTGGAGGGCAGGTTGGGAGATGCCAGGTCTGGAAAAAGGCATGGACCAGGTAAGGAAGGGCCATGTAGGACATGCTGAGGTGGTCAGACTTCACACTGAAGGAGATGGGCAGCCCTTGCAGAATGTTCATGTGATACTATCAGATTTCTGCAAACACTCTGGCTGCATAAGGAGAACTGATCAGAAGGGAGCCAAATCTATTGAGGGGGTGCTGCTTTAACCTGCGTGAGAAATAACTCACAGAAAATCAAATGATGCACAGAAGCTTAGAATGCCAATGCTGAAAGGGGCCTTGGAGATGGGTCATCTTATCCAAATGTTAGTTTTGTTGCCAGTGCAACATTTTAGAAATGAAGTAAGGTGGTGGGGGAGGGAGGTCAAGAATTAAGTGCTACTCTGCTGCCATAAACGTCCCTACCTGGCCCATTTTTTAGTCCTCTCTCCCACCAATGGATTCACTTGCTGGGGCTGCCACAACAAAATACCACAGCCTGAGTGGCTTAAATAACCAACAGAAATTTATTTTCTCATAATTGTGGAGGCTAGAAGTCCAAGATCAAGGTGTCGGCAGGTTTGGCTTTTTCTGAGCCCTCTTTCCTCAGCTTGAGGATGGCAGCCTTCCAGTTGTATACTCACATGGTCATCCTTTGGCTGTGTGGTTCTGTGTTCTAATCTCTTCTTATAAGTGCACCAGTCATATTGGATTAGGGCCCATCCTAACAACCCAGTTCTAACTTAACTGCCTCTTTAAAGGCCTTATCTCCAAGTACAGTCATATTCTGAGGTACTGAGGGTTACTGCTTCAACATATTAATCAGGAGACATGGAACAGGGTTCATTCAGCCTCTGAATAACAGGAAAATGTATCCACAGATGCACAGGGCAGAGGAACATTCCTCTAGCCATTTGAGAGTTAAAGAATGAATTCTCGAGCAGAAAGAGGAGCAACGGTAATCCAGGCAGAGGGAAGAAACGAGCAGTATCCCTCCTGGAATGTTGATCATATGACAGATTTTCTTGGGTCACTGAACACAAATCATGAGCAGAACCTCACATCCAAGCTGATACCAACCCACTGTGCTCCTGCCTTGTCACATGACACATAGTTTGCAAGACACTCTCTCAATGGGTCACCTTTAGCTTATTATTCATATGTCACCACAGAGTCAGGGGAAACCAGAAGTGAGACCTCTTTCAGATCACTAAGGAACGTGCTGTCTCATCATAACACTGACCCATGAGAGAGTCCTGCCACTAAATTAGTACTCTGTGACCATCCCCCTTGCTGGAATACTCTGAAGTCATTATGCTGTGATAATCCCAATGATCACAGAAACACTTGCAATATAGTATTAAGTGAAGAGACACAATACAAAGGTACATTATAACTTTCATGCTGTCAAAGAAAGGACTGGGAAAAATTTCAAGAAGATGCCAACAACAATGGTTTATGAGAGTAATATGTTGTTTTCCAAATTTTTTTTATACTTTTAAGTTCTGGGATACATGTGCAGAACATGCTGGTTTGCTACATAAATATACACCTGCCATGGTGGTTTGCTGCACCCATCAACCCATCACCTACATTAGGTATTTCTCCTAATGCTATCCCTCCCCTAGACCCCCAACCCATGACAGGCCCCAGTGTGTGATGTTCCCCTCCCTGTGTCCAAATGTTCTCATTGTTCAACTTCCACTTATGAGTGAGAACATACAGTGTTTGGTTTTCTGTTCCTGTGTTAGTTTGCTGAGAATGATCGTTTCCAGCTTCATTCATGTTCCTGCAAAGGACATGAACTCATCCTTTTTTGTGGCTGCATAGTATTCCATGGTATATATGTGCCACATTTTCTTTATCCAGGCTATCATTGATGGGCATTTGGGTTGGTTCCAATTCTTTGCTATTGTGAATAGTGCTGCAATAAACGTTTGTGTGCATGTGTCTTTATAGTAGAATGATTTATAATCCTTCTGGTATATACCCAGTAGTGGGATTGCTGAGTCAAATGGTATTTCTGGTTCTAGATTCTTGAGGAATTGCCACACTCTTCCACAATGGTTGAACTAGGAACCATATAACCATTGTCTTTCACAATTATTGAATGATTCCTAGTTCTTCATTGAATCTTCAACAATGGTTGAATGGTTCCTAGAACAGGAATGCTTTTACACTCCCACCAACAGAGTAAAAGCATTCCTATTTCTCCATATCCTCTCCAGTATCTGTGGTTTCCTTACTTTTTAATGATTACCATTCTAACTGGCATAAGATGGTATCTCATTGTGGTTTTGAATTGTATTTCTCTAATGAGCAGTGATGATGAGCTTTTTTTCTTGTGTTTGTTGGCCACACAAATACCTTCTTTTGAGAAGCGTCTGTTCATATCCTTTGCCCATTTTTGATGAGGTTGTTTGTTTTTTTCTTGTAAATTTGTTTAAGTTCCTTGTAGATTCTAAATATTAGCCCTTTGTCAGATGGATAGATTGCAAACATTTCCTCCCATTCTGTAGGTTTTCTGTTCACTCTAATGAAAGTTTCTTTTGCTGTGCAGAAGCTCTTTAGTTTAATTAGATCCCATTTGTCAATTTTGGCTTTTGTTGCCATTGCTTTTGGTGTTTTAGTCATGAAGTCTTTGCCCATGCCTATGTCCTGCATGGTATTGCCTCAGTTTTCTTCTAGGGTTTTTATGGTTTTAGGTCTTAATAAGTCTTTAATCCATCTTGAGTTGATTTTCATACAAAATGTATGGAAGGGGTCCAGTTTCAGTTTTCTGTATATGGCTAGCCAGTTTTCCTAACAGCATTTATTAAATAGGGAATCCTTTCCCCATTGCTTTTTTTTTTTTGCAAGGTTTGTCAATGATCAGAAGGTTGTAGATGTGTGGTGTTATTTCTGAGGCCTCTCTTCTGTTACATTGGTCTATATATCTGTTTTCATACCAGTACCATGCTGTTTTGGTTACTAGTTTTCCAAGTTTTAATAAAATAATTTGAAAAAAAATATATGCTTAACAAAATAGCAAACCTCTATCCACAATAGTCACCTTTTCCCCACTACCCTTTGTTTCCTAGTACAGTGAAACACTGGGCATTGTAACTCTACTGAGATTTGCTACCATGACAAAACATGTCCTCTATTCCATAATTATCAAGCTAAAAATAACACCAGTTGCTGACTTTTAAAAATAGAATTCAAGGCATGTTTTATAATATTCATTTTTGTTTACCTATTTGTGAAATAACTTATTCTAGTCAATTATGGAATAAATTTTAAGAACTAAAATGTACTTTATTTTAAATAAAGTAATGGACCTTAAATCTTACACAGCTAAATTATTGATTATATATTTGCTGAGCTGATTTAAGGATTAAAAAAATTGTATCAAGAGTTTTATTTTTTGACTTCAAAGCCTTCTTAATAAAGCCTCTTTTCTACATGTGGGGGGAAAAAAGAGGCACATAGAAAAAAAAGAAAATCACCTTACTTGCTTCTTTACCTATCAATAAATCGTAGACATTTCCCCATATCATTATTTTTACGCATCATTTTTATGACTATTATTGTATTGTATAGATATATCTTTATTTAATGAAGTCTCTTTTGATGGAGATATAGGTGAATTTTTTTCTTTCAAGTCAGAAATTAGACTGTAATGAACTGGAATGAGAAAGCATAAATCCATTATTTTTATAGGACAAATTTCTAGCAGTGAAAATACAGTCAAACACATTGAAGATTTAGGATATATATTGCCTAATTATCTTCCAGAAATGTTGTACCTTCCAGAGTCACAGTGAAATAATTTACCAGCCCATAATTCCCATGATTCTTCTGGAACTTCCTAGTAGATATGAATTACGTTGCTGATTCACTAGTTATCTGGTAGCCTTTTGTAATTATAGGGTTCATATTTTAGTCAACAGTTCTCCAATTTTACCTCCAGGAACAGCTAGGTAGATGCCATATGCTCAAGTGGTTTATTCACATCAAAATTGTCCTTTTGTTCAAGAACACTTTTTGCCCTACTCCGTCTGGGTTGACAGTTACCAAAGGCAAAGTGTCCAGCATGTGTTCTAAGGTGCCATTGCTAGAGAGTGTCAGAGGCACTAGACAATAATCATCTGTGAAAACACACTGCTGAAAGGAAGGAAAATAAAGGTTAAAGTTAAAAAAAAAAAAACAGTAACAATCATAAGGAATCTGCCTAAAATCTAGTACTAACTTTATTTACTAGCCAGTAAGCAGTGGGTTTATTTCAGTAATAGGAAAAATGTCTTCAGTGTCCAGAACATATATTAATCAGGGTCCACTCATGAAACTGGAGGCCATGCTAGGAGGTTCCACGGAGGTAAGTTAATTTAGGGAATCAGTTAAAAATGTTTTGGAAGAGTTGAGAGTCCAAACAAAGGAAAATGAGTTAACTAAGGGATTTACAACAGCAAGAGGTTGCTACAACCACACTATCAAAATCCAGAAGCCAGAGCAACAAGACAGAAGCTAGAAACTCAAGACACCCTCTGAATCAGAGAAATAGGGAATTAAATACCCTGACTTCTCTTTTTCTATTTTGTTCCAACCTCCCCACTGGGTTCCCCATGGATAAAACATAGATAGAAGCCAGTTGGTGAAGAAGCTTGGGAAATGCAGTGTACAAGGCAGCCCTCTTGGAAATTGGAGCAGAACAGAGGAAGTGTTAGGTTGGTGCAAAAGTAATTGAGGTTTTTGCCATTGCTTTTAATGGCAAAAAAAAAAAAAAATTACTTTTGCACCAACCTAATACATCAAACAAGCAAATAAGTGACACAGTATGCCAGCCAAGAGCTAGAATTTGCCATGGGGAGAGCACTCCTTCTCAGCTCATGGAAGAGAGCCCAATACCTTGGTCTCTCAAGAGATTCAGATTTCTGATCCTTAAACTCTAGTCTTTCCGTGAATGAGTCCCCCACGCTAGCCCCACTTGTGCTTCCCACTCTTAATCTCAGTTTGTGCCTTGACTAATGGTACTGACATTTCATCATCTTTGTCCTTGGAGACTGATCTAGATGCTGAGCAGCTTTGAACTCTGTGTGTCTATTCAAAGGCTCTGGACTCTGTGCCCATATCCAGACTTCTGACCTTTGCCCAACCCCAGGGATCTGTCTGTACTCCCCTATTGCGGCAGTTCTTTCCTCACAAAATCAATAAACCAGAAATAGAAGTCTGAGTGTGCATTAACCTTATAATAGTAGTTAATGTCATGACTAAAACTCAATCAAATATAGGGTGGAATAAGGAAAGGAGGAAGAATGATATGAGCTAAATCCTCATCTGAAGCAGGAGGTTAGCAGATAACATTTAAAACTGATAAATTTAAATGGAGCTATATGCACGTGTTAATTAGGATCTGGAAGTAACCAACAGAACTAAAACCAGAACCAATTAAAAAGAAATAAGACAGTCACCTTTGGACAGTGATGCTGCCGGAAGAAAGGATGGAACAAGGGTCTGTTGCATTTTATTATAAGTCCTCCATATTCTTTTTTTTTTTTAATCATCATAGATTCTGTGCTCAGTTTTTACACTTGCAGATCCCTCCCCCTAGAATACTATGCTCAGATATCCATGTGATTCATTCCCTCAGTTATTCCTTTGAGTCTTTGCCCAAATATCACCTTCTCACTGGGGCCTTTCTTGAGCACTCTATTTAAAATAGCAACTTCTCCCTCTGTTTTATTTCTCTTCATGTAACTTATCACCTTTTAACATCTGTATAATTTTCGTATTCATTTTAGTTCCTTTCTGTCCAGCCCAATTACAGGATAATCTTCACAAAGTCAGGGGTTTTGTCGGTTTTCTTCACTGGTAAATGCCCAGTGACTGAGCAATGACTGGCACTATTAACTGACTGTGTGAACAAATGGTACGTGTAAATTACTAGGTGAAAAAGACTGTAATGACCAATCTTTTCAAATGTTTTTGAAAACCTCTCACTTCTTTTTGCTTGTTTTGCTGTTTTACTTTGAGGTCATTTTTGGAGGATTAACTATGCCTGAAGTTTTCTAAGTGGGTTACTCTTATGTCCCTTTTTGTCATTCAGAGATTCCTTTCAGTTCATCTTGATGAAACATCAGGCTGGTCAAGTGCAAGGAACTGATGTGAGTGGGGAAAAGGAAAAGAAGTTTCCTGGTAGCACACTTTCTTACCTGTAAGGCTATACTTTTCCCAGGGTATAATCCAAGAAAGGAATGAGGTCAAGCTCCATTGAGGAATGACATAATCAAAAGTGCACAATGAGTGCTGGGTCTTACTTGTTTGTTTCCTTAAACATTTCAATTATTTAAGTCTTAAAACTAAAGAATTAAAGGTTAGACAGCCTTATTCACATATGAGTCTTTTAGATAAGGGAGTCTAAAAACTGCACCTTTCAAAGACCTTACTAAGTCCGTTGTAGCCAATGTACTCTTAGCCCATTTCTTTTCAAAAGACAAGTAATTCCTCATATCAGAATCCAGATAGTAACAGCATCAAAAACAGCTCCTTTCTTCAGTCCCTTCCGAAGACTTCACTTTTTGCTTTGCTGGTGAGTCCTCTCACTACCATGATTAAATCGAGTAGAGGAACCTGGAGTGCAGAGTTGACGCACAAGTCTGGGTTCAAGACTGTGACAGTTAATTTTATGTGTCCACTTGACTGGCAGTGGGGTGCTGCCTTTTATGTATTTTTATCATTTTAAACATATTTTTATAGTATCCTTCAGCTCACTGATCTCAAATATGTGGGTTACTCATTCCATTTGGTCTGTTGACTCTCCCTCAGGAGTATTTCTTCCTTATGGGTTTGTATTTTTTTACTGTGAGCATGTTTCCAGAAGGGATTTGGTCAGGGGGGCAAGTGGGAGGTAGGTAGGGGGTCCTGTGTTACAAAAGGGTTGCTGCAGAGAGGTTTGGTATTTGCTTCCACAAGTTGCCCTGGATTTTTACCTATGTTCATGTTATTTCTTAGCTTGAGGATTGTGGGATTACTTGTGTAAATATAGATGTGAACTCCACTCACATAAGACACAAGCTGGGACTCTGATTTCTCTAAGGTAGAGAGATGTTTTGGATCACTTCCCTGAGTAGGCAGACAAAGTGCTTCTAGTTCCATTTTACTAAGAGTGCAGCCATTTAAGGGTTCTAGTTCTCAGAACTAGTTTCCTATCTTACAAGGGTCCAAGCCCACACCTTCTATCCTCAAATGAAAACAGATATTTAGTCCCTAGCTACTAGTCCCATGGGTCTACTTCCAGATCTGTATCTTCCTGAGTCACTGTGGCATCAGCTTATGAAGTTACACAGCTGGCTACACATTTCCTCATTGTTTTTGGCACCAAGAGAGTTCTCTCACTTTACTTTGAGTTTAAAATTTAAATTTTTGTTGCAATGTTTTGTCTTGTATTTATATGTGCTGGAAGTGAGGAAAGAAGATAATATGGGGGTATTTCAGTAAGCCATGTCACCAGAACCCAGGATAAATTATTCTTATGAATTTTCCTATATGGAGAACATATATTATCTTGACAAAATTCTTATTCATATATTTTCATTTCCCAAAATTTTTGGTTTATTCCCTTAGGTGAAATTTCTTTGTTAAAAGTAAGTGGCAGATCCCAGATTGGGCACATGTTATACATGCAATTTTATAAGCTATCTTTTTGTATATGGCTTTTATCTTCAACTACTAGACCATTGCCATTTCCTGTATTATTAAAATTTTATCAAAAAAACAATATTTAGAACCTACATTTTATTTCACTGCAGTATCATAATTTATTTAGCAGTCCCTCTACATTAAACATGGGTATATTTTTTAGTGTTTCACATAAATAATACTATTTGATTGGTACAAAACGACAATTACTTTTACACCAAACTAGTATCATGATTATCTTCACACTTAAAGATTTATCTACACTTTTTATTGTTTTCTTAAGACATATTGATAGCAATGTCTTTACTGGAGGTTGCATTAACTCATTTAAGGCATTGAATGTACTACATGGAAAATGATTGTTTAAATTGTATTACTGCCAAGAACCTAATCAGCTAATGTGCTAGCAGGAAGAGAATGATTAGCAATTACCCTCCAGTAAACCACAATGTCATAAGATTATTGTTTGTTTTCACTAAAAGTTGTCACATGATTACAGGTCATTAGAAGCCAATGATAATGAAAACCTTATACGGGTTTCATAAGCGTGTTTAAATTTCACAAGCTTTGTATATTCCACCAGAAAGCCAAATGCTTGCAATTGCTTTCCCAACCTTACTTCACAAAGACTGCCCTTCATTTTCCTCCCCTCGTTTCCAAATGTCTTCAAAGACCCATATCAAAGGCTGTTTCTTTCAGGAGCTCACCTATCCAGGAGAATAAAAGGTAAACTTCACCTCTCCTCTGTTCCCCCAGTACTTACTATACTCTTACAACGTTGAATAAAAACACTATCTGCTCTGTTTTACAGTAGTCGTGCTGACACTCAACTATATGCTTTGAGGACAGGCTTTTGATCTGATCCATCTTCACATCCCCCAAAACACCTAGAACTCTAACTGTGTCTTTCACATAGAAAGGACTCTTCTAGTTCTTTTAGACCTCAATGCACAAATGGTAACAATCCTAACTACACAAATCAGATTCATTAACAACTAAACAACAATATATATATATACTATTCAAGTATAAAAAATGGCTGGGCGCAGCGGCTCAATGCCTGTAATCCTAGCACTTTGGGAGGCCATGGCGGGAGGATTGCTTGAGGCCAAGAGTTGAAGACCAATCTGGCCAACATAGCGAAACCCTGTCTCTAAAAACAATGTTTAAAAATTAAAAAT
The DNA here is from genome assembly GCF_001604975.1 of Cebus imitator. NCBI lineage: Eukaryota > Metazoa > Chordata > Mammalia > Primates > Cebidae > Cebus > Cebus imitator. The sequence goes on along the minus strand of NW_016107553.1, from coordinate 2,612,531 downwards.
TAGCTTTTATTCATTTTCATTTAATTAATTTGTATAATATATAATACATATTATGTATAATAATTTTCATGAATAATAATTAATTTACCTAATTTTATCCAATTTTTTCAGGATGTCTGTCTCTTGGAATGTAAATACTACCTTGATAAAAGCCACCAAGTACTCCAGGTTGGGAGATGAAAACCTAAATAAATCAATATAATTTAAGCAGAAGTAAAATTTAGAAATTCAGTTAATCTTGTTTTTGCATCTAATATTGTAACTAATGTACAATGTAACTAATGTGCAATGTTAGATGCAAAAACAAGATTAACTGAATTGTACATGATGGCTGAGAATAAGCTTAATTATAATACCAAATAGCAAAGTTAAGCGACTTTTCCAGTTTTTGAATTGGAAAGTGGAAAAGTCACTTAACTTTGCTATTTGGCATTATAATTAAGCTTATTCTCAGCCATCATGTACAATAAGCTGAGAATAAGCTTATTTATAATGCCAAATAGCAAAGTTAGGTGACTTTTCCACTTTTCAAATTTAGTTTTTTCTCTTGGAATTTTTAGTTATAGCAATAATCCTTAACTACTTAAGGAATGAATCTGACCCCCAAATGACTATATTTTTTTCACTGTGAACGATAAGTTTATACTGGGCTGACGGATAAATATGTGATCAAGCAAATACAGCCATATGTTAACTGTATTATTGAAATCAGGGGTTGGCAAAATATTTCTGTAAAGGGTCAGATTGTAAGTACTTAAAGCTTTGCAGTCTCTGTGGAAACTACTCAAGCCTGCTATTGTAATGCAAAAGCAGCCAGAGACAGTATCTGAACTAATGAGAATGGCTGCGTTCTAGTAAAACTTTATTTACAAAAAACAGGACATAGGCGTAGGCAAGGACTTCATGACCAAAACACCAAAAGCATTGGCAACAAAAGCCAAAATAGACAAATGGGACCTAATCAAACTCCACAGCTTCTGCACAGCAAAAGAAACAGTCATTAGAGTGAATCAGCAATCAATAGAATGGGAAAAAATTTTTGCAGTCTACCCATCTGACAAAGGGCTGATATCCAGGATTTACAAAGAACTAAAACAGATATACAAGAAAAAAACAAACAAGCCCATTCAAAAGTGGGCAAAGGATATGAACAGACACTTTACAAAGGAAGACATACGTGAGGCCAACAAACATATGAAAAAGTGCTCATCATCACTGGTCATTAGAGAAATGCAAATCAAAACTACATTGAGATACCATCTCACGCCAGTTAGAATGGCGATCATTTAAAAATCTGGAGACAACAGATGCTGGAGAGGATGTGGAGAAATAGGAACACTTTTACACTGTTGGTGGGAGTGTAAATTAGTTCAACCATTGTGGAAGACAGTGTGGCGATTCCTCAAGGACCTAGAACTAGAAATTCCATTTGACCCAGCAACCCCGTTACTGGGTATATATCCAAAGGATTATAAATCGGTCTACTATAAGGACACTTGCACATGAATGTTCATTGCAGCACTGTTTACAATAGCAAAGACCTGGAACCAACCCAAATGCCCATCGTTGATAGACTGGACAGGGAAAATGTGGTACATATACACCATGGAATATTATGCAGCCATCAAAAACGATGAGTTCATGTCCTTTGTAGGGACATGGATGAATCTGGAAACCATCATTCTCAGCAAACTGACACAAGAGCAGAAAATCAAACACCGCATGTTCTCACTCATAGGCGGGTGTTGAACAATGAGAACACATGGACACAGGGAGGGGAGCACTACACACTGGGGTCTGTTGGGGGGAAATGGGGGAGGGATAGGGGGTGGGGAATTGGGGAGAGATAGCACGGGGAGAAATGCCAGATATAGGTGAAGGGGAGGAAGGCAGAAATCATACTGCCATGTGTGTACCTATGCAACAATCTTGCATGTTCTTCACATGTACCCCAAAACCTAAAATGCAATTAAAAAAAAAAAACAGGTAGGCAACTAGATTTGATCCCAGGACAAATTAGGGTTTTCCAACCCCTAATCTAAATGGTGGGTATACAGATGCTCACTGTACAATTTTTTCAACTTTTCTATATACTTTAAAGTTTTCAGAATAATGTTGAAAACCATGTGTCCATGAATTATCTAAAGGTTTTATCTATTATGCAAAGGTTTAAATATTAAAAGCTTATAAATTGTCCTCAAGTTTTTGTTTTCATATATGCTCTTTGTTATAGCCTTCAGATGGTAAAAATTAAATATCTAATTTTCCGAAGTCTTTAGTTTGGGGCATTAAAATCATCTTGATCAGGAATGACTGATCCAAAAATGGCTAGTCCTTGGCAATCGTAAGATAAAAATATTCCTCTCTGCTTTTCTCCACCGGAGCTAGACAGTGGTTTTCCACTAAATTATGACCTTTCCATTTCTGTCAGGAAAGGTGGGGTAGATGTTTGTTGCACTATTATTTTATGTATAGCATATGTACCTTTTCCCAGGCATTCTTTTTAACATTCCATTATTTAAAACTGACACTATCTAAAATTGAGAGTAGTGGCTTTTCAAATTAAGTTATTTCCTTTTGACTATTTCCATCTACAAGATACTTAATTTGACATATTTTCACTTTCTTCACAATATGGGCTTTTTAAACAACTTTTTTATGTAAGTTGTGACATGATTACTTTAAAAATTAAACAGAATCTAAATTTGTATGTGTTCATAATATCAGCTCTGCTAGACAGAGCAAGATGACAACCAGGCCATAAGATGCCTTTTAGGATCTGTGTAGAGTTTGTGAATTGAAGCAGAAGAATATTCTAGTTTCTCATACTCACTGGCTTAGTTCATGATCCAAACCAAACATTAGGAGACAATCGTAGTGTCTTTGTCCCTGGAAGAATTTTTGTTCAGGCCTGTGAAACCTTTCTGGCCTCATGGCCAAACCATACCTTGTGGAAAACAAAAAATAGGGGTAGGGAGAAAAACAGTATAGACTGTAGGCTCATCTCAGATACCACAATCACAAGTTCTTCTGTCATGGTTCTCAGTCCTCCTGGATGTTGAATGCTGCCTGCCTGCCAAAACCAAGGGTCCCCACTGAGGCTTCCTGACACTTGGCTTTTTTATTAGAAACACCTGAGATAAGACCCACTGAATCTCCCCAGAGGATCTGGCCCTCTTCCTATGCAGTCCTTCTGGAGGGTTACCATTTTAAATAAAGAAACTGAAACAGAGAGAAAATAGATTACCACACTGCCTCCCCTCCTGCAAGGTGAATCCCTACTTCTGAACTCTTGTCTCTGTCCTATCACCCCTGCCTACCACTGTTTCCTGGTAAGAAAGCTATCTTACAAATGCCTACTTTGAGAAATGATACAAGGAGTACAAACTCTGAAGTCAAATAGATTAGGGTTCAGCTCTCACAGCTGCCACTTACTGATTATGAATTTTAGTCAAGTTGCTTAATACTACTGAATTAGGCTGATAATGACTCCAATGATATGTCCACATCCTAATCCCTGGAACCTGTGAATGTTACCATATGTAGTGAAGTTTTTGCAGGTGTGAGTACTTAAGGATCTTGGCCTGAGTGGATTATCTTGATTACCCAGATGGGACCTAAATGCCAAAACAAGTGACCTCATAAGAAAGCGCCAGGGAGAGAATAGACATCACACACACAGAGGGGAAGGCAATATGAAAATGGAGGCAGAGATTGGAGTGATGTGGCCATAAGCCAAAGAATGCAACAGTCCCCAGAAGCCGGAAGAGGCAAGGAATGGATGCTCCCTTGGAACTTCAGCAGCCCTGCTGACACCCTGATGTCTGACTTCTGGCCTCCAAAACTGTAAGAGAATAAATCTCTATTATTTTAAACCACCAAGTTTGTAGTAGTTTGTTACAGCATCCACAGGGAACTAATACACCTGCTAAGACTCCATTTCCTCATCTGTTAAACTGAGATAATAATATATGCCTTGTTAGGTTGTTGTGATAACAAAAATTAACAAATGCAAAATATTAGCTCAATGTCTGGCACGTAGTAGGCATGTAATACATAGCAGCTGCTATTGTTTTTATTATTATTATCTTCACTATTTTTAATATGGATGAAAGAGTATGGGCAGCTTATCCTAAACCCAGTACTGCTGCTTTAAAAATCAGTCAAACCGGCCAGGCGCAGTGGCTCACGCCTGTAATCCCAGCACTT
>NW_016107553.1:2595628-2607901 GCF_001604975.1 Cebus imitator | reverse complement strand
AAAAAAAAAAAAAAAAAAAAAAATCCAGTCAAAGCAAACACCAAGTGGCATAATCTTCAACTAGGGAGAACTGCATATTTATTTATAGTTTGTATCAAAATAGTGACTTTCATCAAAAAACTAACTTCTATTCTGTTGCCATATTATTATGAAATGCCCTGTCTATTCATGCCAATAATTAAATGTCATGTTGCATTTTTCCAAGTATTTAATTGCATGTTTTACCATAAATTGCATGTTTAAAATTGAAAATAAACATTTCCAGCTGTTTTGTGGACAACACATCTAAATTTGAACTGCTGAATTCTGGAAAAACTACAGATCTTTTAAGTATGCTACAATTATTTTTTAAAACAATGTCAACTCTTGCTTATTCAGGAGTTGAACATTCAACTGAGGTGCAATTAAGGGAGAGTGGGAGTTTTATATGATGGAAGATTGCTTCCCCAAATACAGAAGTGTAGTATATAGGAGGTCAATAATTGTTTAACAAAGGATTATTAAGTCATTGTGCTGGGCATTGGAGGATGCAAAGGTGACTAAGATAGAGCCTTTACCTTGAAGGCACTCACAGGACAGCGAAGGACATAGAAACATAAAAGCAGACAGATTAAAATTCAGAATGATAATAGTGACGCTAACATTTACCAAGTACCTATTATGTGCCAGGCACTATATAACCCTTTACATGCATTTTCTCGTTTAATCTTCCCAACCACCCTATTAAGTGGGGTTTTGGTAAGGTTAAATTGCCCAAGGTTACATAGCTAGTTTAAGAACAGCCTTAATTCCTGGGTCCTCACTTTTAACCACTGCTGCAGAGGCATAAACCAAGTAACATGAGAACACAGAAAAGGAAGAAAGTTATTGTGGCTGGAGGAAGCAGGAGGGTTCCATCCAGAAATACAGTTGACTTGGATCAAGGATGAATGGAAATTAGGAGGATTTTTTTTTTTTTTTTTTAATTGTACTTTAAGTTCTGGGGTACATGTGCAGATCTTGCAAGATCATTGCATAGGTACACACATGCCATGGTGGTTTGCTCTCTCCATCCCCCCATCATCTACATCAGCCATTTCTCCCAGTGTTATCCCTCCCCAACCTCCCTGTCCCCCGCTGTCCCTCACCTAATCCCCCGCCCCCAACATACCCCTGTGTGTGATGTTACCTCCTGTGCCCATGTGTTCTCATTGTTCAACACCCGCCTATGAGTGAGAACATTCAGTATTTGGCTTTCTGTTCTTGTGTCAGTTTGCTGAGAGTGATGGTTTCCAGATTCATCCATGTCCCTACAAAGGACATAAACTCGTCGTTTTTTATGGCTGCATAGTATTCCATGGTGTATATGTGCCACATTTTCTTTGTCCAGTCTATCATTGATGGGCATTTGGGTTGGTTCCAGGTCTTTGCTATTGTCAACAGTGCCACAATGAACATATGTATGAATGTGACTTTACAATAGAATGATTTATAGTCCTTTGGTTATATACCCAGTAATGGGATTGCTGGGTCAAATGGAATTTCTAGTTCTAGGTCCTTGAGGAATCGACACGCTGTCTTCCACAATGGTTGAACTAATTTACACTCCCACCAACAGTGTAAAAGTGTTCCTATTTCACCACATCCTCTCCAGCATCTGTTGTCTCCATATTTTTTAACGATCATCATCATTCTAACTGGCATGAAATGGTATCTCAATGTGGTTTTGATTTGCATTTCTCTAATGACCAGTAATGATGACCATTTTTTCATGTTTGTTGGCCTCATAAATGTCTTCTGTTGAAGTGTCTGTTCATATCCTTCACCCACTTTTGGGTTTGTTTCTTTTTCTTGTAAATCTGCTTTAGTTCTTTGTAGATTCTGGATATTAGCTTTGTCTGATGGGTAGATTGCAAAAACTTTTTCCCATCCTGTTGGTTGCCAGTTCACTCTAATGATTGTTTCTTTTGCTATACAGTTTAATTAGATCCCATTTGTCTATTTTGGCTTTTGTTGCCATTGCTTTGGGGGTTTTAGTCATGAAGTCCTTGCCTATGCCTATGTCCTGAATGATTTTGCCTAGGTTTTCTTCTGGGGTTTTTATGGTGTTAGGTCTTATGTTTAAATCTTCAATCCATTTGGAGTTAATTTTAGTGTAAGGAAGGGGTCCAGTTTTAGCTTTCTGCATATGGCTAGCCAGTTTTCCCAACACCATTTATTGAACAGGGAATCCTTTCCCCATTGCCTGTTTTTGTCAGGTTTGTCAAAGATCAGATGGTTGCAGATGTGTGGCATTGCTTCCGAGGCCACTGTTCTGTTCCATTGGTCTATGTCTCTGTTTTGGTACCAGTACCATGCTGTTTTGATTACTGTAGGCTTGTAGTATAGTTTGAAGTCAGGTAGTGTGATGCCTCCAGCTTTGTTCTTTTTGTTTAGGATTGTCTTGGCTATGCAGGCTCTCTTTTGGTTCCATATGAAGTTTAAAGTAGTTTTTTTCCACTTCTGTGAAGAAGGTCATTGGTAGCTTGATGGGGATAGGGTTGAATCTATAAATTACTTTAGGCAGTATGGCTATTTTCACAATGTTTATTCTTCCTAACCATGAGCATGGAATGCTTTTTCATCTGTTTGTGTCCTCTCTCATTTCTTTGAGCAGGGGTTTGTAGTTCTCCTTGAAGAGGTCCTTTACATTCTTTGTTAGTTGTATTTCTAGGTATTTTATTCTCTTTGTAGCAATTGTAAATGGGAGTTCGCTCATGATTTGGCTCTCTGTTTGTCTGTATTGGTGTATAGGAATGCTTGTGATTTCTAGACATTGATTTTGTATCCTGAGACTTTGCTGAAGTTGCTTATCAGTTTAAGGAGATTTTGGGCTGAGATGATGGGGTCTTCTAAACATACAATCATGTCGTCTGCAAATAGAGACAATTTGGCCTCCTCTTTTCCTTATTGAATACCCATTCTTTTTCTTGCCTGATTGCTCTGGCTAGAACTTCCAATACTGTATTGAATAGGAGTGGTGAGAGAGGGCATTCTTGTCTAGAGCCAGTTTTCAAAGGGAATGCTTCCAGTGTTTGTCCATTCAGTATGATATTGGCTGTGGATTTGTCATGAATAGCTTTTATTATTTTGAGATACGTTCCATCGATACCTAGTTTATTGAGGGTTTTTATCATAAAAGGCTGTTGAATTTTGTCGAAGGCCTTCTCTCATCTGTTGAGATAATCATGTGGTTTTGGTCTTTGGTTCTGTTTATGTGATGGATTACATTAATAGATTTGCATATGTTGAACCAGCCTTGCATCCCTGGGATGGAGCCTACTTGATTGTGATGGATAAGCTTTTTGATGTGCTTTTGCATTCGGTTTGCCAGTATATTATTGAAGATTTTTGCATCGATGTTCATCATGGATATTGGCCTGAAGTTTTCTTTTTTAGTTGTGTCTCTGCCAGGTTTTGGTATCAGGGTGATGTTGGTCTCATAAAATGGGAGGATTCCCTCTTTTTGTATTGTTTGGAATAGTTTCAGAAGGAATGGTACCAGCTCCTCTTTGTATATCTGGTAGAATTTGGCTGTGAACCCGTCTGGACCTGGACTTTTTTTGGTTGGTAGGTTATTAATTGCTACCTCAACTTCAGACCTTGTTATTGGTCTATTCAGGACTTCAACTTCCTGGTTTAGTCTTGGGAGGGTGCAGGTGTTCAGGAATTTATCCATTTCTTCCAGATTTACTGATTTATGTGCATAGAGTTGTTTGTAGTAATCTCTGATGGTAGTTTGTATTTCTGTGGAATCGGTGGTGATGTACCCTTTATCATTTTTTATTGCATTTATTCAATTCTTCTCTCTTTTTCATTAGTCTGGCTAGTGGTCTATTTTGTTGATCTTTTCAAAAAACCAGCTCCTGGAGTTATTGATTCTTTGAAGGGTTTTTTTGTATCTCTACCTCCTTCAGTTCTGTGCTAATCTTAGTTATTTCTTGTCCTCTAGCTTTTGAGTTTTTTTTGATCTTGCTGCTCTAGCTCTTTCCATTTCGATGATGGGGTGTTGATTTTAGATCTTTCCTTGCTTCTCATGTAGGCATTCATTGCTATAAATTTTCCTCTACACACTGCTTTAAATGTGTCCCAGAGATTCTGGTACGTTGTGTCTTCATTCTCATTGGCTTCTAAGAACATCTTTATTTCTGCCTTCGTTTCATAGCTTATCATTGATTGTGATTCAGGAGCAAGTTATTCAGTTTTCATGTAGTTGTGTGGTTTTGAGTGAGTTTCTTAATCCCGAGTTCCAATTTGATTGTGCTGTGGTCTGAGAGACTGTTATGATTTCTGTTCTTTTGCATTTGCTGAGGAGTGTTTTACTTCCAATTATGTGGTCAATTTTAGAGTAAGTGTGATGTGGTACTGAGAAGAATGTATCTTCTGTGGATTTGGGGTGGAGGGTTCTGTAGATGTCTGTTAGGTCCTCTTGGTCCAGATCTGCTTTCAAGTCCTGGATATCTTTGTTGATTTTCTGTCTCATTGATCTAATATTGACAGTGGAGTGTTAAAGTCTCCCACTATTATTGTTTGGGAGTCTAAGTCTCTTTGTAGGTCATTAAGAGCTTGCTTTATGTATCTGGGTGTGTTCCTGTATTGGGTGCATATATATTTAGATAGTTAGCTCTTCTTTTTGCACTGATCCTTTTACCATTATGTAATGCCCTTCTTTGTCTCTTTTGATCTTTGTTGGTTTAACATCTGTTTTATCAGAGACTAGGATTGCAACCCCTGCTTTTTTTTGCTCTCCATTTGCTTGGTAAATCTTCTTTCATCTCTTTATTTTGAGTCCGTGTGTGTCTTTGCACATGAGATGGGTCTCCTAGATACAGCAAACCATCAGGTCTTGACTTTTTATCCAGTTTACCAGTCTGTGCCTCTTGACTGGGGCATTTAGGCCGTTTACATTTAACGTTAATATTGTTATGTGTCAATTTGATCCTGCCATTTTGTTACTGGCTGGTTGTTTTGCCCGTCAGTTGATGCTGTTTCTTTATTGCATCATTGATCATTACCATTTGGAACGTTTTTGCCGTGGCTGGTACTGGTTGTTCCTTTCCATGTTTATTGGTTCCTTCAGGAGCTCTTGCAATGTTGGTCTGGTGGCAATGAAATCTCTCAGCAATCACTTGTCCATAAAGGACTTTATTTCTCCTTCACTTATGAAACTTAGTTTGACTGGATATGAAATTCTGAGTTGAAAGTTCTTTTCTTTAAGGACGTTGAATATTGGTTCCCACCCCCTTCTAGCTTGTAGGGTTTCTGCCAAGAGATCTGCTGTGAGTCTAATGGGCTTCCCTTTGTGGGTGACCCCACCTTTCTCTCTGGCTGCCCTTAGCATTTTTTCCTTCATTTCAACCCTGGTGAATCTGACAATTATGTGTCTTGGGGTTGCTCTTCTTGAGGAGTATCTTTGTGGTATTGTCTGTATTTTTTGGATTTGAATGTTGGCCTGCCTTGCTAGGTTGGGGAAGTTCTCCTGAAGAGTGTTTTCCAGCTTGGATTCATTCTCCCCATCACATTCAGGTACACCGATCGAGTATAGATTAGGTCTTTTCACATAATCCCATATTTCTTGGAGGCTTTATTCATTCCTTTTCACTCTTTGTTCTCTAATCTTGCCTTCTCATTTCATTGAGTTGAGTTGATCTTCAATCTCTGATATCCTTTCTTCTGCTTGATCGATTCGGCTATTGAAACTTGTGTATGCTTCGTGAAGTTCTCCAGCTGTGTTTTTCAGCTCCATCAAGTTGTTTATGTTCTTCTCTAAGCTGGTTATTCTATTTATCATTTTGTCTAACCTTTTATCAAGGTTTTTAGTTTCTTTGCATTGGGTTCGAACATGTTCCTTTAGCTCAGAGAAGTTTGTTATTACCCATCTTCTTGAAGCCTGCTTCTGTCAATTCATCAAACTCATTCTCAGTCCTGTTTTGTTCCCTTGCTGGTGAGGAGTTATGATCCCTTGGAGGAGGAGAGGCATTTTGGTCTTTGATGATTTCATCCTTTTTGTGCTGGTTTCTTCCCATCTTCATGGATTTATCTACCTTTGATCTTTGAAGTTGGGGATTTCAGATGGGGTCTCTGAGTGGGCGTCCTTTCTGTTGATGTTGAGCTATTTCTTTTTGTTTTTTATTTTTCCTTCTAACAGGCCCCTCTGCTGTAAGACTGCTGGAGGTCCATCACAGGCATTGGTTGCCTAGGAATCACCCATGGGTGCTGCAGAGCAGCAAGGATTATTGCCTGATCTTTCCTCTGGTAGCTTTGTCCCAGAAGGGTACCCACCTGATGTAACCTGAACTCTCTTGTATGGAGCGTTCTTTTCGTTCTTCAGGGGTCAGAGAGCTGCTTGAGGATGTAGTTTATCCCTTGTTTGCCTGCTGAGATGCTGCTGGGCTGCCTTGGCCTCAGCCTGGCTGCTATATAGGCCTCCTCTGGCTTTTGTTTATACAGGTGCAATTAGCCCCACCTTCACAATGGCAGACTCCCTTCCTCCCACCGTGCTCGATCATCCTTGGTCAAGCTTGAACAAGTTTCATGCTGGCTACAAAACTCTCAAGTGAGAGGACTTCAGTTTGCTGGGATTTGTAAGGGTGGGACCTGCCAAGCCATATCACCTGTCTCCCTGCTTTCAACTCTCCCTCTTTCTGGGGAAGGGGGGTAGCTCCATCCAGCTGGCACTCTTGGTGCCAGTCAGATTGCCCATCCAGATTTGTGCTGACAACCCATGGCGCCAGCTGGAGCAGCCACCGTGCCGATAATTCATGGCACTTTTGGCAGAGATCTCCTGGTCTGTGGGTTGCAGAGGGCACGGGAGAAGCACAATATCTGAACCGGAGTGACAGGGGGAGGGATAAGTCCCCAGTGCTGTGGTCAGTTGCACTTCCCAGGTGGGGCAGTGCCCTGCCTTGCCTTGGTTCACTCTCTTTGGGCTACACTCACTGCTCAACCAGTCCCATTGAAATGAACCTGGTACCTTGATTGGAGATGTGGAGATCGCCCACCTTCTGCATCTCTCTCGCTGGAAGCTGCACTCTGGAGCTGTTTCTATTCAGCCATCTTCAGGACTTTGTTTTTAAAGGTGAAAAATAGGCCAAAAGATACGCCAAAAGGAGAGAAGTGCCTGTGCAAAGGTGAGGCATCAGGAAAGGGCCATGTATTCAGGGCAACTGGAGTGCCATGAGTCTGGAGTGATCAGGAGTATTGTACTAGACATAAAGAAGGATATCAAGTTACTAAAGCCTTTTGGGGGTGATATGGTTAGGCTTTGTGTCCCCACCCAAATCTCATCTTGAATTGTAATCCCCATAATCCCCACATGTTAAGGGAGGGACCCAGGGAGAGATGACTGGATGATGGGGGTGGTTTCTCCCATGTTGCTCTCCTGATGGCGAGTGAGTTCTACTGAGATCTGATGGTTTTATAAGCATCTGGCACTTTCCGTGCTTGCACTTCTCTCTCTTGCCCCCAGACAAACACAGATAAATTTTTAAAGTCTCTATTAACAAAACAATTCTCAAAATATGTGTATTACAAAATCTTCAGTGATAAAGTGATAAACTTCATAGACTAATAATCAAAGAGGGAAATTTTTTAATGTGTCAAAAAATATTCCTCCAATGATACCAGGTTACAGTTCCATGTGGTTTCACAGATTTTTTTCTTTCAATTTTTTTTTGAGATGGAGTTTTGCTTTTGTTTCCCAATCTGGAATACAATGGCTCAATCTTGGCTCACCACAACCTCCGCCTCCTGGGTTCAAGCGATTCTCCCACCTCAGCCTCCCAAGTAGGGGTGACTACAGGCATATGCCATCATGCCTGGCTAATTTTGTATTTTTAGTAGAGACAGGGTTTCTCCATATTGGTCAGGCTGGTCTCAAACTCTCAATCTCAGGTGACCCACCCACCTCAGCCTCCCAAAGTGCTGGGACTACAGGCATGAGCCACCTCACCCATCCTCTTTCAAATTTTAAAGAGGAATCCATAATTTATATGGTAAAGAGTACAGAAAAAAAAGAAATGTTTCCCAATTCATTTGATCAGATGGTATAACCTTTATTTTAAGACCTAAATAAAAGTAAAAATATATAATTATTTAAGATCTAAATAGAGATTTCAGATCTTACATAAAATTTGAAAATTGTAACTGAGAAGTATATTTTTGGAAAATTTTCTTTCACAATTAATTAATACAAATCACCATGTAAACAAACTAACCAACATAAAAGTTATCTCAGTAGACACATAAAAAGCATTTGATATAACCCAACATTCATTCCTGCTAAAATACTCAGCAAACTAAGAATAGAAGGGAACTTCCCCAACACAGTAAAAAATATCTATGAAACCTACAACTAATAGCAAACTTGATGATAAAAGCCTAAATGTTTGCCACCTAAGATCAGGCACAAGACAAGAATGTTCACTCTTACCACATTTATTTACTCTTATAATGAAAACTGGCCAGTGCAACAGGCAAGAAAAATAAATTTTAAAAATTCTGATTGGAAAGGAAGAAGTAAAACTGTCTTTATTCACAAATGGCATGCTTGCCTTTAAAAATCTGATGGAATCTACCAAAGAGCTACTAGAATGAATAAGTGAGTCTAAAATGTCACAGGATAGAAGATTAATATATAAAAATCAATTTTATTTCTATTATACTAGCAATGAAAAATCAGAATTGAAATTTTAAAAACAATATTATTTATAATATCACCAAAAATTGAAATATTTTAAAAACACATCTGTGAATGTAAGGACAAATAATGTAAAGGGTCTGTAGAGTGAAAACTACAAAACACTGAGAAAAAACTGGGCTAGGCATTGTGGCTCACACCTGTAATCCCAGCACTTTGGGAGGCTGAGATAGGCAGATCACCAGATCAGGAAATTGAGACCATCCTGGCTATCGAGGTGAAACCCCATCTCTACTAAAAATACAAAAAATTAGCCGAGCGTGGTGGCACAAGCCTGTAATCCCAGCCACTTGGGAGACTTAGGCAGGAGAATTGCTTGAGCTCAGGAGGCAAATGTTGCAGTGAGCCGAGATCGTACTACTGCACTCCAGCGTGGGCTGCAGAGTGAGACTCCGTCTCAAAAAAAAAATTAAAGAACTAAATACGTACATGGAGAGATATACCATGTTCCTGTTCCTGGGTTGGAAAAGTTAATATTATTAAGATGCCAGATTATCCCCAAATTGGTCTATAGATTCAATGCGATCCCAATCAATTTTCCAGAAGATTTTCCTTTTTTTTTGGAATTGACAAGCTAATTCTAAAATTCACATGGAAATGCAAGAACCTAGAATAGCCAAAACAAGTTGAAAAATAACAAAGTTGGAGGACTAACACTTAATGATTTCAGGACTTATTAAAGAAATATGGGCCAGGCACAGTGAGTGGCTCACACCTGTAATTCCAACATTTTGGGAGGCTGAGGCGGGTGGATTGCATCAGCTCAGGAGTTCAAGACCAGCCTGGGCAACATGATGAAACCCTGTCTCTACTAAAAAAAAAAAAAAATTAGCCAGGCATGGTGGCCCATTCCACCTAAAAGGCTGAGGTGGGAGGATCACCTGAGCCCAAGAAGACGGAGGTCACAGTGACCCGAGATCATGCCATTGCACTCCAGCCTGTGTGACAGAACCAGGAAAGAAAAGGAAGAAGGAAAGAAAGGGAAGAAGGGAAGGAGGGAGGGAGGGAGGGAAGGAAGGAAGGGAGGGAGGAAGGGAGGGAGGGAGGAAGGAGAGAAAGTTAGTTCTGGCCCAGTCAGGATATTAAAATAAACCCCTACTCCAGCTCATGTTGTGCCACTCACTGGTCTTTCCACACTGGGGTATGTGGGTGAATTACCAGACAAGAGGTCAGCCCAGTGCCTTCCAAGTTCTGGCTCTGCCACTTAGCAGTTGCTTCAAGCAGGCAATCACTTTCTGTACTTTGGTTTTCTCTTCATAAAATGTGAAGGTTAAACTACAGAAGTCCATACCAAGACTTGTATATGAATGTTCATAGCAACTTTACTGGTAATATATCAAAAAACTGGAAAAAACTCAAATAAATGTCCATCAACAGGTGAATGGATAAACAAAAGGTGATATGTCCATACAATGTACTATTACTCAGCAAAAAAGGAATAAACTATCAATACATACAACAGCATGGAAAAATCTCAAAATAATTATGCTACATGAAAGATGACTGTATTAGTCCATTCTTACGCTGCTATAAAGAAATACCTGAGACTGGGTAATTTCTAAAGAAAAGGGATTTAATTGGCTCACAGTTCTGTAGGCTGCACACAAAGCATAACAGCTTCAGCTTCTAGGGATGCCTCCGGAAGCTTCCCATCATGGCGGAAGGCAAAGGGGAAGCAGCCATGCCTTCCATGACCAGAGCAGGAGGAGGAGAGAGCAGGAAAGGGAGATGCCACACACGTTTAAATGACCAGATCACACAAAAACTCGCTCACTAACTTGAGAACAGCACCAAAGGGAAAACCCGCCCCACGATCCAATCGCCTCCCATCAGGCCCTACCTCCAACATTGGGAATTACAATTCGACATGAGATTTGGGTAGAGACACAGATCCAAACCACATCAAAAGCAGACCCCAAAAAACCTTAAAGTATGACTACGTTTATAGAAAATTCTAAAAAATTGAAAAGTATGATGACAGAAAGCCAAACAGTGGTTGCCTGGGGGTGAGATGTGGGAAAGACTGTGAGGAGAGAAAGATTATAACTATTGTCCATAATAATTTAATTCTATATTTTACAATAACTTAACAAGTATAATTGGATTGTTTGTAATGTAAAGGATAAATGCTTCAGGGATGGATACCGCATCTCTATGATGTGCTTATCCCACATCGCATGCCTATATCAAAACATCTCATCTACCCTGTAAATGTGTACACCTATGTACTCATAGAAATTCAAAATTAAAAAAAGAAATTCAAACTAAAAAAAATTTTAAAGAATGAAGAAATATTTGGGCCTGATTATGTTGTTGACTTCACAATTACATACATATGTCAAAACCTATCAGATTTTAGACTTTAAATAGATGCAGTTTAGTTTATGTCAATTGTACCTCAATAAAACTCTTCTGTAAATCCTACATAAAACACTGGAAATTTTGCTGGGCGTGGTATCTCATGTCTGTAATCCCAGCACTTTGGAAGGCCACAGCAGGAGGACTGCTTGAGCCCAGGAGCTCAGGACCAGCCTGGGCAATATAGTGAGATCTCATCTCTATGCAAAAAAATTATTTTGATGTTTTTAAAAGATTATATAATATGGAAAATATGTTAATATGATCGATATATTAATTGAAATAAAAATATTTCATTTAACAGTTAATATTTTTAATTATATTTTTAATTCTAAAAGAATATTTCATAAAATGATTTTAAAAAGATATCTCAAACTGATATTCAGAATGGTATTAATGGTAAAACATTAGATGGTTTCCCATTAAAGCCAAGAGTGTCCACTATTACCACAGGCTTGGGTTTATCAAAAATTAATCTAACATTTCTAGCTAGTTGAATTAAATAAGTAAATTGAATAACAAATAAATATTTTAAAGGAGCTGATAGAAATGTATTTATAGATGTACTGGTTTTCCACTAGAATAGACTAAAATAAGTCCAATGAAACACTAATGGAAGAAACTCCAGGAAGTAGGTGGTTTGTTGCAAAATGTATGCTAAAATAATGGTTTTCATATATGTTAGTAATCACAGAAACATAAAATAGTTAAGAATACATTTTAAATAAATATGCAGATCTAATATGAAAAAAACTACAATTCTTTACTGAGAGACATAAATGAGACTTAGGAAAACTGGAAAGATCATTCATGTTTCTGGAAAGGGAAGGCTCAGTGATGAGTTTCAATTCTCTAGAAATTAATACAAATAGCACAATGACAACTAAAATGCCAACAGGATTTCTCTTCAATTTGACTTGATTCAAAATTTCATCTACATGAATAAACATACATGAAAAAAACAGCAATATTGAGAAAGAAAATCAATGTGGGGAAAGGTATCCAACAAACTAATAAAATGTACTAAGAAGCCGCAATAATGTAAATATTAGACTGGAATTTGGGTAATCATAGGCAGATTCATGGAACAGAATTTAATTTCCAGGAAAAACCTCAGATATTATAAGAGTAGCATTTCAAATCAACTGGTGTTCTAAGCACAAACCAAAATAAATCAAAGTGTAAAATATAAAAATTTT
>NW_016107553.1:2569272-2595382 GCF_001604975.1 Cebus imitator | reverse complement strand
GACCTCGTGATCCACCCGCCTCGGCCTCCCAAAGTGCTGGGATTACAGGCTTGAGCCACCGTGCCCGGCCAAGACCTTTAAACTTTTTTATAACAGAAAATGTCACAAACAAAAAAGAAAAGGCAAACCTGTGGGGAAGGAAAATATAATGTATATGACAGGAAAAGGGCTGGCTACTCAAATATAAAAAGGTCTTTAACAAAATAATTTGCCCCATTAGAAAAACATGCAAAATAATTAACTATGCATTTTTAAAGAAATACAAATGATGACTAGACAAAGAATAAACATAGCATTGCTATTAATCTAAGCAGTGTATATTAAAATAATGGGACTAAGATTTTGTTGAGACAAAGATATTTTTATCTGTCAAATAGGCAAACATATAAAAGCATAATAATACTCAGAATTTGCGAAAGTGACTTTTTGTTACATTTGGCCAATGAGTGGCACCAACAAGAGAGGAAGTGGGAGATATTGAAATTTTTTATTCCCCACTCGAGATATGGTTTGCCATGCCTGCGGTCCTCTACCTAAAGTCACGGTTACTGTTAAATGGCCCCTTTCTCATAGCAACAACCCTCACCAGGTTCCAGTGACAGCTCCCTTGCCCGGCTTATTTAGGCCCAGGGGACTCAGATGCTAAAAACTTCCTGCAATATCTAGACCCTGGATGTTTTCACTCCTGCTGGAACCCCTAACCCCTGTTCCCACACCTCTGTAAATGGCCCCTTCATTAAACTCCCTTTAATGACCCTTGTAGTGTGATTTCCTGACAGGACCCAGCCAGCCAGCCATATGAATGTATTGTTTAAATCTTTAAACAATCTTTAAATCTTTCTCTCTTTTTCCTCTCTCTCTTTCTCCCTCTCTTCTCTGTTTGTGTGTCTGTCTGTATGTATAAATATAAATGTTGACTTAGACACAGGTAGAGACAAACAGAAAAAATCAGATTGTATATAGACCAAAATGTGAAAATACATAACTTTAAATGCACACACATATGTATATATACATAAATGAATTCAAGAAATGATAAAGAATATAAGGAATTAGTCAAAAATAATGCTATTGCTCAGCTTCTTATACAAAAAGGCAATTTAGACCGTCTTAAGTTAGGTCTCTGGATTTTATCAATATTAATTTCCTGGTTGTAATATTGAACTAATAATGTTGTAAAGATGCTAACCATTGGGAAAAACTGGGTGAAGGGTTCACATGATCTCTCTGCATTATTTCTTATACTTGCATGGAAATCTACAATTATCTCCAAATAAAAAAGTTTTTTTGTTTGTTTTGTTTTGTTTTTTAATTGAGACAGTCTCACTCTGTTGCCCAAACTGGAGTGCAGTGACACAATCTCGGCATACTGCAACCTCCACCTCCCCGGTTCAAGTGATTCTGCCTCAGCTTTCCAAGTAGCTGGGATTACAGACACCCACCACCATGCCTGTCTTACTATTGTATTTTTAGTAGAGATGGATTTTCACCATGTTGGCCAAGTTGGTCTCAAACTCCTTGCCTCAAGTGATCTGCCCACCTCAGCCTCCCAAAGTGCTGGGATTACAGGCATGAGCTACCATATTCAGCCCAAATAAAATGTTTGTTTGTTGGTTGGTTTTGAAACAGAGTCTCGCTCTGTGGTTCAGGCTGGAGTGCAGTGACATGATCTCAGCTTACCGCAACCTCTGCCTCCGGGGTTCAAGCTATTTTCTTGCGTTAGCCTCCAAGTAGCTGGAATTACAGGCATGCGCCTTCACATGCAGCTAATTTTTATATTTTTAGTAGAGACAGGGTTTCATCATGTTGGCCAAGCTGGTCTCAAACTCCTTACCTCAGGTGATCAGCCCACCTCAGCCTCCCAGAGTGCTGGGGTTACAGGAATGAGCCACTGCGCCCGGTCAAAACATTTTTTAAATTGCATATGAAAAAATTAAAATCTTAAAGAAACAAAATATACGTTAACATTTACCCAATCTGTAAAAATGAATTTATAAGCTCCAGAGGAAAATGGGGAGGGGAATGTTTGAAAAAGATGGATCAATTTGACATTTTAAAAGTTTAATTTCTACTGGCCACAAACAAAACTGAATAAACATGTATACAAAAAACAAAGGAAATAATTATAATGAGACCAACAAAAAGTTCAGATAATTAATATATAAAGGGCAATGGCCAATAAGAAAAGGACATTAATGGAAAGTTCATAAAAGAGGTGACAATTTTTTTCCTCTTTTCAAAACTTTGAAGCCTCATCTCTCCCAGCTCCTCCTCAAACCTGCACCTATTTCTTTGACTCAGAATGCTTATTCCTTCCCACTCCAACATTATTCCCAACCTCCAAAAGCTCACCAACTTTCACTTTTTCTACTCAACTTCACAGGCAAATGTCCCACGCGGCAGAATCCAGCTTGAACTCCGCCATCAATATGCATGCCCCTTAACAATTGATGTTGCTGAAGGAAACCACACAACTGTGCAAACTGGTGGCCCTTTAAATTATTGACCAGAAATTTTGATAGGGTAATCCACACTGCCCCACAAATCCCACTAAATTCCCCTAATAAACTTGCTTTTCTACTCTTAAGGAGGATAATTTCATATGCAAGCATTGTCTACAAACTCGATCCACTTCCTCATCTGTCATTCACTTTTTAATCTATACCCACATTCTCCCATCTGACCCTTTTACTGACCCACACTATAGAAATTTTCTTACTAAGGTTGTCAAATCCCATAGAAATTTTCAGTCGTCATCTTACTAAACCTCTCAATTAACTGCATCCTCATATCAAAACACTTCTGATTTCCATGAAACTTCAGTCTCCTTAGTTTCTTCCTTGCCTTCCTGCTTGCTGTAGCTCATCGTCTTTTCCCCTTCTCTTCCCAATCTCTGAAGAATAGAGTTATTCCAGGTCCTCATTCTGGACTCTTTGCACTCTATACTAGATGATCTCATTCATTCTCACTAATTCATCAATTGTATGTTACTAACTCCTAGATTTTTTACCCCAAAACCAGATTTCTCTCCTGGCCTCAAGATGCATGTCACCAACTGCCTTCTTGACATCTCCACTTGGATGGCTCACAAGCTTCTCACATCTAATATGTCCAAAACAAAGCTCATTCTTTCTACACCTGCCCCATCCAAGCCTGGTGTTGCCGTCTTCTCCTTCTCAGAAAATAACAAATTAGTTGTCAAACCAGAAACCTGAAGTCATCATTGAGATTTCCCTCTTCCTTACTCCCCATGACTAACCCATCACAGTTCTTGCTGATTCTACCTCCAAAATATACCTCAAACCCAAAGTCAGTCCAAGCCATCTTTGCTTCCCTTATCAACAACAGAGAGCCTTGTGACTGATCTCACTTTCACTCTTCCCCTCCCCAATCCATTCATCATACAGGCGCCAAGAACATATTTTTGAAATGTAAATCTGATCAACACTCTTCAGTGCCTTCCTATTAAAGTTAGGATAAAAATCTGGAATCCTCACCATTACATTATATGATCTAGCTCCTTGTACATTTTGAGCTCATCTCATACACCTCCCAGACCTCCTGTTTTCCTCCAGCCACACTGCTTTTCTTTCGAGTCCTCAAACATACAAATTCTGTTTCAGAAAGTTCATATGTTTTTCTCTTTACTGAACCACTTTCCTTGAGTCTTTGCCTATTTATCCTTCTGTTCTTAATTTAAATGACACTCCCTCAAAGAGGATTTCCCTAACCACCGCCATCCCCAATCTAAGTTAGATCTCACTATTACATCATCTTGTACTTTGCCTTCATAGAATTTGCCTTGGTTCACACTATGTACTAGAGATTCCCAACCCCCTGTTAGAAATGGGGCAGCCCAGCAGGAGGTGAGTGGCTGCGAGCCAGCTTTAACACCTGAGCTCCTCCTCCTGTCAGAGTGCCAGTCCTATTGTAAACTGCGCATGCGAGGAATCCAGGTTGTGTGCTCCTTATGAGGGTCTAACTAAGAGCTGATGATCTGAGGTGGGACAGTTTCATCCTGAAATCATTTTCCCCACCTTCATCCGTGAAAAAATTGTCTTCCACAAAACTAGTCCCTGGTGCCAAAAAGGTTGGAGACCACTGCTATATGCCTATTTATGTGATTATTTCTAGTGTATTTTCTGACTAGGGTTACATCGTACAATGTATGAGGGCAGGTGCCAGGGAATATTTGTTTGGTTTATCACTTTTAGACCCAGCACTCTGCCAGCACCTGGCACATTGTCTTGTGTGGAGTTGTGTGTTTTCAATGACTGCGTTATAACAAGATTCAGATCAAGCTTCACTTCTATAACTCTTTTCTCCACCACCCTCACTGTTTCTCCACCCTGGTAGATGTCAGTACTTGCTTCTTTATTCCCTACTGGATGCTGTACCTCTATCTCATACCTGACAAACAGTGCCATTGAGCTTCTTTGGGGTTCGTAGACAAACCAATACTCTGTGTGCTTTCTGGGTCTTCACACATGCTGTTCCTTCCACCTGAACACTCTTCCTTCCTCATATTCCCACTCCCTCCCTTTGCCTAATTACTCCCTACTCATCTTTTATGTCTCAATGTAGACATCACTTCCTCCAGGAAATCTCCTCAATATCCCCCTCCATTCCAGATTAATTTGCATTGTAATTGTCCATTTGGTTAACTACATTCCCCTCTAGGCTGTAACCTCAGGAGCCGGTCTCAAATTCCTGACCTCAGGTGATCAGCCCACTTCAGCCTCCCAAAGTACTGGGATTAAAGGAATGAGCCACTGCACCCACCTGAAATGTTTTTTAAATTACATATGAAAAAATTAAAACCTTAAAGGAACAAAACATACATTAACATTTACCCAGTCTTTAAAAAGGAATTTATAAGCCCCAGAGGAAATGGGACCACCTACTATGTGCAAATTCTGTGTCAGACTGTATCTGGAGATACTGTCTACCACTGTATCTCTAGAACCTAGCACAGAATTTGTCACATAGTAGGTGGTCCAAAAATAGTTGTTGAATCAATGAATTGATATATGCTTAACAGTTGTCTATTGTTGAAAGAAAAAACTTACTAGACTATGTAGCATTGCAGTCCTAAAGGCTTTCCTCATTTAGCCAAATATTCCAACTCACATGGCCAGGGTCGATCAAAATTAGAGAATTATTTAAGAACCTACTTGAATGGTTCTCTCTCTAGGAAGGTGAGAGTAGATCTGCCTCTGCCCTCTCAAACCAACACTTTACAATGTGGGGGGGGAAATTAGGAATAGAAAATTCTTGTTTGTTTGAAATCGAGCTTCGCTCTGTAGCCCAGGCTGGAGTATAGTAGTGCAATCTCAGTTCACTGCAACCTCCTCCTGTGTTCAAGCGATTCTCCTGTCTCAGCCTCCCGAGTAGCTGGGACTACAGGAACGCACCACCATGCATGGCTAATTTTTATATTTTTAGTTGAGAAGGGGTTTCAGCATGTTGGTCAGGCTGGTCTCAAACTCCTGACCTCAGGTAATCCACCTGCCTCGGCCTCCCAAAGTGCTGGAATTACAGGCATGAGCCACTGCACCCAGTCCAGGAACAGAAAACTCTAAAATGACCCTTTTACTGGCCCTGGAATCACACCTTGCTGCTGAAAATATTACCAAATTAACTCCATCTCCCACTAATAGAATGGAAATGAAAAAAACCAGATTCTCTAACTTGGCTTCAAGGATAGTGCCAAAGCTGTGTTAACAAAATTTCAGGCAAAAAGGAATGGTTGTGTAAGATAAGAGTGCCCAGTTTTCTACAAAATCAATTACCTTTTTCAGAAGAGCAACCTTGAAAGTATCCAGAAATCGATTGATTAGATAATGCACACTCAGCAGCTGCAAAGTCCATAGAAGGTTTAAATCACCAAGTGAAAACCAGTAAAGATGTACCCTAAAAGTACATGAGGTAGGAATGACTAAACATGTGCTGAGACAAACTCAGTTATCAATGGTATGGCATATGCTATTTTTTAATAACTATGTGGCAGTCACTATAGGAGGTTGGCTCACTTGGCGTCCATCTCTACCTTTTCTTCCTAGGCTTCATCTACTATAGAAACTAGAAATGCTAAATAATCACTTACTCATCTCTCTTGCAACTAATGACAGCTAAATAGTTTTGTGTGAATAAGACACTGGGAAAGTATTTCCTAATAAATAAGGCAGATGTAACTAGCACTGCCCCTTCCCTTCCCTAGATTGTGGATGAAAAGTCTGCAACAGCAGCAGGCATCTTGCAACCAAGAGGCAATAAACCAATATGCAGAGGATAAATCGATAGAAGGAGCCTGGGAATTTGACGATATCATAGAGTTTTTACACCTACCTTGAACTTCTTACATTCAGATTTTTAATTGTATAAGGAAAATAAACGCTTCTCTGTATAAGCCACTATTCTTGCAGATAAAAGTATGCATACATGGTATTATGTCTACAACAGTGCTACTCAAACTACGATCTACAAGCTACTAATATCAACATCAACATACCCGCGAGCTGTTAGAAAGGCAAATTCTCACCTTGTCATTTCCCTACCTCCATCCCCACTGTTGGCCACGTTTTATTTCCTGCCTTCCAACCTTGCCTTTCTCTTCTAATGTTCATGATGTCACTTCATAAATATTTCTCTTCTAACCCTCTTCTTTTCTCCCCATATTTTGATTGTCCAAGCCATTGGGCCTGAAAAGGAAAATATAATAGATGTGTATGATGCTTTGTTGGTAAGAAACGAGTGCTTAATAAATTATGTGGACATTGCCACATACCTGATATGAACTCAAATTCGTAAAATAGAAAACCAAACTGTTTATTTTTCTCTCCCAATCTATTCATCCCCTACTGTTTAATTTCAATTGATGGCATCTTAAGTCTCCCAATTGCTTAAGTGAAAAACTTGGAGTCATCCTTGACTCCTCTCTTCCTCCCACACCCCGCATCTAATTCATTAGCAAATTCTATTTGTTTCACTTTCAGAACGTTCTCTAAATATCAGCATTTCTCACCCCTCCAACACTACTGCCTTGGTCTCAGCCAGCATTATCTATTGCTGGGCCACTGTAATAGTTTCCTATTTGGTTTCTCTGCTTCCATCCCTGCCTCCCTACAACCTATTTTCCAAAGAACAACTAAAGTGATCTTTTTAAAAATACAAACCTCATCATATCACTCCTTTAGTCACAACTTTCCAATGTCTTTTAGAAGAATAAAATACAAACTCCTTAACATAATCTACAAGGCCTGGCCTGATCTGGCCTCTGGTTATCTCATCAGAGCAGCATCTTTATCACTCTCCAACTTGCTCACCCTGCTTTAAGCATCGCTGGCCTTGTTGTTACTCAAGCATGCTAATCACATCTCTCTTATTGTTCCTTCTCCCTGGAGTATTCATCCCCCGGATACATGTCCCCTCATTTATTCAGGTCTCTACTCAATGATCACCCTATCAGAGATGCCTTTCCTGAGTGCTTTACCTAAAATAACATGTTGCTCATCATATGCTGCCTCTCACCTTCCCTTACTTTACTGCATATACTACTGCTTGACTTTATATTAAATATTTATACTAAATAAATATTATAAATATTTATTGTCCCCCAACACAAACACCACACACATAAATTATTTTATTTACCAGTACATCCCCAGCATTTTTTTAAAGTGCCTGACATGTAAGAAGGGCTCAATAATTGTATTTGTTGAATTAATAAACTTCTTGTGGACCTCTGCCCAAACTTGAGTTGTACTATATTACCATTCTTTCCCATTTCCTCTACATTTTCTAAGTTAACAGTTATGGCAGACTTTGTTCAACACTTAAGCCCCACTTCCATGACAATAAAATTCTGATTTGTTCAGGTAAGCATAGAACCATTGATCTCAGTCCCAAGCAATGAATCACGATTGGTTTAAACCAGTCACGGTAATCTTATTCCATTTTGCCATCAGTTTGTTGTACAATAGACATGTGATCTGATTTCATCAAATGAGGTGTAAGGAGAAGTTTACCAAAGGATTTTCCTTCTGAAATAAAGAGAGTCTTAGAAGTAACTACTCTTTTGCCCCTGTCTCTTCCTTTCTTCTTGGAATGTAGATGTGATGATATAATGTCCAGAGCTGTGGCTACTATCTTGCAACAATGAAGTGACATGTATTGAGGCAGGAAAATAGGGTCTGGTGTCAGGGAACTTAAGGCTAAGTTGTGCTAACTTCTTAAAAGAGAAAGCACCAAGGTCTGGGCAGGAAATCTAAGGCCAATTCACACTGACTTCCCAAAGCTGGATCAAAAGGGAAACCCCTGGGTCTGGTGGCAGGAAACCTAGGCCAATTACCACAAACTTCCTAAATCTAAACCAAAAGGGAAAAACCCCATCTCCCCAAGCTGAGTAGCAAAGGATCAAAGCTACTATCCCTGCAACCTTCCCCTTCCACCATACCTCAGATGGAAAGGGAGAGTGCCTTGGACTGGCCACGGGCCAAGCGGGGACCATCCCTTGCCGCATAGGGTGCCAATTCGCCTCACCCTTCAATTAGCCGCAGACCAAATCCTTCATACAGATAAGGGTTCTTCTTCATACAGAGAATAACCTTGAATTGGGTACTTAAAACCCAGAAAACTTTGTAACTTGATGTATTAGTCCGTTTTCATGCTGCTGATAAAGACATACCCGAGACTGGGTAATTTATAAAGCAAGAGAAGTTTAATGAATTCACAGTTCAACATAGCTAAGAAGGCCTCACAATCATAGTAAAAAGGTGCAAGGCTAAAGGCACATCTTACATGGTGGCAGACGAGAGAAATAAGAGCCAAGTGAAGGAGTTTCCCCATATAAAACTATCAGCTCTCATGAGACTTATTCACTACCATGAGAAAAGTATGGAGGAAACTGCCCCCATGATTCAGTTACCTCCCGCTGGATCCCTCCCACAACATGTGAGAATTATAGGAGCTACAATTCAAGATGAGATTTGGGTGGGGACACAGCCAAACCATATCACTGGGCCTTTGAGTTGCTTGCCTGGGCCCACTCCCACCCTGTGGAATGCTTTCTCACTTTAATAAATTTCCGCTTTTAATGCTTCTTCCCTGCATTTCATTCCTCGGCTACTTTGTTTGTGTGTTTTGTTAAATTATTTATTCAAAATGCCAAGGACTTGAAAATTCATTGTCAAGGCCCTCCACTGGGATTGGCATGAAGACTAAAAATCAACCCAGTGAGGATAGCAGAGTGGAAAGATAGAAGGACCCTGGACCTTGATTACATTATTGAGCAATTAAATAAACCTGGAACTGCCCATTTCCAGACTTCTTATTAAGTAACAATAAATATTTTTATGGTTTAAGATATTGTTAGTTTAGATTTTCCTTTATTTGAAGCCAAATGAAATCCTAATTCAATTATTTTATTTGTATTTGTATTTTAATGTATTTGTGAGGACAAATGTGTTTTTCCCTAATACAGAACATCCTGGGTATAAAAAGGGTGGGAAGGAGGAACAGAAAAAGGAGAAGAGAAAGGAAGCAACAAACCCAACTAATTTGTGGATGAAATAACCCTGGAGGTAGAGTGAATTACAGAAAGGACAGAAAGAAAAAAAAATCATTCTGTATTTTTCTTGCTCATCATCTAGTCTCACCCGCCTCCAATCTTCCTTTATCTGATCTTTCTATTAAGATAGAAGAATCATTAAACTAAACCACTGCTCTCATAAATATGCCACACACTGGGTAACTATATGCACAGAGTCAATTTTTTTTCATTTAAAAAATGAATAAATAAATAAATGTACCACACACTGTAAAACCTTTAATGGATTCTCATTACCATTACAGAATATTCATCTAGTTAACATTCAAAGGCTAAAATCCAATCATACTTATTCACTGAATTTATCTCCCACGATTTCTTAATCTAAACCCTCCAGTTCAAACAAAAACAAACAAGGAAAAAATTCTCCTTTATTGCCTTTTTATTTCTTATTTCCTCTCAGCTATGAATCTCTCTGTTTCCAGTGTTGGATGCCTCAATAGAGGAAATAAGTGCTTAAGACAATAACCCAAGGGAGAGTGGGTGGTGGGAGTCAACTATAATAGACTCATCCAAAATTTTACAGCCAGAAAATCTGCCATAAACTGTTTTAATTTCATCATAAATGCAATTTTGTATGTTTTACAATATTACAATTGTTTTATTTTGAATTACATATGATATATGTACATTATAAATTTTCTTCCAAAGGTCATCAGACCCTCACCATTCAAAATGCATGTCTTCTCTCCAAATCTCTCCACTCATCTAAATCCTGCTCCATTCCTTCAGCCCAAGTTAAAATCCAGTCTTCTCCAAGAAGTCTTTTCAGACCACAGTAGAGTCTTTTTTTATTTGAATTATTTATTTGTATTGTAATATTTTATAAGGGTTATAGCTTATCTCTCCAATTAGACTCAAAGTTTGCTATTCACAAGTAAGACTACAATGAATATTTATTGAATGGAAAGAGTACAGGACCCTGACCTGCCAGTTTACAGGACCAATCTGCAGATGAATGTTTGAATATAAATGCTTTATATTTCAAGAGTTTTCAGCAATTTATGGGGCCAAAGATAAATTCTGGCTTCAGCTATAAAGTAGGAACCTATACAGCATCAGTAAATAAAGAACCAAATCTTCCTTTGTGAAGTTCTGCTGGAGTTCACCAGTTTTAACCAATTATACCTTGCCAAGTCTTTACCTGACACTCAAGGGAAGACACAAGAATTCATTGGGTCAGACATCAACCATCCACACCTAGCCCCTTACCTCCCCCTATACCCAGCACCACTACCACCAAATCATTACCAAATCAGAAATATGTGTTTTATTGCTTTTTTAATTTTTATTTTAGGTTCAGGGGCACACATGAAGGTTTGTCATATAGGTAAATTACATGTCATGGGGGTTGGTGTACAGTTTATTTCATCACCCAGGTAATAAGTATAGTACTTGATAGGTAGTTTTTCTATCCTTACCCTTCTCCCACCCTCCAACTTCAGGTAGATCCCAGTGTCTGTTGTTCCCTTGCGACAATACGTACTCAATGTTTAGCTCCCACTTTGAAGTGAAAACAATTAGCAGTTGGTTTTCTGTTCCTGGGTTAGTTCATTTGGGATAATGGGCTCCAGCTCCATCCATGTGGCTGCAAGGGACATGATCCCATTCTTTTTTATGGCTGCCTAGTATCATGGTATATATATAGTACTACATTTTCTTTATCCATTCTACCTTTGATGGGCATTTAGGTTAATTCCGTGTCTTTGCTATTGTGAATAGTGCTATGATGAACATGTAAATACATGTGTCTTTACAGTAGAACAATTTATATTCTTTTGGGTATATACCCAGTAATGGGATTGCTAGATAAAATGGTAATTCTGTTTTAAGTTCTTTGAGAAATTGCCAAATTGCTTTCCACAATGGCTGAACTAATTTGCATTCCCACCAACAGTGTATAAGCATTCCCTTTTCTCTGCAACCTCACCAGCATCTGTTGTTTTTTCACTTTTTAATAATAGCCATTCTGACTCATGTGACATGGAATCTGATTGTAGTTTTGACTTGCATCTCTCTAATGATCTGTAGTGTGGAGCATTCTTTCATATGCTTGTTAGTCATGTATATGTCTTCTTTTCAAAAGTGTCTGTTTATGTCCTTTGTTCACTTTTTATGGGATTGTTTTTTAATGTTACTATGTTTAAGTTCCCTATGTATTCTGGATATAAGAGCTTTGTTGGATATATAGTTTAAAAACATATTCTCTCATTCTGAAGGTTGTCTATTTACTCTTTTGGTAGTTGCCTTGGCTGTACAGAAGCTCTGTAGTTTAATTAGGTCCCATTTGTCAATTTTTGCTCTTGTTATGATTGCTTTTGGCATCTATGTCATGAAATCTTTGCCAGGTCCTATGTTCAGTGGTATTGCCTAGGTTGCCTTCCAGGGTTTTAGAGTTTTGGGTTTTACATTTAAGTCTTTAATACACGTTGAGTTGATTTTTGTATATGGTGTAAGAAAGGGGTAGAGTTTCAATATGCTGCATATGCTAGCCAGTTATCCCAGCACCATTTCTTGACTAGAGGGAGTCCTTACCTCATTGCTTGTTTTTGTTAACTTTGTCAGAGATCAGATGGTGGTAGATGTGCAGCATTACTTCTGGGCTCTCTAGTCTGTTCCATTGGTTTATGTATCTGTTTTTATATAAGCACCATGCTTTTTTGGTTACTATAGCCTTGTAATATATTTTGAAGTTAGATAAAATGATGTCTCCAGCTTTGTTCTTTTTGCTTAGGATCACCTTGGCTATTCAGGCCCTTTTTTGGTTCCATATCAATTTTAGAACAGTTTTTTCTTTCTAATTCTAAAATGAATCATTAGCAGTTTGGTAGGAATAGCATTGAAACTGTAAATTGCTTTGGACAGTATGATGAATTTAACAATATTGATTCTTCTATCCATGAGATGGAATGTTTTTCCATTTGTTTGTGTCATCTCTGATTTATTTGAGTGGTGTTTTGTAAGTCTTATTGTACAGATCTTTCACCTCCCCGGTTAGCTGAATTCCTAGGTATTTTATTCTTTTTGTGGCTA
This sequence comes from Cebus imitator, assembly GCF_001604975.1. Taxonomy (NCBI): domain Eukaryota; kingdom Metazoa; phylum Chordata; class Mammalia; order Primates; family Cebidae; genus Cebus; species Cebus imitator. Next base: position 2,582,742 of record NW_016107553.1, on the reverse strand, counting down.
TTGTGAATGGGACTGCATTCTCGATTTGGCTTGCAGCTTGGATATTGTTGGCATTCTGGAATGCTACTGATTTTTGTACACCGATTTTGTATCCTATAATTTTGCTGAAGTTGTTTATCAGCTCTAAGAGTTTTTTGGGAAAGTCTTTAGGTTTTCTACATATAAGATTGTGTCATCTGCAAAGAGGGACAATTTGACTTTCTTTNTTTTCTAAGTATAGAATCATATCATCTGGAAACAGAGATAGTTTGACTTCCTCTCTTCCTATTCGGGTGCCTTTTATTTCTTCCTCTTGCCTGAACACTGTGGTTAGGACTTCCAATACCATGTTGAATAGGAGTGGTAAGAGAGGGCATCCTTGTCTTGTGCCAGTTTTCAAGGAGAATGCTTCCAGCTTTTGCCAATTCAATATGATGTTGGCTGTGAGTTTGTCATAGATTGTTCTTATTATTTTTAAGTATGTTCCTTCAATGCCTAGTTTGTTGAGGATTTTTAACATAAAGGGATGTTGAATTTTATTGAAAGCCTTTTCTGCAGCTATTGAGATGATCATGTGTTTTTTGTTTTTAGTTCTTTTTACATGGTGAATCACATTTATTGATTTGCATACCTTGTATACCAGGGATAAAGCATGCTTGATTATGGTGAATTAGCTTTTTGATGTCCTGCTGGATTTAATTTGCTAGTATTTTGTTGAGGATTTTTGCATCTCAGTTCATCAAGGAAATTGGCCTGAAGTTTTATTTTTTTGCTGTATCTCTGCCAGTTTTTGGTATCAGGATGATGCTGACCTTATAGAGTAAGTTAGGGAGGAGTTCCTCCTCCTCAATTCCTTGGAGTAGTTTCAGTAGGAGTGGTATCAGCTGTTCTTTATACACCTGGTAGACTCTGGCTGTTGAGTCATCTGGTCCTGGTTTTTTTCTGGTTTGTTGGCTTATTACTGATTCAATTTTGGAACTTATTATTGGTCTCTTCAGGAATTCAGTTTCTTCCTGGTTCAATATTGGGAGGCTATATATCTCCAGGAATTTATCCATTTTTTCTAAGTTTTCTAGTTTGTGTGCATTGTAATAGTCTCTGACGGTTTTTTGTATTTCTGTGGGGTTGATGATAATGTCACTTTTGTCATTTGTGATTGTGTTTATTTGAATCTTCTCTCTTTTTTTCTTTATTAGTCTAGCTAGCAGTCTATCAATCTTATTTATTCTTTCAAAAAACCAATCCTGGATTCATCGATCTTTTGTATGGTTTTTGGTTTCTCAATTTCCTTCAATTCAGTTCTGATTTTGGTTATTTTTTGTCTTCTGCTATCTTTGGGGTTGGTTTGCTCTTGTTTCTCTAGTTCCTCTAGATGTGATGTTAGGTTGTTAATTTGAGATCTTTCTAACATTGTGGGGGGCGGTGTGAGGGGTAGAGATGGGGTTTTATCATGTTGCCCAGGCTGGTCTCTAACTCTTGGACTCAAGCAATCTACCTGCCTCTGCCTCCCAAAGCACTGCAATTACAGATGTGTGAGCACTTATGACTGGTCATGTCTCAAATTTTTTGATGTGAGCATTCAGCGCTGTAAACTTCTGTCTTAACACTGCTTTAGCTGTGTCCCAGAGATTATGGTATGTTGCATCCTTATTCTCATTAGTTTCAAAGAAATTCTTGATTTCTGCCTTAATTTCATTGTTTAACCCTAAAGGAGCAGGTTATTTAATTTCCATGTAATTGTATGATTTTGAGCACTTTTCTTAGTGTTTATTTCTATTTTTATTGCACTGTGGTCCAAGAGTATTGTTGCTATGATTTCATGTTTTTGAATTTGCTGAGGATTGTTTTATATCCAATTGGGTGGTCAATTTTAGAGTATGTGCCATCTACAGATAAGAAAGATGTATATTCTGTTGTTTTGTGCTGGAGAGCTCTGTAGATGTCTATTAGGTACATTTGGTCAGGTGTACAGTTCAGTTCCTAACTGTTTTAACATCTCCTCGCTGATCTGTCTAATACTGTCAGTGGGGTGTTGAAGTCTCCCACTATTGTTGTGTAGTTATCTAAGTTTCTTCATAGGTCTCTAAGAACTTGCCTTATGAATCTGGGTGCTCCTCTTTTGGGTACATATATGCTTAGGATAGTTAGGTCTGAATTGAACACCTTAACATTATGTAATACCCTTCTGTGTTGTTTTTATCTTTGTTGGCTTAAAGTCTGTTTTGTCTGAAATTATAATAGCCACCTCTGCCTTTTTCAGTTTTCTGTTTGCTTGGTAGATTTTCCACCATCCTTCTACTTTAAGCCTATGGATGTCATTGCATGTGAGATGGGGCTGTCAAAGACAGCATCCTGTTGAGTCTTGCCTTCTTATTCAACTTGCCATTCATGCCTTTTAATTGGGCCACTTAGCCCATTTGCCTTCAAGGTTGATATTAACATATGCGGGATTGATTCTGTCATCACGTTGTTAGCTGGCTATTACTCAGACTTGTTTATGTGGTTGCTTTACAATGTCAATGGTCTATATACTTAGGTGTGTTTTCTAGTGGCTGGTAACAGTCTTTCCTTTCCATATTTAGCACTCCCTTTGGGACCTCTTGTAAAGCAGTTCTGGTGTTAGTGAATTCCTTTAGGATTTGCTTTTCTGAAAAGAATCTTATTTCTCCTTCACTTATGAAGCTTAGTTTGGCTAAATATGATTTCTTGGTTGGAATTTATTTTCTTTAAGAATACTGAATACAGGCCCCCAATCTCTACTGGCTTGTAGGGTTTCTGCTGAAAGATCCACAGTTAGCCTGGTTGGGTTCCCTTTGTAGGTGACCTGCCCCCTCTCTCTAGCTGCCTTTAACATTTTTTCATTTATTTTGACCCTGGAGAATCTGATAGCTATGTCTCTTGGCGACTATTATCTTGTGTCATCTTGCAGGGGTTCTCTGCGTTTTCTGAAATTGAATGTTGGCCTCTCTAGTGAGGTTGGAAATTTTTTCATGAATGATATCCTCAAATATGTTTTCCTAGTTGCTGGCGCTCTGCCTCTCTTTCAGGGATGCCAATGAGTTCTAAATTTGGTCTCTTTACACAATCCCATATTTCTAAGAGGTTTTGTTCATTTATCTTTAATCTTTTTTCTGAGTTGTTTCAGAGAACTAGTCTTTGAGCTCTGAGATTGTTTCATCGGCTTGGTCAATTCTGCTGTTAATCCTTGCAATTGTATTCTGAAATTCTTGCAGTGAGTTTTTTAGCTGTATCGGATCAGTTTGGTTCTCTCTTAAAATGGCCATTTCATCTTTTCTCTCCTGTGTCATTTATTGTATTCCTCAGAATTCTTGGACTGGGATTTGACTTGTCCTGAATCTCAACAATCTTCATTCCTAGCCATAGTCTGAATTCTACTTCTGTCATTTCAGCCATTTCAGCCTGGTTAAGAAGCATTGCTGGGGAACTAGTACAGTCATTAGGAAATAAGAAGACACTGGCTTTTTGAGTTGTGAGAGTTCTTGCACTGGTTTTTTCTCATCTACATGGGCTGATGTTCCTTCAGTATTTTTCTGCCCTTTGGATGAGTTTTTGTTTTGTTTTGTGTTTACCTTCTTCGATACCCTTGGAGGTTGATTGTGGTATAAGGCGGGTTCAGTCAACTGGCTTCATTTCTTGAAAATTTTAGGGGGCCACATCTCAGCTCAGCACTCCATGGCTGTGTGCTATAACTCTGGAGGGCTGCTATTGGTCCCTGGCTTTGTTATCTGCCCTCTCAAGGCTAGAAACCTTCTGCACCAGAAGGACCAATGTGTTCCTAGACTGCTGGCCACAATACCCCAATGGATGGTACCAGCCAAACCATGTCACAAGGTTGATGACAGCAGGATCTGTGCTCATGCACATGTGTCAGCAGCAGCGGCAGCATGGCAGGGTGCACACTTGTCAGCTGGGTGGAGGTCCAGTAGGCATGGGGCTGCCAGCCTCTGTGCATGTATTCACAGAATCAGCAATGGCAGTGTGTGTCAGAGAACAGAGCTATGGGCATCTGTGTGTGTGTTCACATTGGTGGCAGTGTTGGTACCAGCACAGGGTGCTGGCCTGCACAGGACTGCCAGCCTCCATTCACTCATTCATGCCAACAGCAATGGCAGCATGGGGTGGAGGACAGGGCCACACTGGCTTCTGAGTGCACCTTCACGCCAGCAGTAGCAGTGTAGCGATGGATGTGGGAGGTCCACTCAGAACAACAGCAGTGGTGCAGTGGGATGCAAGCACACGTGTGCTCGCAGGAGATGGGAGGCAAAGTCCACACTCACACACACACCAGCAAAGCCATCAGAAGTATGGCCATGGGCAAGTTCATACCAGCAAAGTAGCACAGGGAGGCTGCGGTGAGGGGAGCGTGCATCAGCAGTGGCTGCTCTGCTGGTGCTCTCCAATGGTCAGGTGTGATCTGCCATTTCAGGAGCTATGATGTGAGCCCCCAGGAGGGACCCTAGAGGCTGCACTGCAAGCAAATATAGTCAGACTGGAGTCCTAGGAGTCCTAGCAAACAGGAGGATGCTCAGATTGACTGACCTTGTCTCATCAGCAAGGCTGCCCTGCTCTATTCAGCTCTGACAGTTCCCCTAAAACTTAAGTGTCCAAAGGAAGCATGGCAAGCTCTGGGGGATGAGTGTTCCTGGCCATGCTCCACTGCAGATGTTTCCTCACCAAACCCTCTAGGCTCTGCACAAGCTGGAGTCCTGCCCCTACCACGTCTCCAAGCAGCTCTTCCTGCTAGCTCAAGTGTCTACTGGGGTCATGGGATCTCTTGCTGCCAGGATTCCGGAGGTTCAGAACAAGAGCAAGCCACTCCTCGCTTCCCCTTCAGCCTAGTGTCTGTGTCCTCCATCTGTCCACTCTCAATGCCTTCCCTCCAAATATCTGCTTGGAGCGTGCTCATCTTCCCGATGTTTCAGTCCCTCAGTGGCAGATGTTCTTCCTGTCTGTGTCTAGTCAACCGTCTTGCCAGAAATCAAAAATATGTGTTTTAAATCAGAATATAGTTTGGCAACCAACAGCACTTCTGCCATATCAAAATTGATCGCCAACAGATACCTACCTCCCTGCTGGCTATGACAGGCTGCTGCCCACCTCAGTGACAAAAATTGGCAGCCAGCATGTTCCTTTGCCCACTTCAGTGTCAGCGGGCTATCCTGCTCCCTCCCTGTTTGGAAATCACTAAGGCCTAGGACCCTTTCTGCGAGCTGCCTCCAACATGCCAAAGGGAAGGGAGTAGGAACTTTGGCACCCTCATTTTAAAAGAGTGCCAGCCCGTGATGTAAAAGGAATGCTATATTCTTCTCCAAATGTGGACGCTGCCTGTTTCCTTTATTGCAGTTATTAGCTGATATCTTTGGCAGAGAACATGTTGAGTAAGCTTTTCCAGGATGGGTTTGTAACATTGGAAATATAATAGTTAAAACAAAAAGCCAAACTTCTGATTGTTTCTCAGTTTGCACCCACACATTTACCAAGACACCTCATTTTTGAAAAAGTTTTTAACAAAGCAAGAGCCAAATTTACACTTCCTTCTCCCTTCCCAATGGCAAGTCATTCAAATATTTATTTTTGTATTTTTATCTATTCTTTCCCTTTTCCTTAATTAAAAGAAGATATTTTTGTCACCAGTAAACACTGCAGTTCTTCATTTTCCCTTTTCTGTATGATGGCCTCATTTTTCCTGTCTTCTACCTGAACAATAGAATTTAAGGAAAAAAAGAAGCTAAACTGAATTGTGAGTAATTCATAATTGAGATTTTAAGTTTAGCATATAAAAACTGAATATGAATAAGATTTGACTCTCAAAAAATTATTCCTTTATAAATCTAAATATAGATGTGTTTAATGTTTATTATAAACATCTTTTAAAAAGGCAAGTCACAGTGTTGGAAAAAATAAAAAATAAAATGCTTTTAAGAAATGTAAACATTTTTCTTAGGAAACTATTTTGGAAGTTTGCATGCTGTCATTATGCCAAGATCACATTATAATAAAAATAATTAAAATGAACTACTATAAACTCTTTTCTCCTGGAATCAATGGCATGAATTTAATAGTCAATCCAGAGCTCCAGCTTCAATTTTAACCAATTCCAAAGTCAAATTTCTGATTATCATATGCTCTATTTAATGAGTAACTAACTGGAGAGTAAGATCTCAGTTTGATTGCAGCATGCTACTTACAAACCAGACCACTATTTTTTTTCTTTTTTTTACCACAGTTAAAGAGTAACAAATATGTTTTAAAAGACCCTGGAAAAGTGCCACAAAACTGGAAGAACTGAAAAAAAGTAATGCTTCTAAGTACAAGTTATTTTTATATTCCAGGTTTGATTTTTCCATAAGATCTCAGGAGAATACAATACAAAATACCAAGCTACAGAAACAATAAATAATTTCCATCATCAGTATTACTTAAGCCTTGGTTGTCTTATATGAGAACTAGGTCATACAGATTCAAGCATAACCAAGACTTTTAAAAACTTCTCTAAGAATGCATCAAGATTTAAGTCCCAATTCTGCCACTAAAGAGCTATGTGACATTAGAAACACAGTTAGCTTTTCTGGTCTCAGTTTTCTTATTTGTAAAATAGAGATAATAATTCACCTCACAGGGCTATTGTGAGTATTAAATGAGAGAATATACATGAAAGATCTATTTCAGTGCCTAGAATCTAGTGAATTTCCTTCAAACCCCTTTCCCACACTCCCTATCCCTAAACGTCAATGCTTAATATTATGTGCCAACAGGGATGTGAGTATTCCTTCCATTTCTCAATAGCAATGAGTTGAATAGTATCTTTATGTTGATAGGTGTTCTTGAAACCTATATGTATGCATATAATTTTAATTGATGTAATAGTACTGTCTAATTTGTCTCATTTTACTTCTTATTCTATTTCTCATTTGGTTTGAGGCTTGGTGTTTTTTGGTTTTTTTGTGTGGTTTGGGGAAAAAAAATAGAAAATCTGATATAAATCAGTCCTTCACAGCTCTTTTTCAAAGACAAATTCAAAAGTGAGATTGACTACAGGTAAGCTATACCCAAAGTTGAATGCCAATGAGTTAAATTAATATCTTTTTGTTTGTAAGTGTTCTTGCAAAACATGGTTTTGCATAAAGGTAAATGTAGTTTTAATTTACTTCAATAGTATTGTGCTATATATCTTTCTATTTCTGTCCTTCCCTCTGCATTATGCTTTGAAGTTCATCTATATTGTCAGATGAATATCTACTTAGCTGCTTCTAATTTTTTTCTTATTCCCATGGTATGCAATCTCCAAATTCTACCTAGCTTACTCTTCTAATGATGGGCACTCAAGAGCACATTCAACCATCTACCACCATAAAGAATGCTGAAATGAATATTCTTATGTGAGTTCCCACATGGGCAGCCAAAGCTATGAAGAAAGGTATATACACACAGGGCCTAGTTATGAAATTGCTGACTCAGCCATGAACAGCAGAGATTCTAGATACAGAATCAAAACAGTTAGAAAAATGAGCTTAGAGATCACAATCTTCATTTTTGTTTTGTTTTGTTTTAATAACAGAAGCATGAAGATTTTAAATATTACTTTTAAAAAGCTTGGCTGCATCACAGTTAGTGTTTAGAAAAAGTTCTCTCCTCCCGCCTCCATTTTAATAAAGCTGTTTTTGGATTTGTTTGTTGATTTTTTTAAAAAAAGATAAAACTACTACATCAAAAGCCACCTCTAGTGCAAAATTAACAAACCAAAATTTTGTAGTTTAGAATAAAAGTTTTAAGAGTTAGTTTTTGGAAAGCAAAAGTTATACCCTAAACAATACTAACATGATTTTTATTTTTGCTGTATACAGTTTGCTGATAGTGAAAAGGAAATCCATTTTTTAGTTAAAGATGAAGTTGACCATCTTTTCAATTCATTCCTAAAATTCTAGAAAAATTCATGATCTTATAAAGATAACTGAACATAAGAGAAATTATGTGCTAATAAAAATAACTATTCTGGAGAGAGAAGAGGATCTCGGTTCCAAAATGCTGACGTAGAAGCAAGGCGGCTTCACTTCCCATGACAGAAAACAAAACATAAATGTACAGCACAGAGATTATCATCAGCAATATCCCCGAACTTAGATGGAAAGATAAGACCGTTCCCAAAGCTACAGAGAAGTGAAGCAACTCTGAGCAGATGGTGAGGGAATCAGAGTTCCACAACCACAAAGCCCATCCATCCATTTTGTCTTACATGGAGCACATAGAAAATTTTTCACCAGGGTACACTGGCTGACGCCTGTTATCTCAACACTTTGGGAGGAGAAGGCGGGCAGATCTCCTGAGGCCAGGAGTTCGAGACCAGCCTGGCCAACATGGTGAAACCTCATCTCTACTAAAAATACAAAAATTAGCTTCATGTGGTGGCACATGTCTGTAGTCCCAGCTACTCTGGAGGTTGAGGGAGGAGAATTTCTAGAACCTGGGAGGCACAGGTTGCAGGAAGCAGACACCGCACCACAGCACTCCAGCCTGTGCTACAGAGCAAGACACTGTCAAAGAGAGAGAGAGAGAGAAAGAGAGAGAGGGAAAGAGAAAGAGAGGAAAGAAAGAGAGAAAGAGAGAGAGAGAGAAAGAAAGAAAGAGAGAGAGGGAGGGAGGGAGGGAGGGAGGAAGGAAGGAAGGAAGGAAGGAAGGAAGGAAGGAAGGAAGGAAGGAAGGAAGAAAGAGAGAGGGAGAAAGGAGAAGAGAAAAGAATTTCCCACCAACTCATGGTTTCTACACTGCAAAAAGTGAGATCAAGGTGGACAACCAGCTTCCCCACTAACTTGGTTTCCCTGACAGAAGACCCGTCCCTGCCTTAACGCACAGGAACCGTTGCAATTGCCTGAAGGATGAAATATCCCTGAGGACAGAAAGAGAAAAGTGGGAGATGGGAATGCTATCCCCGGCCCTGGAAACTATGCTCTGTAATTTAGCCAAAGGAGGCGCCAAATTAGAGTGGCTATTCAACGCACCATACTGTAAGAGGTACGTTCCACAAGTACCCAGGGCACAAAGCCCTAGCCGGCAATCCTACACTGCCCGGATATCCCCCTCTTGTACCTCCCCCATTCTGGCATTGTTCCCATCATTTACTAGAGCTGAGGTGAACCTGCGTTTAAGGCGCCACCTAGAGCTGCAAAGGCTACAATGACCTAGTGATAATCTACTCAGCCAGATGCAGCGGCTCATGCCTGTATTCCTACCTCTTTTGAGAGGCTGAGGCAGGATTATCGTTTGAAGCTGAGTGTGAGACCAGCCTCGGCAGAACCCCATCTCTACTAAAAATGTTTAAAAATTGGTCAGGCATGGTGATGTATGCCTGTCTCAGTTACTCGGGGGGATGAGACAGGAGCATTGCTTGAGCCTAGAAGTTCAAGTTTGCAGTGAACTGTGATCACCACTGCACTCCAGCCTAGGTGACAGACTAAGACCTGCCTCAAAGAGGAAAAGAAGAAGGAGAAGGAGAAGAAAGAAGGAAGAAGAAGAAAAGAAAAAGAAAAAGAATCTCTGAGCAGGTATATCCAGTAAAAACCAAAACAAGCCAGAGAAGATTGGAATAAATAATTAATTCTTTGATGCGAAAACATAGATGTACACCCACAAGAAACAAGGAACCATGATCCCCCCAAATGAGCAAAGAAAGGAACTAGCGACTGCCCCTAGCAAGATAGCAATTTGTGAGCTCTCTGACTAGGAATTCAAAATGACAGTTTTAAAGAGATTTGGTGAGCTCTAAGATAACACAGAAAATCAATTCAGAAATGTATCAAAGAACTTTAACAAAGAGATTGAAATAATTTTAAAAATCAAACAGAAATCCTGGAACTGAGACATAACAGTTGCTCAACTGAAAAATCCATTAGTGATTCCCAACAGCAGAATGGATCAAGCAGAGAAAAGAATCATCAGTAAGCTGAGAGACCGGCTATTTGAAAATACATAGTCAAAAGAGAAAAAGAAAAAAGAAAAAAAGGGAATGAAGACCACCTGCAAAATAGAGAAAATTACCTCAAAAGCCCAAATCTAAGAATTGGTGTTCAAGAGGGAGTTGAGCAAGAGCAAGGAGTAAAAAGCTTATTCAAGAAATAGAAATAGAAAACTTTCCAAAACTTAAGAAAGAAAAAAATATCCAGGTACAGGAAAATCAGAGAAAACCAAACACATTCATCCCAAATAATACTAACCCAAGGTATAGAATAAGCAAACTCTCAAAGATCAAGGATAAAAGAGGGGATCCTAAAAGCAGCAAAAGAAAAGAAGCACATAACATAAAAAGGAGCTCCAATTCATCAGGCAACAGACTTCTCAACAAAAACCATGCAGGCCAGGAGAGAGTGTAATGACATTTTCAAAGTCCTGAAAGAATAAAACTGGCAATCAATAATACTGTATCCCCAAAATTATCCTTCAAATATGAAGGAGAAAGGACAAATGTTTAAGTAATGGATAGCCCAAGTACATTGATTTGATCTTTACAAATTTATGAATATATTATCATATGTACCCCAAAACCCTGCATATCTATTATGCATCAATAAAAAAAATTGTTTCAACAGACAAAAGTAATAATTTTTAAAAGAAAAGCAAACAATAAAAGCAATTATTTCTTAGAACACCTCACAGTTACATGTATTGACTCCATTACAGTTATTATTTATCCTCAGTGGTGAACATGTTGGTTCTAACACATATATTACATATACATTATATATACATGTAGATATATGAGTATATCCTAAAATTACTATGCATTCCAACAATAATCAGGCTATTTCTAGGAATAAGGCAATAGCAGATCAGAAATATTGCATTTCTGTAACCAATATGTTTTGAAATTCAAAAACTAATGCATAAAAAAAACACAAATGCAGTATTTCTTGAAGTAACACATTTTCACCTATTTAAATATTTGCCATCATATGCATAGAATGGCTAAAATTTAAAAGCCTGACCACATCAAGTGTCGAAGATAATGCAGATCAACCGACATTCTTATACACTGATGATTAGAACATATAATGGTACAACCACTTTGAAAAACTGGCAGTTTCTGATAGCATTAATCATACTCACTCTATGATGCAACAACTCTACTTTTAGGCATCTATCCAAGAGAAATGAAAATATAGGTCTATAAGAAGATTAGTGCACAAATATTCATAGCAGTTTTATTTATAATAGCAAAAATTGGAGACAACACACATTTTGATCCACAGGAGGATAGATAAACAAATTTTGCTCAGCATAATGTCTGTGAGATTCATTCATGTTGTGAATATTAGTAGTTCATTCCTTTTTCTTGCTGAGTGGTATTCCATGGTAGTATTCCATGTAAATACAATGGCTTAAGTGATCCTCCCTCCTCAACCCCCCCGGGCCCAGGTAGCTGTAACTACAGGTGTCCAGCTAATTTTATTTTGTGTGTGTGCAGATGATGTCTTGCTATTCCATGTAAATACAATGGACTACCACATAGCAAGAAAAAAGAATGAACTACTGATGCTCACAACATGGATGAATCTCACAGACATTTTGCTGAGCAAAAGAAGCCAGACACAATTGCTAGGCACAGTGTTTCATACCTGAACTCCTAGTACTTTAGGAGGCCAAGGTGGGCAGATCACTTGAGCTCAGGAGTTTGAAATCAGCCTGGGCAACATAACAAGACCTCATCTCTTAACAAGGCAACAAATATATAAAATTAGCTGGACCTCATCACTACAAAAATTATAAAATTAGCTGAATACCTGTAGTCCCAGCTACGTGGGAGGCTGAGGAGGAAGGATCGCTTGAGCCCAGAAGGTCGAGGCTGCAGCGAGACATTTTTGTGCCACTGCACAAAATGTGTGACAAAGTGAAGCCCTGTCTCAAAAACAACAATTAAAAAAAAGAAGCCAGACACAGAAAAGTACATGCTATATATTTATGTGAACTTCAAGAACAAGCAAAAGCAATCTATAGTGGTTACCTTGGGTTGGGGGCAGCAGGGAGATTAACTGAGAAGAGGTATAAGAGAATTTTCTAGGATAATAAAAAAGTTTTTATCTTAATTTGGGTGGTGGTCACACAGGGTTATATAGAGGTAGACTCATCAAGCTGTATAATTAAGATTGGTGCATTTTACTTGTATATAAACTATACCTCAATTTAAAAAACTGAAAAAAATTTAAACATACATTTGTGACTGAACACAGGACACACACACACACACACACACACACACACACACACACACACACACACACACATCCATTCTGAGGGTTTTCTTTCAAAGAACTGGTACAACTTTTTTTAAACCAGTCCCATTTCTTTATATAAAAGTAAAAGCAGATATTTGGGCTTCCAATATAACTGATGTCTAATCTTTCTCAAAGAAAAGCAATTGAATTGCTTAAAGGGAATTATTACCAAGAATTCAATATCTTAGTGTCAAAAATTCCCATTCACAATGTTTTCCTGTTGTCTTCAAAAGCCAATGCTCTTTATATTCCCTTATGCAAAATCAATGGGGTTAAAATTCCCAGAATCTATGAAAATAATTTTCAGACTAGCATTTAAGTAGTCTAGAGGCAGTTTGGTAATTTCAGAGGAAAAAATGTATTTTGTTTATATACATTTGACAAATTTGAAGTTTGGTTTCTACTTTTCACAGTAATCCCATGACAGTTTTAAATGCCAATCTGTTTTTTAAGTTTTCATATATGCTACAAGGACTGTATTAATCTCACATAAAAATTAAGTAAATAAAGTTCATCAGAACTAACCTTTTAAACATTATTTGGCATTATTAATTTTAAATCTGTAAATTTTGCAATTTTTTCTATTATATTGGGGAATATCTCTGATTTAAAAATAAACATTGAAGCTCAACGGTGGTTCATTAAGGTTTAAAAATAGTGATTAAAATTATAACAAAAATATTACCATTATGAATTGTATCATAAGTCTACAGTGTGAATACACAACTAGAATGGTTCAGGTACACCTGAGGGTAATTTTTCCATATAGAAGCTTTAAAAGACAAGTTTCACTAAGTATCATGATTGACATCTGTAGACAGAATTTATATATATATATATATATATATATATATATAAAATTGCATTTTAGGTATTGGAGTACATGTGAAGAACATGCAAGATTGTTGCATAGGTACATACATGGTAATGTGGTTTGTTGCCTTCCTCCCCATCACCTATATCTGGCATTTCTCCCCATGTTATCCCTCCCCAACTCCCCACCCCCCGCTGTCCCTCCTCTAGTTCCTTCCCACAGACCCCAGTGTGTGATGCTCACCTCCCTGTGTCCATGTGTTCTCATTGTTCAATACCTGCCTATGAGTGAGAACATGTGGTGTTTGATTTTCTGTTCTTGTGTCAGTTTGCTGAGAATGATGGTTTCCAGGTTCATCCATGTCCCTACAAAGGACACAAACTCATCGTTTTT
>NW_016107553.1:2560989-2568492 GCF_001604975.1 Cebus imitator | reverse complement strand
AATCCTTTCCCCATTGCTTGTTTTTGTGAGGTTTGTCAAAGGTCAGATGGCTGTAGATATGTGGCGCTGCCTCTGAGGTCTCTGTTCTGTTCCATTAGTCCATATCTCTGTTTTGGTACCAGTACCATGCTGTTTTGATTACTGTAGCCTTGTAGTATAGTTTGAAGTCAGGTAGTATGATGCCTCCAGTTTTGTTCTTTTTGCTTAGAATTGACTCAGATATTTGGGCTCTCTTTTGGTTCCATATGAAGTTTAAGGTGGTTTTTTCCACTTCTGCGAAGAAGGTCATTAGTAGCTTGATAGGGATAATGTTAAATCTATAAATTACTTTGGGCAGTATGGCCATTTTCACAATATTGATTCTTCCTAACCATGAACATGGAATGTTTCTCCATCTGTTTGTGTCCTCTCTTATTTCATTGAGCAGTGGTTTGTAGTTCTCCTTGAAGAGGTCCTTTACGTTCCTTGTTAGTTGTATTCCTAGGTATTTTATTCCCTTTGTAGCAATTGTGAATGACAGTTCATTCTTGATTTGGCTCTCTTTAAGTCTGTTATTGGTGTATAGGAATGCTTGTGATTTTTGCACATTGATTTTGTATCCTGAGACTTTGCTGAAGTTACTTATCAGTTTCAGGAGATTTTGGGCGAGACAACGGGGTCTTCTAAATATACAATCATGTAATCTGCAAATAGAGACAATTTGACTTCCTTCTTTCCTAATTGAATACGCTTTATTTCTTTTTCTTGCCTGATTGCTCTGGCTAGAACTTCCAATACTATATTGAATAGGAGTGGTGAGAGAGGGCATCCTTGTCTAGTACCAGATTTCAAAGGGAATGCTGAAGACAGAATTTTTGAGAGCTGATGATACATATGCTCTTAGTGTCCAGAACATTATCTCTTATGAAAATTCCTCAAATAGTTTATGACTTTGAAATATTAGGGTTAGTTTCAGTTAAAGCATCATGATCTCTCCAGTAACCAAATATGCACAAAATAATACTTTTCAGTCTTAAATTGAGGAATCTTGATTATAAAAGGCAAAAAAGGACCAAATTACAGAAACATTCAAAGTTTCATTCCTTACAGTAAAAACAGGTGTAAGTTATCGTATTAGTAAGAAGTTTATAGTAATAGCCATAATCAACAAAATTGATATTTTTCTCCTAGAAAGCATAATAAGCTATTAGCAAAATTTATCAAATAACACTATAGAACTCTCAGTATCTGAAATATAGTTATGTGGAAGGTAATTACTATCACATATCCATGCTAGAAGGTACTTCATTCTACGTAGTTGCCCAAAAACACTGAAACGATGAGTCCCCTCTGTCTTAGTCCATTTTCTGTGCTTATAATGAAATAACTGAAACTGGGTAATTTATAAAGAATAGAAATTTGTTTCCTAATCCTGGAGGCTGAGAGGTCTAAGATCAAGGGGCCACATTTGGTGAGAGCCTTCTTGCTGGTGGGAACCTTGTACAGAGTCCAGAGGCAGTACAGGGGATCACTTGGTGAGGAGGCTGAACATGTTAATGCACTATACTCAGATCTCTCGTCCTCTTTTTAGAAAGCCACCAGTTCCATTCCCATGATAACCTATTAACCCATTAACCCTTTAATCCATTAATCTATGAATGGTTTATTCCATTCATGAGGGCAGAGCCCTCATGGTTCAATCACCCCTTAAATGTCCAAATTCTCAATACTGCCACATTGGGGATTAAATTTCAACATGAGTTTTGGAGGGGACAAATATTCAAGCCATGGTGCAACCTCTTAACATTACATATATTATATAGAACAGTGGTCCCCAACCTTTTTGGCACTGGGGTCAGTGTTGTCGAAGATAATTTTTCCACGGGTGGGGATGGTGGGGATGGTTTCGGGATGAAACTCTTCCACGTCAGATCATCAGACATTAGATTCTCATAGGATTATACAACCTAGATCCCTCACATGTGCAGTTCACAATAGGATTTGCACTCCTATGAGAATCTGATGCTACCACTGATCTGACAGGAAACAGAGCTCAAGTGGAAATGCTCATTTTCCAGCTGCTCACCTCCTGCTGTGTGACCCAGTTCCTAACAGACCACTGACTTCTATCAGTCCACACCATGGAGGTTGGGGACCCCTGATATAGGAAGGACCTCATGACTTTATGTATTTATCACTGAAAATGCATGCTACAGAGGAAGAGAATATTTGGTTACTATCCATTTTGTGTCCATCTGTGATGTGAAGTGGAAGCTATATCAAGAATTTGTTAGTGATAAAGTACTAGCTGTGGATAGAGCAAGGGCATATTTTTAAACTACAAACACTGCAGTGGAATATCAAGAAATATTTCTTAGATGCACACACAACCAGAGAGTGTTATTAGACATTCAAATGTTTGAAACATTTGAAACATCAGCATCTCAACAAGAAAAGAACCAAATGTGCTGCTCAGAGAAAAATCTCTCCAGAATGTCTGGATTAATATGCAACTCAAAAGTCCAAAACTATCTGGCAAAGTCTTCAAATATTTGCCCTTATAATGACTTACAATTGTAAATTAGCATTTTCTAATTTAGAAAAAAATAAAACGTAAGAAAAAGCCTGCATTTAAAACCTGACCTACAGCTCAGGGCATCCATCATCAAACCTGTTAAAAGTTAGAGAAACATATTAAGGATAAGCTATAATGAGGGAGTTTTACTAGGTGCCTCTGGGTACCACTAATTCACAACTAACATCCAACAAACCAAAAGGAGAGAATTGCTCTCTCCCTGGGCACAAGTCATTGGGGTGGATTTTGTTACCATACAATTTTTATAAATAAGAAAACTGTAATTCAGGTGAGTAAAATAAGCAAAGTCAAGATTATACACACCAGAAGCATGCCTAACTCAGGTCTTCACAATTCTAATTCATACTCTTTGCTTTATACCATTTCTTCTCATAATCAGAGCCTCTAGTGTGCTTTTGATATATGCAAGACTCTAGTTTTTTAAACCATCAACTTAAAGGAATACTTGTTCTAGAACTCTTACTGATCTGATAGCTACCAACTAGCTAAACTTCCCACATCACAACTAGGCACTGGTTGTTCAGCTTACATTAAAAAAAAAAAAAACAACTTCCTGTTATCCTACCAAATTGTCTTCTTTCTGCCACCTTGAGTGAGCATTCAATACAGTCCAAAGCAATGCGTATTTGAGTTCAGTGCTTTCTCTATTCTAATGGCACTCTATTCTTCCCTGGACCAAAGTATCAATTTATTTCCCTATCCCACAACCTACACTCCCTCCCCAGTTCCAGACCTGGACATAAGATAAGGAGCATCCAAAAACTGGATCTTTTTTTAATACCTCTTCTTAAGCCTTAAACCAACATTGTAATTTACAGTTGAATTGATGGTTCATATTCATTCTATTTGCCAGCCTTTGAAAGTCAATATAACTATTTCCACTAGATGGCTGTCTTTACCAAGAACTGTGCCAGCTTGTGGCAATTTGCAAGTTTTAAAGCCTACTTTTTACAGATGTAAGTATATATGCAGCCACTTAATAGGCTCGCTCCTATAAAGTGTTCGTGTATGACTTTATTTGTTCACTTCCACATTGCTAAAAGTCAACATGATAAAAATATAATGTGTTCTAGAAAATAAGAGAAATTGTATTTGTTTCAGGTTGAACATTTTCTTAAAGATGTAAGGAATTTTGTCCTGGAGACTTAAAGACATATATAAAAATTATTTCAGTGTAATTGTTTATATTGTCAGATCAAAATTACTTGTTGGTTATCAAAATTGTGTTCTTTAATGTTTAGGAGAAGAGATTGGCTATCACTACTTATAGTTGGAATTTGTTTTGCACCTTTGCTCTAGGTCATAAAGGTATTTTAAAGTTAAAATATAATACATTGGGTAGAATTTGTTATATGCTACAATTTCTACTCTAACAATGAAATTGTTTCTGCCCTTCACATGTTTTGTTATTTCCTTAGTATTTGATTCCTTCTTATTTGATTAGTACAACAATTCAGCACCAAGTTTGGAGAGGATTGGTTAGATGGTTGGTTGTTTTTCAGTAGACTTTTTATTGAGATATAATAAAACTAAAGAAAAGTGCACAGATTTTAAGCATATACGTTGACTGACTTTTGCAAAGTGAAATTAACATAAATGTTTTTGTGCAATTGTTTATCTTTTTAAATTGTATTTGCTATTTGTTTGGTTATACCCAAGTGTAACCAGCACCTAGATCAAGAACTAGAACACTATCAACCACCCAGAAGCTCTTAATCACCTCCCCAAAGTGGTGACCATTATCCTGACATCCAATACCACAAATGGCTTTTGCCTGTTTAGAAGTTTATATGAATCATCCCACTTCTTTTGCTTTTCGTTGTGTTGATGAGATCATCTATTTTGTTTTCACTGCCATGTATCACAACTTACTTATTGATGATCATTTGTGTGGTGTCCAGCTTAGAACTATTATGAATAGCGCTGTTAAGAAGTTTTGATATATACCCTGAATCAATATGTATATCCATTTCTTTGAGTGAACATACACCTAGAAGTGGAATCGCTAGGTCATGAAATATGCATATGTTCAGCTTTAGTAAATATTGCCAATTTTCTGAAATAGTTGTACCAATCTACACTCCCACAAGCAGGATATGAATTCCACTATTCTGTTTCCTCGTCAGCACTTGGTATTGTCAGTCCTTTAAACAGTAGACATTCTGATGGGTATATAGTGATATCTCATTACAGTTTTAAAATGCTTTTCCTTGAAAAGTAATGAAATTGTTTATATGCTTACTGGTTAAGAATGTTCCAATCTTTTTTTCATTTTGTATAAAATTTTCAGTCTGGATGCAGTGACTCATGCCTGTATTACCAACACTTTGGGAGACTAAGCTGAGAGAATTGCTTGAGCTCAGGAGTTTGAGGCTGAAGTGATCTGTGATTGCACCGCTGCTCCCCAGCCTGAGCCATAGGGCAAGACCCTGTTTCCATTTTTTTTTAAAGTTACAT
Organism: Cebus imitator; assembly: GCF_001604975.1. Taxonomy (NCBI): domain Eukaryota; kingdom Metazoa; phylum Chordata; class Mammalia; order Primates; family Cebidae; genus Cebus; species Cebus imitator. The sequence continues at coordinate 2,563,460 of NW_016107553.1, read as the reverse complement.
ATTTTCTATCTTTATTAATTTGTGTGAATCAATGGTAAGATATAAATATAATTATCTTCTCGCACTCTGGGACTTGACCAGTTATGGTCTTAATATTATCTTTGATGAGTAAAGTTCAGTTTATCAATTTTATCTTTTATGGTTAGCACATTATTTAGGTCCACTTTTTAAAACCTTTGCCCAGATAGTCATCAGACTACCCAAAGTCAATGTGAAGGAACAGATTCTAAAAGCAGCAATAGATAGGCAACTAATCACCTATAAAGAAAATCTCAGCCAGCGCAGTAGCTCATGCCTATAATCCCAGCACTTTGGGAGGCCAAGGCAGGCAGATCATCTGAGATCAGGAGTTCAAGACTAGCCTGGCCAGCATGGTAAAAATACAAAAATTACCCAGGCATGGTGGCGCAGCCTGTAATCTCAGCTACTGGGGAGGCTGAGGCAGGCACAGGAGGTTGCAGTGAGCCCATATCACACCACTGCAGCCTGGGTGACAGAGCAAGATTCCAGAAATAAAGAGAGAGAAAGAGGAGGAGGAGGAAGAGGAAGAGGAGGAGAAGGAAGGCAGGAAGGCAGGAAGGCAGGAAGGCAGGAAGGCAGGAAGGCAGGAAGGCAGGAAGGAGAGAGAGAAAGAAAGAGAAAATCTCATCAGACTAGCACCCAACTTCTCAGCAGAAATCTTACAAGCCAGAAGAGATTAGGGTCCTATTTTCAGTTTTCTTAAAGAACTGCTGGCAATTAGCCATGAGTGGTAGTGTGCACCTGTAATCCCAGCTACTCAAGAGGCTGAGGCAGGAAAATTGCTTGAGCCTTGAAGGTGGAGATTGCAGTGAGCCAAGATCATGCCACTGCATTCCAGCCTGAGCAACAGAGTGAGACTCAGAACTGCTGGCCAAGAATTATGTATCCTGCTAAACTAAGCTTTATAAATGAAGCAGAACTAAAGTATTTCCCAGACAAATCAATGCTAAGAAAATCCATCACCACTAGACCAGTTGTACAAAAAAGTTCGAAGGCGTTCTAAACATGGAAATGAACAGACAATACTCACCATCATAAAAGCACACAAAAGTATAAAGCTCACAAATCTTATAAAGCAATTTCACAATTGAGACTACAAAGCATCTAGGTAATAACATCATGACAGGAGTAATTTGGAGTAATTACAACCTGACTGCTGTTTCACATATCAATATTAACCTTGAATGTAAATGTGCTAAATACTCCACTTAAAAGATATACACTGGCAGAATGGAGAAAAAATATAATCCAACCAAATGTTGCTTACCAGAAACCCACCTAATGGGTAAAGACATTTACAGATTCAAAATAAAGGAGGGGAAAAAGACATTCCACCATTCCACAGAAATAGAAAACAAAAGCAAGCAGGAGTGGCTATACGTATAACAGATAAAACCGACTTTAAACCAACAGGAAAAAAAAGACAAGGAAGATCATTAAAAAATGATGAAAGGATCAATTCAACAAGAAAATGTAAGAATTCTAAATATATATGCACCCAACACCAAAGCACCCAGATTCATAAAACCAATACTACTAGATATCAGAAAAGAAATAGACAGGCCAGGCACAGTGGCTCATGCCTGTAATCCTAACACTTTGGGAGGCCAAGGCGGGCAGATCACCTGAGGTCGGGAGTTCAAAACCAGCCTGACCAACATGGAGAAACCCCATTTCTACTAAAAATACAAAATTAGCCAGGCATGGTGGCGCTTGCCTATAATCCCAGCTACTCGGTAGGCTGAGGCAGGAGAATTGCTTGCACCCAGGAGGCGAAGGTTGCAATGAGCTGAGGTCATGCCATTGCGCTCAAAAGACAATTTGATATAATGAGTGCAGATATATAACAAGTCATGATATCTGATAGGTAGTCTAAGTCCCTACCTTCTTCTTCAGAATCGTCTTGAATGTTCTTCGTCCTTTGCATTTCTAGATAAATTTTAGGATAATATTGTAAATTTCCACAGGAGGAACAAAAACAACTTCTGGGACTGTTAATTGAATTAACCAATAAATTAATTTGGGAAAAATTGACATCTGTGTGGTTTGTAATGTGTTGATTTAGCTAGGCAATACTACGTCTCCCAGAATTCTTTTCCCTGATGGTTTTTGGTTAGGGTGAACCATAGGAGGCCTTTCTTGCAAGAGATTTGAAGAGCAGAAGTAAAGCAGCAGCTATAATTTTTATGTTCATATGTCAGAGCAGGCATTGTTATCTCATGCACATTGTAGCTAATCTCTTGGCTCGCCTTTGTTGGTGTGGAAACAGCAGTCAGGTTGTAATTGCTCCAAATTACTTTGAATCTTCTTTCAACTCCCCCAACTCTTTGGCAAAGGGCACCAATTTCTCCTGATGGACACCCACATCACCAAGGCTAGAGGCAGTGAGACTTGAGCTGATCCAGGTTCTGCCTCTGTTCTACTCCCTAATATCCTTCTTTCCTTCTCAA
>NW_016107553.1:2547028-2558929 GCF_001604975.1 Cebus imitator | reverse complement strand
TACAGACGGGGTTTCACCATGTTGACCAGGATGGTCTCGATCTCTTGACCTCATGATCCACCCGCCTCGGCCTCCCAAAGTGCTGGGATTACAGGCTTGAGCCACCGCGCCCAGCCCTAATTTTCATTTCTTATGTGCAATTTTCAAACTTTGGTCCTAAGGTAATGCTAGCCTCTTAAAATTAGAAGTATTCTACCTTTTTTTACTCTCTGAAGAAGTTGTGTAAGATTAGTGTTACCTCTTCCTTAAATATTTGAAAGAGTTCACCCACAAGGTTATCTGGACCTGAATACTTCTTTATGGGAAGATTTTAAATTACAGAAGGAACTTATTTAGTAGCCTTGAGTCTATACAACATTGGCAGGTTGTGTTTAATATCATCTTCTTACAAAATCTGTAGAAATGTTCCTTTTTCATTTCTGATGTTGGAATTGTGTGCTTGCTTGCTCTTATTTGCTCATGTTATCTCCCACTTTCTCGCTTTCCCTTTGACTTATTTGCTAGAAGCCTGTCAAATTTATTATTCTTTTCCAAGATCCCACTTTTAGTTGTGTTGTTTCTCTCTATTGTGCATTTGTTTTCTATTTAATTAATTTCTTTTCTTACATTTATTATTTACTTCTTTCTACTTTTGTAGATTTATTTTGCTGGGTTTTTTCTAGATTTTTTTAGGGAAATATTTAGAGTCTTCCTTTCAACCTCCCTTATTTTCTAATAGTATGCCTTTTAAAGCTGTAAAAGTCTCTATCAGCACAGCTTTAGTAGAAGCTGTGAGTTTTAAAGTTATATTTTCATTATTATTCAGTTCAAAATACTTTCTAGTTTCCATTACAAGTTCTTATTTGAGCTCTGATGTATTTAGAATTATATTGCTTAATTTAATAACAGTTCAGGGTTTTCCAGTTAACTGTCATTGATATTTAGCTGGATTTTACTGTTTCAGAGAATACAATCTGTATGATTTTAAACCTTTAGAAACTTTATGCATGCTTTATGGCTCAGCATAATAAATGTTCCCTGTACACTTGAATTGAATGCATATTCTGTTGTTGTTGGCTATAATGTTCTATATGTGTGTTAGGTTAAACTTTGTTACTCATATTGTTCACATCTTCTATTTACTTGCTAATATTTTCTCTGATTGTTCTACCAGCTTTTGAGAGAGCTATGTGAAAGCATCCCACTAGGACTGTGGATTTTCCTATTTCTCCTAGTTGTGTAAGATTTTGCTTTATATACTTTGAAACCATTTATTGGGTGTATATAGGTATAAAATTGTTATATATTTCTAAAGGATTCACCCTGTCTTACTCATTTTGGGCAGCTATAACAAAATACCATAGAATGAATGACTTAAAGATCCAACATTTATTTCTCACAGCTTTGGAGGCTAGGAGATCCAAGAACAAGGTGCCAGCACATTAATTGTCTGTGAAGGCCTTCTTTCTTATTTGCAGATGGCTACATTTTTTTATCCTTACATGGCAAAGACAGAGATCATCTCTCTCATGTCTCTTATTATAAGTGTACTAATCTCTTCGTGAGATTCCACTTTCCAACCTCATGAACTACCTCCCAAAGGCCTCATTTCCATATACCATCATATTGGGAATTAGGGCTTTGATAGATGAATTTGAGGGGGAAAAATAAACAACGGGTCTATAGCACACCCACTTCAAAATCATTAAATGTTTATTTCTAGTAAGATTTCCTGCCTTAAAATGTTCTGGTTTGTATTGATATAGCTACATTCATTTTCTTTTGACTAGCATTTGCATGATATACTTTTTAATCCATTTTCTTTAACTGTCTATGTTCTTATATCAAGCTATGTTTCTAACAAGCAGCTATAGCAGACTTTTGTTTTCTATCCAATTTCTGACAGTCTTTTAATTGGAATGTTTCATCCATTTACATTTAATACAATATAATAAGAAACATATAATATCATGACTAATATGTCTATTATTTTATGACTTGTATATCTCACTCAGCTGAGTTTTTTTCTCTCACTTCTTACCTTCTTTTGGATTAATTAAATAATACTATATTATTCTATTTTCCATCTATTTCTTATACTTCTTTAGCTTTTTTTGGTGATTAGCCTAAATACTGCAATTTATAACAATCTATATTAGTTTTCTAGGGTTGTCATGACAAGTTACCTCAAACTGAGTGGCTTATAACAACAAAAGTGTATTCTCTTATAGTTCTGGAGACTAGAAGTCCAAAATCAAGATAAGAGCTTGGTTAGTTCCTTCTGTGGGCTGAGAAACAGCCTGTTCCATGCTTTTCTCCTAGTTTCTGATGACAGTCAGCAATCTTTGGCATTCCTTGATGTAATTGTTAACAATGAGTGTCAACTTGATTGGATTAAAAGATACAAAGTATTGCTCCTGTGTGTGTCTGTGAGGGTGTTGCCAAAAGAGATTAACATTTGAGTCAGTGGGCTGGGAAAGGCAGACCCACCCTTAATCTGGGTTGGCACGATCTAATCAGCTGCCAGCATGGCCAGAATAAAGAGTAGGCAGAAGAACATGAAAAGACTAGACTGGCTTAGCCTCCCAGCCTACATCTTTCTCCCATGCTATATGCTCCTGCCCTCAAACATCAGACTCCATGTTCTTCAGCTTTGGGACTCAGACTGGCTTCCTTGCTCCTCATCTTGCAGATGGCCTATTGTGGGACCTTGTCATCATGTGAGTTAATACTCCTTAATAAACTCCTTTTTATATATACATCTATCCTATTAGTTCTGTCTCACTAGAGAACCCTGACTAATACACTTGTCTTTTAGGTGCGTCATTCCAATCTAATCTCTGCCTCCATCTTCCCATGGTATTCCCTCTATATCTCTTGTCCTCATATGGCTGTTTTCTGTTCTATGGTGTCATTCTACTCCAGTATGACCTCATCTTTACCTTAATTACATTGGCAATGACCCTGTTTCCAAATAAGGTCACTTTCTGAAGTACTGGGTTAGGACTTCAACATACCTTCTGGGAAGGACACAATTTAACCATAACACAGCCTAAAATGGCTTTTCTTACTACTTCCCTGACAATGCTAGTGCTTTGAACACTTTAACTCCATTTACCAGTTCTTGGCTTTTGTTTTGTTTTTATTGTATATTTAATTTTATACATTTTATGTTTTTAAATTTTTTCCTTTTGTTTTTCTTTTTTTTGAGACAGGGTCTTGCTCTTTTGCCCAGGCTGCTGGAGTGCTGTGGCATGATCATGAATCACTGCAGCCTCAAACTCTGTGCTCAAGTGATCCTTCCACCTCAGCCTCCTGAGTAGCTAGAACTACAGGCACAAACCACCATGCCCAATTAATTTTTGTAGAGATTGGTCTCACTATGTTGCCCAGGCTGGTTTTGAACTGGCATCGAAAGATCATCTCACCTTAGCCTCCCAAAGTGCTGGGATTACAAGCATGAGCCACCATACCTTGTGAAATTCTATGTTTTAAATTTCAAACAGCATTACTATTGTTGCCTTATACAGTCAAAATCTACTCATATATAATATACTCATATATTTAGCTCTTTCTTTACTTTTCTTTTTTTTTTTTTTTCTTTTTTTTTTTCCATCTTAGAGCATTTGCTTTCCCAGTCTTTCCTAGTCTGCTAGGACTCCAGTTACATGTATGTCAGACTTGTTCATTATGTCCCATTTGTCTCTGGTAAATTCTTTTTTTTTTTCTTAATCTATTTTCTCCATATTTTCCTCTATTTTCTTGAATACATTTATTATAGTAATATTAAAATATTTGTTAAGAGCTATAATTCTATGAATCTCCTGTCTTACTTCTCTCTCTCTCTGTCTCTCTCTCTTTCTCTGTCATTTTGTCCTGTTTCTTGGTATGCCTGATACTTTTTGATTGAAAGTCAGATAGTCACTTGAAGAATTATAGAAATTCTGGATGATGAAGGAATCTCCAGAGAGGGCTCATCCTTTCCTCTGCTAAGTAGGTAGGGTTAGAACTGGCCACTCAGTTCAATCAGGGACTGAGCTAACCCAAAGTTAGGCTGCAGTTTTACTAAGACTTTTTCCACCTCTTTTTAAAAAAAATCTACGTATTTATTTTAGAGACACTCTGTTGCCCAGGCTGGAATGCAGTGACACAATCCTAGCTCACTGCAGGCTCAGACTCCTGGGCTCAAGCCATTCTCCCACCTCTAGTTCCTAAGTGGCTAGGACTACAGGTGCATGCCACTATGTCCAGCTAATTTTTTTAACTATATTTTGTAGAGACTGGGTCTCACTTCATTGCCCAGACTAGTATCAAACTCCTGGCCTCAAGCACTTCAGCCTCCCAAAATACTGGAATTACAGGTGTGAGCCACTGCACACAGCCTCTTTCTACCTTTTCATCACTACCACCCAAGAGCATAGCTGCTTAAGTTCCTAAAAACCTGGGACTTATCTGGGTTCCAGCCTTCATGACATGTTCTGAACTCTAATCCTTGACTCCTCAGCAGTGTGAGACTGCCAGAAACTCCACTCTGCTTTGCCTGGCTTCTTAGTTTCCTGAATTTTATAGCTTCAGAATTCAGCAAAATGGAAAACAAACAAATAAACAAACACCTGGCTGGGCATGGTGGCTGAATCCTGTAATCCCAGTACCAAGTGAGATGATTTCTTGAACTGGGGAGTTCGAGACCAGCCTGGGCAACATAGGGAGACCACTTCTCTACAAAAAATAATAATGATAGTAAAACAATTATCCAGGCATGATGACATGTGCCTGTAGTCCCAGCTACTCAGGAGGCTGAATTGGGAGGATCACTTGAGTCCAGAGATTGAGGCTGCAGTAAGCTGTGATTGTGTCACTGCACTCCAACCTGGGCAACAGAGGGAAACTCTGTCTCAAAAAGAAAAAAAAAACAAAAACGTCAATTGCTGGGCTCAGCTTTCTGTCCCTCCAGTCTACAATATCTGTTTCTTCACACTCATAGGATTGATGAGTGCTCTGATAGCTACTCTGCCTTCCAGCCACAGCCCTTTCCCAAGGCCCTTTGCTTGGTTCATCTACATTCTTTGAGCCCGGAATTGTGAAATTTCCCTTGAGAAAACATTGCTGCAGAACGTCCATTCAGCTCTCCGTGGTTCTCATCTCTCCACAATCTTCACCTCTCAACTTCTATGTTGCCTTAGCAGCTTCCGAATACCCATAACGAGCTTTTGGTTTTTGTTTTGTTTTGTTTTGTTTGTTTTTGAGATGGAGTCTCTCTCTGTTGCCCAGGCTGGAGTGCAGTGGCACAATCTGGGCTCACTGCAACCTCCCCGTCCTGGGTTCCAGCGATATGCCTGCCTCAGCCTCCCTAGCAGCTGGGACTACAGGCATGTGCCACCATGCCCAGCTGATTTTTGTATTTTTAGTAGAGACGGGGTTTCATCATATTGGCCAGGATGGTCTCGAATTCCTGACCTCGTGATCCACCTGCCTTGGCCTCCCAAAGTGCTGGAATTACAGGCATGAGCCGCTGCACAAGGCAGGGATTTTTTTTTTAATCCAATTTTCCCACTTTTTCTTAAAGGGTGCCTTTTCTGCCACAAGTTACCTACTCTACCTGACTAAAAGTAGAAGCCCTAACCACAGAGTTTGGATCTTCCCTTTCAATAAAGTTATTGATTATGTTCGGAAAGTTAGACTGCTAAATAAGAGTTTCTCGTTTTTTTCATCAGGTACATCAAGGACTTTAAATCCAAACTATATAGTAATTAGTGTGCCCCATGGGAAAACATGAATTTAAATTAACAAGGGACTATGTCATTGGACTAGTTTATCAAGAAATAAATGAGAAAAATAAATATGCAAAATAAAAAACAAAACATACCATTAATAAAATAAACTGAAAACAAATTTTATTCAAGATTGAAGCAAAAATGTTAAATTTATTTTATGTTGGTATAGGAAACTTAACCAAACTATAATATTTACAAAATAAAAGTGGAATCTTTCCAAAAGTGGTATAGCTCTGTGAATTACTAGCAGAGCCTTTTTTTAACTCAGATATACAGAATTGAGTTGATAATATTAATTTCTTAGCAAGCTATCATTTATCCATGTTAAACCCCACTTTTTAAAATTTTTAATGTAATTATTAGCATTTTCCTTTACTCAAATCCCCAGTTCTCAATTCAGTTTCCTTTCCGTATCCCATCATAAGCTCTATCTTTTATGTATTTTCATTGATACATAATAATTATATATATTTATGGGGTACATAGTGATTATTTGTTTTGTTTTTGAGACAAGGCCTGACCCTATCCCTCAGGCTGAAGTGCAGTGGCATGATCTCGGCTCACTGCAGCCTCTACCTCCCATGCTCAAGCCATCCTCCTACCTCAGCCTTTGGAGTAGCTGGGACTGCATGCACGCACCACAATACCCAGCCAATTTTTGTAGTTTTAATAGAGACAGGGTTTCACCATGTTGCCAGGCTGCTCTCAAACTCCTGGGCTCAAGCAATCTGCCCTCCTCAGCCTATAGTGATGTTTTGATATATACAAAGTATAGTGATCAGACCAGGGTAATTAGCATATCCATTATTTCAAGCCTTGATGATTTCTTTGTGCTGGGAACATTCAGGATCCTTCTCCTAGGCATTTATAGCAGAGAGCAAACTTTACTGGGTTGAATAGTGTACCTCCCAAATTCATATCCACCTGGAACCTCAGAATGGGACCTTATTCAGAAATCGGACCTTCGCAGATGTAATTAAGATGTATATTAAGATGAAGTCATATCAGATTAGGGTGGGCCTTAAATGTGATTACATTGAAGGATGAGGAGAGGGCACACAAGGAGAAACTCATTTGAGGATTGCTGGCAACCACTAGAAGCTAGAATAGGCAAGGAAGAATTCTGCCATAAAATATTTCAGACAGAGCATGGCCCTGCTGACATTTTGATTTTGAACTTCTTATTTCCATAAATGTGAGAGAATAAATTTCTGTTTTTATAAGCCATCGGGTTTATGATACTTTGTTACAGCAGCCTTGGGAAGCTAATACACAATTAGTTGTGAGAAACACTTTTCAAACATAGGAACACGTAGGATTGAAAGCTCATCAAAAGCTCACAGGAGAACAACAGTCTAGGCAAGTGGATTAAATGGACAAGTGTTAAGGGAATTAAAGAGGTTTCCAAGTGACTTCTACTCATGTGTGATGTGGTAGGAGGTTGGAAATAACACAACTGTACAACCGATTTAGTGAGGAAGCTTTGGTTTGGAATTTAACTTGCTACCTAATGGGAACTGATTACATGTCAATTTATTTTTTCATCATTTGTATTCGTTAAAGTTTTCTTGATAAATAAGGGTGATATCTTTTCTTTTCAATGTCTAGGGTGCTTTTAGCTATTTTATGTTCATGGCAGAAATTCTGGCATGTTTTGTTATTGCTAAAGCTGATATTATAGAAATACATTCTTATATTTTATAAAAACTTTCATATTTGTTTATTTTCACAAAATGTTGCCATAAACTTGAAAAATAGAGGTGAGCAAAAGGGAAATGTATAGCAACAAAGGTTAATACATACGAACACACATTAACGTTTGTGTCACAGCTTGGAGCTTCAAGAAGAGTTGGAGATACATTAGTCTTAGATGGAGACTAGTGTGCAGGCCATTTATTAGGGAGTGGTCTTGGGGTCAACAATTGTGGAAGGGAGGGAAAGAAAGCTGAATTGGATAGAGAGAGAAGTTGAAGTGTAATCAATCAACCAACCTGATGATAAGCTCTGGATCTGGGATGGCCCTTCAGGATTGTCCCAAGTTGAAGCAAGAACAGGCACCTCTCAATTTTTGTATATGAGCTACTCTTGGAAGGAGTTATCATTTTGGACCTCCAGTTTTCTTTTGCCACAGCAATCCCCAAAGAGGACTGAGAACTGAGGACTGTCTTCCTGCAGCACTTCTAACAGCTGGGGGAACAAATCTTCCAATCCTGGAGAAGAAATCTGGGTGGTACTTTGCAGCATCTAGCACATATAGATACAGAAAATTGAGTCAGTCATACCCCTCAATTCGGCACTTTATCCCCATCATTTCTGCAACATCCCCTTTCTTTTCTTTTTTTCCCATTCAATTGACTCCCAAATCCATTCTTCTTCCCTGGTATGTTTGGTATATAACCTTGGATATGTATGTATCTTTGAAAAATATATAAGATTGTTTTGTGTATTTATGTGTTTAAATTTACATCAATGGTATTGTGCTATAGTTTTTTTTCTCCCATTTTCCTTCAAAATTACATCAATGATATTATACTACTGCTATCTAAAATTCTGCTCATTGATTTTTTGGATCAACATTATGTTCTTGAGATTTATCCACCTCATTGTACATTCATCTAGTACATTGCTTCCAAATGCTTCATGTCTACTTACCTATCTTTTTGTCTTGTTTTTTTGTTTTTTCTTAGGCTCTGGGGTGTTTTTACATTTACCTATCTTTTTAAGTAATGAATACCAAAGTTAATCCCAACTACCATAACCAATGTTTGTACATCTTCCCTCTATGTGAAAAGCTTTTAAAAAGTGTATTTCTGGGTTAAAGTGTATTCATGTATTAAGCTAGCTGCTATAACAGATAACTCCTGAAATATCAGTGGCTTAACATAATAGCACTTTCCCACTCACATAAAGTCCAACTGTCAGCAGGGGCTGGGGCATGCTCCATGCAGTCATTCGGGAACCTAGGCTGTTGGAACCTCTGCCATTTTTTACTGTGGTTTTAAATGTCACCAGTAGCACCCTTATTGCTCATATTTCTAGCAACATTCTTTTAGTGGTTATATATATATATATGCTTTAACACAATGGAAGCCCTCTCCATAGCTCTCCTTCCTTCTTTCTCATCCCTTACCAGAATGTCCTTAAACTTCAAGATTTCTACCAACAATCTCTTCAAGGCAACCCAGGCTTTTTCTGGCATGCACCTAAAAATTCTCCCAGCCTCTACCCACTACCCAGTTCCAAAGCCATTTCCACATTTCTAGGTATTTGACACAGCAGCATCTCACTTCCTAGTACCATCATGTTTATTAGTTCCCAGGGCGGCCATAACAAAGGACCACAATCTGGGTGGCTTATCACAACAAAATTTATTCTCTCACAATTCTAGAAGCTTGAAGCATATAATCAAGGTGTTGGCAGGATGGCGCGTTCTCTGAAAACTCTGGGAAAGGACATTTTTCTTGCCTCTTCCAGCTTCTGGTGACTACCAGCAATCCTTAGTGTTCCTAGGCTTGACGATGTGACACTTCAATCTCTGCCTCCGTCTTCCATGGCCACATTCTGAGGTGCTGGGTAGATATGAATATCCAACACATTTCAATCTGGTATAATCTTTTTCTGCCGCCTTCTTATTTCTGTTTTAACTCACTGTCTCCAAGTCCAAGCTGTTCAATTCCCTTTATAATGAAGAGAAAAATAAATGTTGGCGAGGGTAAGTATTCTGTTTAAAGTTAAGAAAACTACTTGTCAGAGTCAGTCCTATAGTTGCTTTACTTATATGTATAAGTATCCCTGGAGTTATTTGTTGTATGTTTGTTTGTTTGTTTGTTTGGGGTGTTTGCTGCAAGTACTCGCTGGTTCCACACAATCTTCTCTGGATTCTGTTAGCTAGTATTCTACTCAGGAATTTTACGTCTATGTTCATGAGTGAAATTGGCCTGTAATTTCTCTTTCTTGTTTCTGTCTTTGTCTACTTAGGTTATACTAGCTTCGTAGTCTTAGGGGGTATTTCCTCTTTTTCTAGTCTCTTGAAGAGTTTCGACAAGATTGGAATAATTCATTCAATGACAGTTTGGTAGAATTTTTCTGAGCAATTCTCTGGGCTCAATGTTTACTTTGTGGAAATAAATTTAGATTATTGATTGGCTTGACATTAGAAAATCCATACATATAATTGATTATGTGACACGAAGAAAGAAAAATAACACCTCTCAATAAGTGCAGAAAAAAAGCATTTAGGCTGGGCATGGTGGCTCACGCCTCTAATACCTTTGGGAGGCTGAGGCAGGCAGTTCACGAGATCAGGAGTTCAAGACCAGCCTGACCAACATGGTAAAACTCCATCTCTACTAAAAAGATAAAAACTAGCCAGGTGTGGTGACATGCCCCTGTAATCCCAGGTACTCAGGAGGCTGACGCAGGAGAATTGCTTGCACCCAAAAGGCAGAGGTTGCAGTGAGCTGAGATGGCACCACTGCACTCCAGCCTGGGTGACAGAAAAAGACTCCTTCTCAAAAAAAAGAAAAAGAAAGAAAAAAGTGTTTAATAAAATTCAACATCTGATTATGTTTCAACATCTATTCATGATAAAAATTCTTAGCAAAGTGCAAATAGGACGAAATCTCTTTTACCAGTGACAGTGTAACTACCAAAACATTACCAAAAAGAATATCTTTTAAAACATCATACCCAAGCATAGTGGTGTATGCTAGGGAGGCTGAAGTAGAAGGATCACTTAAGCCCAGGAATTCAAGGCTGCAGCAAGCTATGATGGCACTACAACACTCCAGCTTGGGCAACATAGTGAAGGGTCTCACAACAGGAAAAAAAAAAAAAAAAAAAAAAAAAAAAAAAGAAAAGAAAAAAAAACATTCTTAATAGTGAAACTTAGCTGTCTTTTAAAAAATCAAAACATGACAAGCATGCCCAACATTAATACCTTCACTCAACATTGTATTTTAGGTCTTAGCCAACCCAGCAAGGCCTAGGATTGAAAAAGGAGAAATTTTTTCCACATATTCATATTCACAGATGGTAAGACTGTCTAGGACACCTAAAACACCAAAACAATAGACAAATTTTTGGAAACAATGAGAGAGTTTAGCAGAATGATGCATGCTCGCTCTCTCTCTCTCTCTCTCTCTCTCTCTATATATATATATATATATATATATATATACACACACACCCCAGCAAAAAATAATTAGAAAATATAATGTTAAAGTCTTTATTATACAACTTTTCAAACATACACAAAAATTGGGAGAATAGTGCAATGAACACTCACATACCCATTGCCCAGCTTCACTGCAACAATTATCAACACTTGGGCATTCTTCTTTCATCTCCCCTCGCTTTTTTAATGAACTATTTAAAACTAAAAATAGTGACACTATGTCATATGAACTATTTTAAACAAATATCATGTCATCTTACCAGTAAATGCATAAGAGTTTCTAATAAAGGCCTTTTATTTTTATCATAATGAACACCATTTAACATATTAACCTAATCCAATTAACATTAATACCTTAATATCATTTAATATCCAGTACAAATTGAAATACATCAAAGTACTTCAAAAATATCTTTTTACACTGGTTTGATAAGCCATATATTTTTTTACCATTTATTATAGCAATAAAACAAGGATGTGTGAGACCTATATGAAGGAAACTGTAAAACTTCACTGAAATTCTTTAAAGAAGAAAATAAATGAAGAGATATGCCATGTTCAATGATGAGAGGACTCAATATCTTTAAAATCGCAATAGTGAACTGTAAAATTCAATACAAGTCTCATCAGCATTTAAATGGAGTTTTCAAAGAACTTGAGCCTGTAGTTCCAAAATTTATATGGGAGATCAAAATCTCAAGAAAAGCAAAGAAGAATATAGTGAAAGATTTCTCCTACCAGATAACAAAACTTAATATAAGGCAGTATTAAGATAGTATGGTAGGCCGGGCGCGGTGGCTCAAGCCTGCAATCCCAGCACTTTGGGAGGCCGAGGCAGGTGGATCACGAGGTCATGAGATCGAGACCATCCTGGTCAACATGGTGAAACCCCGTCTCTACTAAAAATACAAAATATTAGCTGGGCATGGTGGTGCGTGCCTGTAATCCCAGCTACTCAGGAGGCTGAGGCAG
>NW_016107553.1:2542969-2546937 GCF_001604975.1 Cebus imitator | reverse complement strand
AAAAAAAAAAAAGATAGTATGGTATAGGAGGAAGAATCTATAGATCAATCAGTGTAATGAAATATAGTCCAGAAACAGACTCATGAATATATGGAAGCTTGATGTGGCACTGCAGCTCTCTTCTTAAACAAGGAAGTACTTACTAGATGGTATGAAGACTATTTGTTATTATCCTGGGGACAAAATAAAGAAACGAAATTAAGTATCACACTATAACCCAAAATCAAGTCCATAAATAAAAACTTAGATGTTAAAAGCAAAAATCTGAAATTTTAGAAGAAAATATAGTATTTTTACAACCTTAAGGTAAGGGAGAATTCACAAATAGAGAGAAATAAACTCTTGATTAAAGGATTTACAAATTTATATTATAAGTCAGACATCTTTTTATTGGGGAAGTAAAAAGCAAACTACAAACTTGGAGAAGATATTTTTTAACACATATAATTGACACAAGATTAATATCCAAAATAGATACAAAATGCCTACATATCAGTAGCAAGAGATAAACAACATAATACAAAAATGGGCAAAAGAAAAATAAGCATTTTACTGCAAGGAAATACAAATAGACCATAAACATAAGAAAAGCTAGCTATTGCTATGTTTTGAATGATGTTATCCCATCCAAAATTCATGTTGAAACTTAATCCCTACTGCTGCAGTATTAAGAGATGTGGCCTTTGGGAGGCGATTAAGTCATGAGGTCTTAGCCTCTTGAATGGTATTAGCACCTTATTAAAGACCTCTAGATTGACGGGACTGTTCTGCCTTTCCTTCACACAGTGCTCCTCTCCTCCATGCAATAGCATTATGTCAATTAAAAAAAAAAAGTGCATACCTTAATTTAAAAATAGTTTGGAGTAGGCAAGGCAAGATAACTGAATAGATGCTTCCACTGATCATTCTCCCCACAAAAACACCAAATTTAACAACTATTACACAAAAAAGCACCTCCTTGAGAACCAAAAATCAGGTAAGTGATCACAGTACCTGGTTTTCAACTTCATATCTCTGAAAGAGGCACTGAAGAGAGTAGGAAAGACAGTCTTAAATTGCTGATACCACCCCTTCCCCATCTCTTGCACAGAGAGAGAATCTGTGTGCTTGGGGGTCAGGAAGAGCACAGCAATTGTAGGATGTTGCACTGGAACTCAGTGCTGCCAACACTGTGCAGAACTCAGCTGAAACCCACAGAGGCACCACTGAGATCAGCCCTAGCCAGAGGGAAATCACCCATCCCAGGGCTCAGAACCTGAGTTTGTGCAAGCCTCACCTCCGTGGGCTAAAGTGTTCTGAGGTTCTAAGTAAACTTGACAGGCAGTCTAGGCCACAAGGACTGCAACTCCTAGGTAAGTTGCAGTGCTATGTCGGGCTTGGAGCCAGTGGACATGAAGGGACACAGTGAGACACAGTGTTTTGTTAGACATAATGCTATTGCACAGTTAATAGACTGCAGTATAACGTAAACATAACTTTTATGTGCACTGAGAAACCAAAAAATTCATATGATTTTCTGTTATTGTAATATTTGCTTTATTGTGGTGATCTGGAACCAAATTTACAATGTCTCTGAGGCACGCCCATACTTAAAAATGGTGAGTATGGAGCTTGGGCAAGATAGTCACTACAAAAAATAAACACATCACCCAGGTGTGATGGTGTGTGCCTGTAGTCCTAGTTTCTCAGGAGGCTGAGACAGGAGGATATTCTGAGCCCAGGAGTTTGAGGCTGCAGTGAGCCATGATGTCACCACTGCACTCCAGCCTGGGTGACAGAGTGAGATCCTGTCTCAAAAAAGAAAAAACAAAAAAACAGGCAAATATGCTTTTAAAAATAAAGCAGCCTAGTGAGACACAGACAGAGCAGCTAAGGGAATGCTTGCACGATCACTCGTCATGTCCCAATGCAGCATAGCTTGTAGCTCCAAAAGTGACCCCTTCCTTTTGTTTGAGGAGAGGAAAGTAAAGACAACTTTGTCTTGTGACTTGGATGCCAGCTCAGCCTCAGTAAGATAGGGCACCAGGCAGAGTCCTAAGGCCTCCTAGCTCCCAGATAACACTTCTAGACACACCCTGGGAAGAAGGGAACCCACTGCCTTGAAGAGAAGGACTCAGACCTGGCATGATTCACCACCTGCTGACTAAAGAGCCTTTGGGTCCTGACTAGTCAGCAATGGTAACCAAGTAGAACGCACCATGGGTCTTGGATGAGACTCCCAGATGTGCTGGCTTGAGGTTGACCCAGCACATTCATAGCTGTGATGACAAAAGGAGAGACTCCTTCTGCTTGAGAAAAGCAGAAGGAAGAATGACAGAGACTTTGTTTTGCAGCTTAGATACCAGCTCAACCACAGTGGGGTAAAGCACCAATAGTAGGCTCATGGGATTCTTGATTTCAGGCCTTGGTTCTTGGCAGGTATTTCTAGACCTACTCTGGGACAGAAGGGAACCCACTTCCCTGAAGGGTGAGTCCCAGGCCTGGCAGCATTCACCACAGCTGACTGAAGAGCCTTTGGGCTGTAAGGGAACATCGATGGTAGTGTGGCAGTACTTCTTATGGGCCTATGCTGGTGGTGACTGTGGGGAGAGACTCCTGCGCCTGGGGAAAGGAGAGGGAAGAGTGGGAAAGACTGGCTTGTGGTTTGGGTGCCAGGGATGCAGTAGAACAGAGCACCAGGTACATATCTCAGGTTTCCAATCCCAGACCCTGGCTCTTAGATGGAATTTTTGGACCCACCTAGGGTTCAAGGGAACTCATTGCCCTGAAGGGAAGGACACAAGCCTAATTGGCCTTGTCCAGTGCCTTGAGCAAACATAGACAGGCAATAGCCGAGGAGCAGGTATAGTGGGCCTTGGGTGAGATCCTGTGCTATATTGGCTTCAGGTCTGACCTAGCGCAGTTCCAGTGGTAGTGATCACAGTGGTGCTTGTGTCACCCCTGCTTCAGCACAGATAGAGTGACTGTGTTTGTTTGAGAGAAGGTAAAAGAGCAAGAGTGTCTGCATGATAATCCAGAGAATTCTTCCAGATCTTATCCAAGACCATTAAGATTGTACCTCTATGAATATGCAAAAACCACAGAGTTACTGGGCTTGGGGTCCCCCTAATGCAGATATGGCTGCAGTGACTGAAAACTTAGATCATAATACTCAAGTCTCTTTGAATACCTGAAAAGCCTTCCAGGAGTGGGTACAAAGAAGCCTAGACTACAAAGACTATAATAAATACCTAACTCTTCAATACTCAGAAACTGACAGACATCCACAAAAATCAAGACCATCCAGGAAAACATGGCCTCACCAAACAAACTAAATAAGGCACCAGAGTCCAATCCTGGAAAGACAGAGATATATGATTTTTCAGACATGGAATTCAAAATAGTGTGTTGAAGAAACCCAAAGAAATTCAAGATAAATTCAACAGAAGAAATTCAGGATCCAAATTGAAATAATTAAAAAGAATCAAGCAGAAATTCTGGAGTTGGAAAATGCAATTGACATATTGAAGAATGCATCAGTCTCTTAACAGCAGAACTGATCAAGCAGAAAGAATTAGTGAGCTTAGAGACAGTTTATTTGAAAATGCAGAGCCAAAAGAGACAAAAAGAAAGGAATAAAAAAGGATGAAGCACACCTACGAGTCCTAGGACATAGCCTTAAAAGGGAAAATCAAAGCGTTATTAAATTTAAAGAGGAGGTAGAGACAGAAATAAGGCTAGAAAATTTATTCAAAGGAATAATAACAGAGAACTTTCCAAGCCTAGAGAAAGATATTCAAGTTTAAGATGATTATAGAACAACAAACAGATTTAACACAAAGAAGACACCTAAGGGCATTTAATAATCAAACTCTAAAAGGTCAAGGATAAAGCAAGGATCCTAAAAGCAGCAAGAGAAAAGAAACAATATACAATAGAGCTCCAATATATATGGCATCAGACATTTCAGTGGAAACGTTATAGGCCAG
>NW_016107553.1:2524138-2542959 GCF_001604975.1 Cebus imitator | reverse complement strand
AGAGAAAGAGAGAGAGAGAAAGGGCTTCAATATTCCTGGAAGCGGACTTTTCAGTGGAAACCTTATAGGCCAGAAGAAAGTGGTATGACATATTTGAAGTGCTGATGGAAAAAAACCTTTTACTGTAGATTAGCATATCTGGCAAAAAATATCCTTCAAACATGAAGGAGAAATAAAGACTTTCTTAGACAAACTAAAGCTGAGGGATTTAATCAACAACAGACATCCTATAAGAAATGCTAAAAAAGCTATTTAATCTGAAAAAAAAAGGATGTTAATGAGCAATAAAAAGTCATCTGAAGGTACAAAACTCACTGATAATAGTAAGTACACAGAGAAACACAGAATATTATAACAGGGTCATTGTAATGTATAAAATACTCATATCTTTAGTAGAAAGGCTAAAGATAAACTGATCAAAAATAATAGCTACAACAATTTTTTTAAAAGGAGGAACAAAGTTAAAGTGTGGAGTTTTTCTTAGTTTTGTTTGTTTATGCAATCCATGTTAAGTTACATCAGTTAAAAATAATGGGTTATAAGATATTATTTGCAAGCCTCATGGTAACCTCAAATCAAAAAACATGCAATGGATACCCGAAAGATGAAAAGCAAGAAATTAAATCGTACCACCAGAGAAAATCAGCTTTACTAAAAGGAAGACAGGAAGGTGGGGAAAAAAGGAGGAAAATACCAGAAAACAAATTTAAAAGTGGCAGGAGTAAGTCCTTACTTGTCAATAACATTGATAGTAAATGGACTAAACTCTCCAATCAAAAGAAATAGCGTGGCTATGGATTTAAAAAACAAAACTCAACAATCTGCCCACAAGAAACACACTTCATATATAAAGACACATACAGACTGAAAATAGTTCTCGAGACAAAAACTATAAAGAGACAAAGAAGGTCATTTTATAATGATAAATGGGTCAATTCAACAAGAGGATATAACAGTTGTAAATTTATGTGCATCCAACACTGGAGCACCCAGATATACAAAGAAAATATTATTAGAGAGGGATAGATATATATATAATAATAGCTGAAGACTTCAACACCGCCCACTTTCAGCATTGCATAGATCATCCAAACAGAAAATCAACATATAAATATCAGACATAATCTGCACTATAGACCAAATGGAACTAATATGCATTGATAGAACATTTTATTCAATGGCTGCAGAATATACATTCTTCTCAGCACATGGATCATTCTAAAGACAGACCATATCTTAGGCCACAAAACAAGTCTTAAAATGTTCAAAAATTGAAATAATATCAACTATCTTCTCTAACCACGATGGAATAAAACTAGAAATTAGTAACCAGAGGAATTTTGGAAAATATACAAACACAGGGAAATTAAACACTCTGCAGCTGAATGAACAGTGGGTCAATGAGGAGATTAAGAAGGAAATTGAAAAGTTTATTCAAACAAATTACAATGGAAACACAACATACCAAAAACGATGGAATAAAGCAAAAGCAGTGCTAAGAAAAATGGAAACCTGTAAGCACCTACATCAAAAAAGTAGAAAAACTTCCAATAAACAACTTAATGATGCGTCTTAAAAAACTATAAAAACAAAAGCAAACCAAACCTGAAGTTAGAAGAAACAATAAATATCAGAGCAGCCCTAAGTGAAACTGAAATGAAGAAAGCAACACAAAAGATCAATGAAAAAAACGTTGAATTTTTTGAAAAGATAAACAAAATTGACAAATCTTTAGCAGACTAAAAAAAAAAAGAGAGAAGATTCAAATAAAATCAGCAGTGAAAAATGAGACATTACAATTAATACCACAGAAATTCTCATATACCCAATAAATATATACACCTGTGATGTACCCAAAAAATTTAAAATTAAAAGAATTTTTAAAACTAAAAATAGATATTTTGTTGCTAAAAAATACTAACAGTCATTTAAACCTTCAGCAACTCGTCATCTTTTCGCTGCTGGAGGGTCTTGCCTCAATGACATTGAGGGCTGCTGACTGATAATGGTTGCTGAAGGTTAGGGTGGCTATGGCAATTTCTTAAAAGAAAATGAAGTTTCCCACATCAATTGACTGTTCGTTTCACAAAAGATTTCTCTGTAGCATGCAATGCTGTTTGATAGTATTTTACCCACAAAACTTTCAAAATTAGAATCTATTGGGTGTTGAAACTTAATGGCAAAACAAACAAACAAAAAAAAGAGCACACCTCTCAAGCTCTGCTGCTGCTTTATCACCTGTGTTATGTAACATTCTAAATTCTTTGTTGTCATTTCAACAATTTTTACAGCATCTTCACCAGGAGTACATTCCGTGTGAAAAAAATTTTTTTTTCTTTCCTCCATAAGAAGTAACTCATCCATTCAACTTGGTTTTTCTGTTTGTTTTCAGAGACTGGGTCTCTGTCACCCAAGCTGTAGTGGAGTGCAGTGACATGATCATAGCTCACCTAGGTTTAAACAATTTGCTGAAATTCCTAGGTTTAAGCAATCCTCTCATCTCAGCCTCCCAAGTAGCTAGGACTATAGGTGCACTCCACCATATCCAGCTAATTTTTTTAATTGTATCTTTTGTACAGATGGATTCTCACTATGTTGACCAGGCTGGTCTCAAACTCCTGGCCTCAAGCAATCCTCCTGCCTCAGCTTCCCAAAGTGCTGGGATTACAGGAATGAGCCACCATTCCCAGCCTTCATTCAAGTTGTATCATAAAATTGCAACAATTCAGTCACATTTTCAGGCTCCACTCTAGTTCTCTTGCTATTTCCACCACATGTGCAATTACTTCTTCCAGTGAAATCCTGAATCTGTCAAAGTCATCCACGAGGGATAGACTCAGCTTCTTCTAAATTCCTATTAATGTTGATATTTTGACCTCCTCCCATGAATCTTAATGGCATCCAGAATGGTGAATCCTTCCAGAAGGTTGTCAATTTACTTCACCCAAGTCCATCAGAAGAATCACTATCTACGGCAGCTGTAGCCTTATGTAATGTATTTCTTAACTAATAAGACTTGCAAGTTGAAAGTACTCCTTGATCCATGATCCATCTACTCCTTGATCCATCTACAGAATGGATGTTGTGTTTGCAGGCATGAAAACAACATCAATTTCTTTGTACCTCTCCACCAGAGCTCTTGAGAAACCAGGCACAATGTCAATGAGCAGTAATATTTTGAAAGTCACCTTTTTTGCAGATAAATGGGTCTCAACAGTAGGCTTAAAATATTCAGTAAGTCATGCTGTAAACCGATGTGCCATAATCCAAACTCTGTTATTCCATTTATAGAACACAGAATAGATTTATCATAATTCTTAAGGGCCCTAGGATTTTCAGAATGGTAAATAAGCATTGGCCTCAACTTGAAGTCACCAGCTGCATTAGCCCCTAATAGGAAAGTCAGTCTTTCCTTTGAAGCCAGACATTGATTTCTCCTCTGTAGGTATTAAAGTTCTAAATGGCAGCATCTTCTTCCAATAGAAGACTTTCATCTATAATGATAATGTATTGTTTAGTGTAGCCACCTTCATCAATTATCTAAGCTAGATCTTCCTGATCAGCAGTCCCCAACCTTTTTGGCACCAGGGACAGGTTTTGTGGAGGACAATTTTTCCACGGACCAGGGGTGGGGGTGGAGGGGCATGGGGTGGGGAATGATTTGGGGATGAAACTGTGCCACTTCAGATCATCAGGCATTAGAGTCTCATCCTAGATCCCTCACATGTGCAGTTCACAGTAGGGTTTGCTCTCCTGTGAAAATCTAATGCTGCTGCTGATCTGAAAGGAGGCGGAGCTCAAGCAGTAATGCTCACTACAGGCCCATTCCCACCCCATCCCCTCCATCCACCCCCCACCACACCACTTCCCCACCTCCAGCTGTGCGACCTTGTTCCTTACAGGCCGGGGACCAGTACCTCCCGAGGGCTGAGGCTGGTGACCCATGTTCTGGATAACTTGCTGCAGCTCCTACATTAGCATTTGCTGCTTTACCTTACACTTCTACATTATAAAGACAGCTTCTTTCCTTAAACTTCATGAACCAACCTCTGCTAGCTTCTAACATGCCTTTAGCAACTTCATCTCTCAGCCTTCACAAAATTGAAGAGAGTTAGGGCTTTACTCTGGATTCATCTTTGGCTTAAGGGAATGTTGTGGCTGGTTTTATCTTCTATCCAGACCACTCAAACGTTCTTCATATCAGCAGTAAGACTATTTCACTTTCTTATCATTTGTGTGTTCACTGGAATAGCACTTTTAATTTCCTTCAAAAATTTTTCCTTTGCATTCACAACTTGGCTGTTTGGTGCAAGGGTGCCTATCTTAGCTTTCAACATGCCTTCTGCACTAAGCTGAATAATTTCTAGCTTTTGATTTAAAGTGAGGGATATGCAACTTTTCCTTTCACTTGAATACCTAGAAGCCATTGTAGAGTTATTAATTGAACTAATTTCAATATTATTGTGTTTCAGGGAACAGAAGACCAAAGGAGAGGGAAATGGCAGAATAGCCTGTCAGTGGGGCAGTCAGAACACACACAACATTGATTGATTGATTGCTGTCTTCTATGGGTGTGGTTTGTGGTGCCCCAAAACAATTATAATAGTGATTTCAAAGATCACTGATCATTGATCACCATAGCAGAATTATGGAAAGAAAAATGATAAACACAATCATATTGGTAGTGTTCTAGTCCTTAGGTGCGTTCATACATGTTCACTTTATTGATATGTACCATAACTATAATTCCATATTTATAAAAATGCTCAAAAAACTGTACATCCGCTTTTAGCACTGCAGTGAGTCAACACTCCCCAACAAAAACTGGATTTCCTGAAAAACAGGTTAAGGCGGAGAGGGG
Organism: Cebus imitator; assembly: GCF_001604975.1. NCBI lineage: Eukaryota > Metazoa > Chordata > Mammalia > Primates > Cebidae > Cebus > Cebus imitator. The sequence continues at coordinate 2,538,098 of NW_016107553.1, read as the reverse complement.
GCAGGAATGTTTTTCAGAATGCCAAAGGTCAACCTGTATCATCTTCCGTAAGTAAAATGTATGTATATGCATAGTTTCCGTTTTTTAAGACAAGGGAGTGTAGTGGGGAATCAGCGTACAAAACTACACCACTACCTTAAGCATGAAAATCAATTATGTGCTTTTCTTTGATTTGTTGGCCAAAGAAAAAAATTACAACTCAGAAAACTTTCTTGGAGATGCATATGCTCAGTGTATCCAAACTTCAGGCTTGTCGGGTACAGTATTGATTTACATAAAGTTCCTCTAATCAAACCTGAGCTAATAACTTACTATGGAAAGAGTAATTGATAAGAGCCATCCCCCCAACTGGAGTCAACTTTCGTGTCTGTTCTGATTTCCTTTATTTTGGGGCAGTTCATCCAAACTTCTAATTAAATGGCAACTCGTTCACTTTTGAGAAATGTGTCACAAGAAACAACAACAAAGCAGTTGAGGCGGAAAGAAAAGAGACACAGTAAAAAAACAAAAACGGATGTGGAAGCTGAAAATACGGACAATTTACTTCCAAAAAAATATGCAAGATCGGAGCAAAACTTTCAAGGGCTCTTTTTCAGTGTAATGGTAGTGAGGAAGATCGGCTTGAAAAGCCCAGGGCTTAAAAAAGTAAACAATGTGCAGGACCATTCATTCAGCTTCCGCAGAACCCACCGCAAAGATGGCGATGGAACGAAGCCCCTTCTGCGAAGCCTGTCGCTACATATTTCCCACAAACCCTTCCGCGCAGCCCCGCTCGCCGAAACCTGCACCGCCGATGCCCGGTTACTGCGCACGCGCGGGACGACATCACGTGTTCTCCCCGGGCTCGGCGGAGCTGGCAGGAGGGACCTTGCCAGCTTCCGCCGCCGCGTTGCTTCAGGGCTCGGCTGGCGGATTCGCGCTGCCTCCGCCACTGCAGGGCAGCTGGGGGAAGGGAGCCGAGCTAAGGGCGCGCGTCGGCGCGGCCATGGGACTGCGCCGGATCCGGTGACAGCAGGGAGCCAACCGGCCCGGGCCCTGAGCGCCTCTCCTCCCGGGGGCCTCGCCCTCCTGCTCGCGGGGCCGGGGCTCCTGCTGCCCTTGCTGGCGCTGCTGCTGGCGGTGGCGGCGGCCAGGATCATGTCAGGCCGCCGCTGCGCGGGCGGGGGAGCGGCCTGCGCGAGTGCGGCGGCCGAGGCAATGGAGCCGGCTGCCCGAGAGCTATTCGAGGCGTGCCGCAATGGGGACGTGGAGCGAGTCAAGAGGCTGGTAACGCCGGAGAAGGTGAACAGCCGCGACACGGCGGGCAGGAAATCCACCCCGCTACACTTCGCCGCAGGTAACCCGGGCCAGCGCCCCCTCGCCTCGCTGTAGACCCCACCTGCGCATCCGGGGCTTGTAGGCCTGAAACCAGTGCTCTTCCACCCCTCGACCTGTACTCTAAGGACTGTGGTCCTCGTGATCTCCCTCTCTTCCAGTGGGGACTGAGGAGATTGGGGGTTGGGTGAGCGTGCCGCACTCACTGGAAGTTTTTGTTTTGTTTTTGCCGAGGGTGGGGGGTGGTTTGGGGTTTTGGCTTTGTTTTGTTGGTACAATACCTGTACCAACTTCCGGTCTTGTTACCCTAGAAGGCGTCTACACACAGGAAAGAGTAGGGGACTTTAGTAAATAGACCTTATGATTTCAACGATCAGTTACCTCCAAAATTTTTCATTCTTGCAAGTTCCATTGGGATTAAGGTCTTGAAGGACTTTGTAAAATGCAAGGATGTAATTTCGGAGGAGTAGCTTAATAGGCCGTTGACATATTAGCGTTAATTGGTTTATCAGAATGGCCAATCAGCAAGTTTCTGGAGTGACTACAACTGGAAATAGGCAAGTTTGGGAGAACTGAAATCTGACTAGGCTGGGTGCGGGAAGTCTTTGACATACACACAACACAAGTTGAGGTGGAAAGTAGTAGTATAATAGAAAAGATGGTGCAAGTAGCTTAGCTTGGATCTAGAATATAAGTTGGAACTAACCTTCATTCTGAGATTTAGATCGTTTGAATTACTTTCTTTTAATATTTATTAGGTTCATTTTATGATGTAAGCATATTAAATTTAGTCGAAGAATTTAAAAGAACCAGAGATGGGATATTCAGCTTATTCCCATAAAGCATACATGTTTTTCACTTGTAGGAAAGATCATGACTGTTTCTAACTTAAGGTGAGCCATGTGTGATTGAAAATGCGAGTACCTCCTCTTACCTCTGACCATCCTGGTTTTTTGTTTTGTGTATTTCGTGATTGTTAAAAACAATTTTTTGAAAAAGCAGGGAATGCCTTTTAAAGTGCTCCTGTTCTTTTGGGGCTAGATTGATGAAGAGAAAAGGAGCAGTGAGAAAGATTTCCTCTTTCACAAACATTACTTTTACTTTCTACCAATTGGACATTTGTTTGTTTTACCCTGTTCCGAATTTTAAATGTAAACACTACCAGGAGGTATGCTTTTTTGATCAATTGCATCTTTGTTGGATTTCCACTGGGGAGTCTTTTTAAGAAAAGAAAGCCTAGGGAACCTAGGTGGGAGAACTAGAAACAGTTTGTGGGCAATGGAAAGAGAAGGAAGAATGCTTAAGTCAAATCACACCTAGTTAGCCGAAATTTTACCCGAAATTTTGATGGTAAGTGCTGCTGTTCTTCAGCTAATTCAGATTGTCCTGTTTGACCATGTAGTCAACATTTAAACAACTGATTTGGCAAACTGTCACCACCAACTGATACATAAGCCAAAGGGTAGGGTTACTTAGAGTCTGTTCATTTGATCTGTGGGATAAAAATAGCCAAGTAAGATCTTAGTTGCTACCTTTCAAGAATTTGGTGTATTAATGAGTTCATATCTGAAAATAGTAATATTTAGAGGTGTAAGATTATGGGTGTTAGCTCAGTGACCTTGTTCCTTCTCTACCTTCCTACCTTCAGTTCTATTCCAACATTTCAAAGCATTTTTTACATAGATTTCATTTTGTTTGTTCAAGTTGAAATGGAAGACAATATTTTGGAAACCACCCAGCCCTGACAACTTACCCAAATTATCAGGTAAAGGTTATAAGATTAATAGTTAAAGGTATGAAAGGGGAGTAATAAAAATTAACAGGGATGAGGGGGGGAATCTTCATTCAACCAGAAATTTTAAAGTCCTGTACTTAAATCCAAGCATATAAGAAACTTTTTTTAAAATTGTCTTTGTAGATTTAATTTAAATTTTAGGTTTATCAGAGAGAAGTTTTTTAAGTGCGTTCAACTAACTTTTCACTCAATATGTGGAGAATACACTTTATAATCTCTTGTAGGTAGGTAGTGAGTTATCAGTCATCTTAATGTTTCTGCAAGCATACTGTTGGAAGTTCAACATAGGTGGTAGTATTATATAACTGCCTGACCAAGCAGTTTCCTGTGTTTGTACATCAATCATAGGGTGAGCTATTGGAGAGGCTGAGGGACATCATTATTTTAAAATTTTTTCGGCCGGGCGCGGTGGCTCAAGCCTGTAATCCCAGCACTTTGGGAGGCCGAGGCGGGTGGATCACGAGGTCAAGAGATCGAGACCATCCTGGTCAACATGGTGAAACCCCGTCTCTACTAAAACTACAAAAAATTAGCTGGGCATGGTGGCGCATGCCTGTAGTCCCAGCTACTCAGGAGGCTGAGGCAGGAGAATTGCCTGAACCCAGGAGGCGGAGGTTGCGGTGAGCCGAGATCGTGCCATTGCACTCCAGCCTGGGTAACAAGAGCGAAACTCTGTCTCAAAAAAAAATAAAAATAAAATAAAATAAAATAAAATAAAATTTTTTTAGCTGATTAAGGTTTGGAGGTTTTATTGGGGGGAGGCATGTTTTTTTCTTTTTGTTTTGATTCCCAAGTAATATTAGGACTGAGAGGTGCACGCAGAGAACAAAAAATGAAAATCAGTTTAGAAAAAATTTGTTTTAATTTCATCCTCAAAAAAGTTAGTTCAATTAAAAGAATAATCAGTTGTCAGCACCAAGACAATTAAGTTCTGTTAATGAAAAAGGCAACATGAACAGAAATTTTTCTACTACTAGGTGTTTTTTTTAAATTATTGAACTAGATTGCATGCTTTTCTTGTAGATAAGTATTATTTAAGAAGTAGTTTCTTAGGAGAAAAATGACTCTGAAAATTGTTTCCTTTTCAGTCTGCCTGCCACTTGCCCCCCACCATACACAGACATACACAAGTAGGAATGATTTTTTGGCAGCACATAATAGAACTTGTAGAGGCAAGTTGGTGGTAGTAGGGTAGCTGTTGTTCTAATTTTACTAAAAGCAAAAGTATGAGATTCTTGGCAAGTTAATGCCCTAGAAAACAGCGAATTTCAATAAAGAAAACTGCTTCTCTGAACTTACTTCTAAAAAGTAAAGAAGAGGTGACACAAACTTGGGGAGAAAGTCATCTTGATGCCCATCATAGAAATGAAAGAAATATGTGGCATTCCTTACAATCTTAGAACTCTTGGAGCTGGGATAATAGCTTGCATTGTAGAGTCCTACTAAACAAGGTAACACTTGTTTTATATTTATAGTATGTTATGTTACTGTTAGTAAGAGTATGCTACTGAACCATATACATTGAACCAGTTAGACTGAACTTGGATTATTATATTCAATTCTGTGAATCAAGTATAAGGGATTTATTTTTTATCCAGAGGAGGAAGGTAGAATCAGAGCATCCAAAATGTATTGCACAAGCATAGATAGGAAAATTCGTGCTGCTTATTCTACAGATGGAAGAAGACTACACAACATCATGTTACTGTCTTCACATATGTGGAAGAATCACAAAGAGTATGTAGATATTACTTGTCAAAACTAAGGCCAATAGGTGAAAGGTTACAAGGGGTCAGACAACCTTTAACAATATTCAGCCATTGAACTGGCTGAAGTATCCAAGCAGTGGCTCGACTGGCTTTTTTAAGAGATGTTGTACAGAGGATTTCAGCCTAGTTTGACCAAAAGGTTGGTACAAGAAAGTGGACAGATTTCCTCCAATTGAAGGTTTTAGCTGCTCAGCTATCAAAGATATATTAGCTTTTGTGATTGCCATTCATATCCTTTCCCAAAATGATAACTATTGGAGACCTCCAATAACCTTTCTTTGGCTGTAGGTCAACATCATAGTTGTAAGAGATGCACAAAATATACTCAACCTAGAACTACAATTATAGATTGTTGTTTTCAGGATTGGTTTTTCTGTAGAATGTAATTAAATCATATATGTATCAACAGGAAACCCTAGTATCAAATAAAGATTAGTCTGTTTAGGAATTCATAATCTTTCTTTACTTATCAAATCTCCCAATCTATTATAAGATTTTGAGGTATACCTTTTCCGTCAGCTCTTGCTGGATTTAGAGGCAGACAGTTGGCTTCAGTAACAAGAGTTTGGAATACTCCTTTCAGTATTCTCCTACTCAGGTGGTCAAAATTTCATCACCCCACAGGCCATGGTGTTCTTTTCCAAGTTTCTACTAATCTGGCCAGACAGTATATCTATCCCAAGTAGAGATGGGCAAAGCCCTCTCCTTTGTATTCTTCATTCTTAAGAAATACATGTGGGAAATAATTTTGCTGGATCTTAGGAAACTAAAGTTAATATTAAATGAGGCCCAGGCACGGTGCCACACACTATCATTCTAGGACTCTGGGAGGGAAAGACAGGAGTATCACCTGAACTCAAAAGTTCAAGACCAGCCTGGGCAACGTGGTGAAACCTCATCTCTACAAAAAAAAAGAGAAAGAAAAATGAGCCAGGCATGGTGGCACAGGCCTGACACTCTGGGAGGCAAAGGCAGGAGTATCACTTGAGCCCAAGAGTTCAAGAGCAGTCTGGGCCACATGACGAAATTTCGTCTCTACAAAAAAAAATAGAAAAATTAGCCAGGTGTGGTAGTGCAGGTCTATAGTCCTAGCTACATGGGAGGCTACAGATGGAGGATTACTTGAGCCAGGGAGATCAAGGCTGCAGTGAGCCGGGATTGTGCCATTGCACTCTAACCTGGGCAACAGAGGGAAACCTTGTAACATAAAATAGTAAATGAGAAGTTTAAAATGACATTCCTCAGAAAAAAATCTGCCACTAAGCATCCTGGCTAAAGGTTGCTTGAAAGCTGTTTGATTTTACCTTCCAGTCTCCCAGACCACAGGAGCTTTGTTTTGTGGCATTTGTTGACATTTTTCCAGAACTTTGCCTTTGGACAAAACCCTGTGTGATAGCCTACCTTTAGATAATGCAAAACATCACCATCTCGTATGGGACCAATTGTATTATCGGTTATTAATCCCACCTTTGGACTATAAAAGACAGGAGGGGGTTAGCACTTAAACTTCCCAAGAGTCTAAGTTGGTTTCTCTGTAGTGACTTGACTGCCTCACAACTTTTGGGAAGCCATTCAGATGAAAGCATGTTTCCAGTATAACAGCAAAATATAATACTATTAATAATAGTCATGGTTGGCAAGCAGTGCCTGGAGCTGCTGAAACTGATGGCATCTAGATAAGTAATAAATTTGACAAGAGACTGCTTTTCTTAGTTGTCACAAATCATTAACACCATATACTTTGTGAGGGTCCTTTGCTATTCCAGCGGAGTGTTAGACATGCTTTAAACAAATGTTTGTCAAGTCCTTCTATATGCCAAACACTGACCTTGTCCCTGAGTAAACAGAAATGAACAGGGCACAATGCCTGCTAGTAACTGACATGGTTAATGTGGTCAACAAATATACTTTACAAATAGGCCTGCTTTGCTTAACTGTAAGCACTTTACAGTAGATTCATACTACATATATGGTTTCATCGGGATTTTCACAAGTAGAGCAGTGTTTGAAGTAGAGTGCCGTTCCATAATTACAAAATAAACTACAGTGTGTCCTGAGCAACCATGAGCACCAACTTTATTTAGGCTTCTGGTTCATCATAAAGAGATCCTTAGAATATGGAGATTGACATTGACTCTGAGGATATGCCTATTCATGTTCTACCTGGCCAGTGAGAACATGATCAGAACATACCCTGCAAATCACTTTCTCTTCAAGAAATTGATGCTTAACAGAAATACGTTGAACTGTTTTTGAGACCATAACAATAGGGATTTTTATCAAGGATTACTCCTCAGTTTGGGAAGTAGTTTGTTTTTTTTTGGGGGGGAGGGGCCCATAGTTTCACTCTTGTCACCCAGGCTGCACTTCAACCTCCGCTTCCCAGGTTCAAGCAATTCTCCTACCTCCTGCTTCAGCCTCCCAAGTAGTTGGGATTACAGGTGCACACCACCACACCTGCCTAATTTTTATATTTTTTAGTAGAAATGGGGTTTTGCCATGTTGGTCAGACTGGTCTCAAACCCCTGACCTCAGGTAATCCACCCACCTCTGCCTTCCAAAGTGCTGGGATTATAGGTGTGAGCCACCGCACCCGGCCAGGAAGTACCTTAAATCTTATCAAACTCCCTTAGGTCCTTTGTGGGGACATGGATGAACCTGGAAACCATCATTCTCAGCAAACTGACAGAAGAGCAGAAGATCAAACACCGCATGTTCTCACTCATAGGCGGGTGTTGAACGATGAGAGCACATGGACACAGGGAGGGGAGCACTACACACTGGGGTCAGTTGGGGGGAAATAGGGGAGGGACGGTGGGGGGTGGGGAGCTGGGGGGGAGATAGCAGGGGGAGAAATGCCAGATGTAGGTGATGGGGAGGAAGGCAGCAAATCACACTGCCACGTGTGTTCCTATGCAACAATTTTGCGTGTTCTTCACATGTACCCCAAAACCTAAAATGCAATAAAATAAATAAATGGGGGGAAAAAAAATCTTATCAAACTCCCAACAGCTTTTTTTTTTCTTTTAAATGCCCAAGATGTGGCTTCAAACATTCAAAATCTCGACTCTTCATCTACTGTCTCAGCATAGCAGATTACATTCTCTCACATATTGTAGTCTTTACAGTGTGACTGTAAAAACATACTGATCTATACTATCAGTGACCAGACTGGTTTCAGACATCTTAATGACTAGGAAATCATGTTGATACAGAGACATTGACATAGAAGTAATCTGTGTCTTGGAATGTTGGTAACTATGTGGATATAATCACTTGACCCATTCTACCCATATCGAACGCCTCAGCTAAAACTTCAGTTTCAATAATGTCTTTCTCTTTAACTCTGGTTTCACGCAACCCTCTTCTTTTTCCAGTTTTATTTTGACAGAAGGTTTACTGCTTGACCTTCTTTTTAGATCACCAGTCCTTTGGGGCAGATACCTTCCCAGTTGACACTGTCTCTTGTAACAGCTAGATATTTTACTCCAGCTATTTCTGTGCACACCTAACTCTCCTTTCTGAGGGAGCTAGCCTGTGAGTCACCATTTTGCTTCCTTCAGATATACTTATTACTGCTGAAGAAATAGTAATCCTTATTCTAAAATGCTTGGGTACGTCAAATAACTTTATAAAGATAAAATTAGCTTTACAAGTTTTTCTTTATTTTGACTCTTTGTCTCTTACTCTCTAATTTAAGAAGCCCCTTTTCTTCTTTTTGAGATGGAATTCCACTCTTGTTTCCCAGGCTAGAGTGCAATGGCATGATCTCAGCTCACCACAACCTCCGCCTCCTAGGTTCAAGCAATTCTTCTGCCTCAGCCTCCCAAGTAGTTGGGATTACAGGCATGCGCCACCATGCCTGGCTAATTTTGTATTTTTAGTAGAGATGGGGTTTCTCCGTGTTGGTCAGGCTAGTCTTGAACCTCTGACCACAGGTGATCTGCCCGCCTTGGCCTCCCAAAGTGTTGGGATTACAGGTGTGAGCTACCACGCCTGGCTAAGAAGCCTTTTTCTAAAAGCATTTCCTGCAGTTGAGTGCTAAGTGGCTGGGGTAGCAGAACCATTAATTAGGGCAACTGTGGATAGCCTACTTTGGGAGGACAGTATGATCAGCAATGCCCGGGGAGTGATCAGGAAGGAAGACTGAAGTCAGGGATAATGACAAGAGTTGACCTTCCTGTCTTTAAATTTTTCCTATTTGGCTTCTGCAGTGCCATTCTGTCTTAGTTTTACTTCTCAGTTTCCTTTCATATACCATGATATTAATTCAGCAAATATCAACAAATTGCTCTGTACCATGTACTCTGAAGGATGCTGGGGAAGTAACGAATTAAGATGCACATGGCTCTTGTCCTTCATGGAACTAAGAGTCTAGAAAATAGTAAACAGTAATTACAAATTTTAATAAGTGCCAAGAAATAATGCTATGAACAGCAGAGACAAAAATCCCTGCTTGTATGGAGCTTGCATTCTAGTGAAGGAAGTGGGAGACAGACCGACTAAATAGTGTGAAGATAGGAAAAAAATGTGGATGGGCAGAATGGACTGTTTTAGACAGGATGGTCAGGCATAACCTTCTTACGATGGTGACGTTTAAACAAACCAGGTAGTGAGTAGAAGCGAGGATGCTACGTGCAAGGGAAGAGCATTGCAAGCAGAAGGGCAGCATGTACCAAGTCACTGGCATACTTCACAAACTGAAAGAAAGCTGTATCATAGTTGGGAAAGGGAAGAATTGTGTGAATTGAAATTAGAGAAGAAGGTGAGGGCCAGTTCATGAGGGAGCTTTTAAGGCCATAGTAGAGTATTTGAATTTTATTCTAAGAGCAGCAATGGGAAGCCAAGCAACATTTTAAACAGGGCTGTGATATGATTGTTTTTAAAAGGTCACTAGAGACAGAAGTGGAAATGAGAGAATTTATTTTGGGGAGAGTATTGCAGGAGTTTACACTGGAGGTGATAGTGGTTGGAGTAAGGTAGTGTCAATGGAAATAGAAGTTGGAAACATGTTGAGTTTCAGGTACCTTTAAAATATCCAGAGGGATATATGTTAAGTAAACATTATGGAATTTGAGTTAAAAGTCTAGAATGGAGATTTAAATTTGAGGGTTGTGTATCTAAGTGGTATTTAAAGCCATGGGATCAGATAAGATTATCTAAAAAGAGGGTAGAGAACTGAGTCTTAAGGAATCCCAGCACTTAGAAGTTGGGTAGAGGAAGCAAGAAGCCCCCAGTGAGATAGGACATGTCTAAAACTTGGACTTCCCATCTTCTGCCACAAATCTATTTTCATCTGCAGCCTTGCCCCCATTTCATTTGATGGCAACTTCAGTCTTCCATTAGGCAGGCCAAAACCTTGGCAGTAGTGTGTGTGTTATTAGTAAGATTGGAAACAACCTAACTATTTATGAGAATGGAACTAGTTACATTTTGATACTTTCAATCCAGAAAATACATACAATACTAATAGGTGTTGATTTCTGGGATATTATTAATAATATTTTTTTTTCAAAGAAAGAAAGATGTAAACACTAACTTTAAATATATTATTAGCAGATGTTTGCTTGCATATATATATACAGTAACTTAAAGGTATATAAAAAAAGTGATAATCAGAAGGAAGGGAACTGGGAAGCTGGGAATAGGGATGGGAGAAAGGCTTCACTAGCCATGTGAATATTACCCATTGTGTTCACATGAACCATGTGAATATACTATCCTAACCACCAAATCAGTCTTAATCTTAGCCCTTATCTGTCACCTAGACTGTGGCGTGTAACTATAAAACTTAAGGAACTGTCTACTGCCTATCTTTGCAGTAGATTCATTTAGTCACACAGTTGCCAAGGTTATCTTTCTTAAAAAAAAGAAAAGGCGGGGGCAAATACTGCCTTAAATACATAATTCTGTGACTGTTTTGTATTATTTTTCAAACTGTTTCTAAGAGATGCTCAGGGATACATTAATATTTTCTTTTGGATCTTTGTGAGGAGAAGAAGGAGAATGCAATCAGAATAGTTTATTCAATTAATTTGCAACTCTATGAATGCCAACTATGTACTAGGCATTGGGAATTTAGCAGTAAACATGACATGTACTTATTATAATCTTAAATAAGATCTAATTGAAATCTGCTGTCTGGGCCAGGCATGGTGGCTCACACCTGTAATCCCAGCACTTTGGGAGGCTGTGTTGGGCAGATTACTTGAGGTCAGGAGTTTGAGATCAGCCTGCCCAACATGGCAATACCCCGTGTCTACTAAAAATGCAAAAAATTTAGCCGGGGATGGTGGTGCACACCTGTAGTCCCAGCTACTAAGGAGGCTAAGGCAGGAGAATCACTTGAACCAGGGAGGCAGAGGTTGCAGTGAGCCAAGATCGCACCACTGTTCTCCAGCCTAGGTGACAGAGCGAGACTGTTTCAAAAAAAAAAAAAAATCTGCTGTCTGAAAACAGTTTGAAAAATGCTAATTTATGGGACACAGTCGAGGTGCTACCTTAGCCTGCCACACTCCTGATCTAGCATCAGCCCCCTTTGGCATTCTGTGTCCTGACTGTTATGAAGCATTTGTTCTTTCTTTTTTTTTTTTTTTTTTTTTNTTTTTGAGATGGAGTCTTGCTCAATCACCCAGGCTGGAGTGCAATGGTGCAATCTCTGCTTACTGCAGCCTCTGCCCCTCAGGTTCCAGAGATTCTCCTGCTTCAGCCTCCTGGGTAGCTGGGATGACAGATGCACACCGCCATGCCCGGCTAATTTTTGTATTTTTAGTAGAGACATGGTTTTGCCATGTTGGCCAGGCTGGTCTCAAACTCCTGACCTCAGGTGATCTGCCTGACTTGGCTTCACGAAGTGATGGGATTACAGGCATAAGCCACCACATCTGGCCAGCATTTGTTCTTTCACACCTCCATGTCTGTGTACATTTTTTCTTCTGCCTGGACTGCTGTACCCTTCCTTGCTCATCTCCTTTCTCTCACCTCTCACCTCTCACTCCTCTTCTCGTTTTCTTAATGATCTTTTATTTTTCTATATGCTTTCAGCTCAGTTGTCATCACTGGAATCACCTTAGGCATGTCCTTTCCACTCTCTGCTTTCCCCTAGTTCAGGAGTTGCCTTCTTTGAGCTCTAGTAGCACTTTGTATATACATAGCAATTACATTGTATTGAAATTTAAAACCTTAAATTATGAGCTCTTTGAGAGGAGGAAGAATCAAAGATATAAAGGTACTCATCTTTGTGACCACAGAGCCCAGCAATGTTAAAACAAAAGCAGTTAATCTTTTCAACTATCTTTAGGTCTTCCGTCAGCTGCAATCAGGCCAACCCCAGGCATCCACCTTAGAAAGACCATTACTTTCTTATCTGTTCTCATTGCTGGTCATCTTGGAAGAACTACATTCAGACTTGGTGGCTTTAAGAACAGAATGGAGAAATTTCAGAAGAGTGAACAGTTACTTTCTCTCTACCCCAACACTTTGTAGACCACTCCATCTGCTTTAACATATGCCTAAAAGCCTTATCATTTCACAGCTAGCTGTGAAAAGGTTTCAAGGACTAATATATGGGAATGATAAGAGATTGAAACTCATTGGTACTAAATCGGTAAACCAGTGTAAATGAATTACCAGACTTTTTTGTTTTATTTGATTTGGGGGCAGTTGAGCAGAACTGTGGAATGTTGGTATCTAAAGGAGGCCTCCAACATGGAAAGAAGTTATATGTGTTGTGCAAGTGGCAAAGTAGGGGATTCTTTGAAGACACCAGATTTCACACTTTGGCCTGGAGTCATCTGTGTCTCACTACATAGACAAATATTAGCTGTAAGCTGATCTTTTTTTGTTGGTTCTCGTAATCCCCCAGTTTAGCAGAAACATTCTATAAGCTAGATGTGGGAAAGGAATTCTGGCAAGAGTTTTGTCACTTTCATAAGGTTGTGATTTACATATTCAAGTTTTATAGTTTGAACATCTGAAAATGTATATATACTAAATATGCAAAACTCTATTGTAGAGTGAGAAACATTTGAACTTTGAGCTTTCAGTCACTGATTTTGTAATCTTTCTCTGAGGTTAGTAGTAGTAGTACCACCCAAGGAACTACTTAGGTACCACTACTGTTTAGTGTAGAGTCCCTCTAGCTTTATCATTAAGGTTAGTTATTGATATATTTCTGATCACCTTTCCGTTAATTAGTTCTTGAATTGTTGAGTCGGTTGTTATTTTTCAACCTGAAACATTTTAGCATGGATGATACTTATTCTAATTTGATATCTTTTCCTCATTGAACTTATGTGTGGACAATTTGTTTTCTTCTAGGTTTTGGGCGGAAAGACGTAGTTGAATATTTGCTTCAGAATGGTGCAAATGTCCAAGCACGTGATGATGGGGGCCTTATTCCTCTTCATAATGCATGCTCGTTTGGTCATGCTGAAGTAGTCAATCTCCTTTTGCGAAATGGTGCAGACCCCAATGCTCGAGATAATTGGAATTATACTCCTCTCCATGAAGCTGCAATTAAAGGAAAGATTGATGTTTGCATTGGTAAGATTGTTTACTTTTCTGGCTCTTCCTACTTCCTAATGTTGTAACTATGCTAAATCTGAACTGAATTGATTTGTTCATATCATCAAATTCTGTCAAGCGGAATTTAAGAACATTCCATGATTTAATCTAACCACTATTGGTTAGACTGAGTGTCTTTTTGTGTGTAGTACTTCTTTGGAGAATGGAATACAAAGTTCCTATAGTCTAGAAACTTGCATTCTCTTGGGAGATAAAATACACAAAGAACCAGATAAAGACATGGTGGAAGGGAATAGAGAGTGTTAAGAGGATAGTGAGCACAGTGACTTGGCAGGATCAAGTCAAGGCCCTACTTCCTGGAGTCTTTCCAGTGGAAAAGGGAAAGTCTTTCCACTGGGGAAAGAGTTAAAAAGGTAGGTGGGGATTTCTTTATAAAAAACTTTAAGGCCAGGCGCGGTGGCTCAAGCCTGTAATCCCAGCACTTTGGGAGGCCGAGGCGGGTGGATCACGAGGTCAAGAGATCAAGACCATCCTGGTCAACATGGTGAAACCCCGT